>NC_092416.1:161678731-161990531 GCF_040894005.1 Engystomops pustulosus | reverse complement strand
AGACCCTATCTTGTATGTAACCCGGGGACTGCCTGTATTTCCATGTGGATTTTATACCTGCAGAGAGAATGAAACACCTGCCTCTGGCTCCGTCCACCGAACATCAGGATAAACTGTATCATTTTTGCAAATTATTTTTAAAATATTTTTGCCCCCTATTATATTACCTCCAAAAATTATTCCGTTACCTTTTTAGTATGATTTACACAACGCTAAAAAAAAAAATGAAAAGATCAAATCTCTTCCTCAACCTTTTAGTGGTAGAGAAGAAGAGAATTATGAAACGTTACATGGGAACCAGGGCTGCCCAGCAGTATTTTCCTAAGACTTCAGTATTAAAGGGGAGATGTGGTAAAACAACCCAAATGAATGGGATCTGGGCGATTTATGGCTTGACATTTCGTACAATATTTACTTGCTATTTAGGATGAATAGATGCAGCTGGTAGTGGTTTCACACACCAGGTACCAGCCCAATAGGTATTGTCAGAGGGACTGCCAGCTGCCCCCGCACCCAGGGTTCGGGCCCCTCGGTTTGGGAGCTGTCACTATTCCAGACCCGGGCTGTGGCCTAACTGTGTGTGGGCTTTAGTGGTTTGGAATAATTCAAAGAGACCTCAGAAGGAAGTGAGAGCTCATAAGGTCAGTGGGAAGAGATATTTCGCCCTAAGCCTGGCATTGCCATGTATTATCGTACTGGGGTTTCAATATTATTATTTTTCCTTTTGCTGGAAATTCATGAAAAGTTCTACGTAGGGTGAGAGACGGTCATCAGATAAGAGTCCTCATGCCACCAGTCATTGACCTCCTTCTACACTACCAAGGACATACCTCTAAATATAATACCTACTATATATGACCTGCAAGGAAGCAATTACCGGATGAAGTAGGGCCTTGTCTTGAGAATTTACAGTCCTAAGGTCCAACTCCTCGGTTTATTCGAGGTAAGAGGTTTTATGCTGCAGACTATTCCTATTGATAGAGTTATGTAACATTAGCTCCCGGTGTTAGTTCTGGGATTGTGTGGGCGGTTGTAATAATTCCTGGAATAATGTGGGGACCAACTTTCTTTTCCCCCCATAGATTTTTAATGGGCTGCTTTCTGAGCTGTAGCCTGGCAGAGACGTGCTTATGTGGCAGCCACATAACAGCCCTCCCATATTGGCTGCCGCTGCGTGTTGGTTATGAGTGGTTATCCCCTGGCAGACGAGGAGACGATTCCGGAACACAAGACTTTCTTTTACAGTCAGGATTTTATTTTATTTTTTTTGTTTCTGGGTTAAACTCACATATTCTTCGAAGCCACTGGTTACCTTAACATATGTGCTGAACAGTGACCATCCGCCCATTGCACCCTTGTTGCCTCATGTATGGGACCTGGAGAACCAAAATAGTGTCTCATAAATTCATTGTAATATCTCTCTCTCCAATGCTGAAGAAGAATATCATCCAACCCCATGTAAAGAAAAGTGAAAACTGTCAAATAAAAAAAACATATTATGTAAATACTAAAACAAAAGATTATCGAAATATAAAAATTCAGTAATGCTTTCCCTCTTAGATGTCCCTCACCATATGGCACCTATTTACTAATATGTAGTAATAGAACAGGAATGAGGTTAAAAAAGGTGTCAGGGAACAGACTGGTGACATAGACAGAGACATTGGGCTCCGAAACTCGACCCCTATCCCAGCTGTCCCTGCCTACTTGCCTCACTTGCCCTTAAGCGGAACAATTAGTCAACATTCCCTTCCTGCGCTAAACGAAGACTAGCTAACCACAGAAGAAGAAGTCTCCAGGGCTGGATCAAAGCCAAAAGGACAAATGCCATACAAAATCACAAGGCAAAGGGATAGTCTGAATATGAAAATACTAGGGAGCATAGTACAGCAATAACAGGAAACCAGGAACTTATTAAGAACTAAATCTTTAGCAGGCAAAAACCATGGACCGGCAGATCTCTTATGTGATGTCAGAGACCCAGCCCCGGAGAGGAATTTCACCAGAACAAGACAAAAAATAGTAAAAGAGCAATGTGATTGAGGGCAAGTCTGTCAGTAACAGCAGGTTATCGATTAGTTATGGGTGGAGCTAAAGAATGAGCATGTGCCCTGCTGCTACATTAAATGGAATGAAGCATCTGAGCATCAGTACAGCGCTCAGTTATCTCCAGCACTGTCAATAAGTATGCCAGAGATACCAGAGCACTGTGTTTGACAATTTCCAACACTCCTATACAACTGAATAGTGCGGTAGTATGCTTGCTCAATCTTATGCTTCACCCATTAATGAGAACCGGATTCCCATTCTCCAGCTCGGCGGGGGTCTCAACAGTCGGTACCTTACTGATCATCTGTATCCTGTTGATAGGGGATAACTTCCTAACCTGGTACAACACCTTTATAAGAATCAACCACTTAAAAAAACCAAAAAACAGCTAAAGATACTCTTTATACCCGAGCTCCTCTTCATCTTGATCCTGGCGCTGTCCGTCACTACACGCCGGGATCACCTCGTAAAGAAATGGGAACAAGATGTCCGGTGCTCCGGACTCCCCTGCACCTCTTTCTCCTATGCTGAGAGCATAGGAGAAGGGAGTTGATGGTGTGAATTCACACCTCTGACCTGACGTCACCTCCCTCTCCCAGCATAATTAGCTGGCTCATTTTACATAAATTCCCCATGAGCCTTCACTTCCTTGTGGATCATCCCTGAATGTTCATCAAGTGATTCAGCAGCCCTGCTACTTACTTTTGTACTGTGTGCAGACTGTCGCCGCTTCCTACTTTATCTCTAAGCTCTACTGAATAGGAGGAGCTGTAGCAGGATGAGTTATGACTCATCCTGCTCCTTCCCACTCGCCTTTCCCTGTCTCTGTCAGTGTAGACAGACTGTGAAAAGTAAGAGACAGAGGGGACGTAACATGGATGACCTAGAGCTGTGATATAAAGGACAGCAAATGCTGCAGTTTTTAAAGGAGGCAAAGATACAGATACAAATAAATGCAGGGACATGTCTAATAGATGATATTTACTAAAAAGTGATCAATTCCTTAAAGGCATTGTCCCATGTTTAATTATCCTACTGCTCGATTCGTTCTCAGAGTGCAGGAGAATGACAAGTCCCGGGTGTAGCGTTTTCCATCCTTCCCATAAACACTGAATGGAGCAGGAGTAGACAGAACCACTACTCTTGAGATTGATGGGGGTCCTGGTGGTCAGACCCGCTCCAATTAGAATGTTATTGAATTAAAATTTCTGGAACAATAAATTTCTCCTTAGAATTTTGTACAGTCTTCTTCCCCGTGTTCCGATTTTCCTTTAACAAGAGAAAATGCAGCCGTTGGAAAAGCGGCTTTTACGGGACAAGCAGAGAATTGAAGTGTCAGAGGATCTTTGCACAGTGGGAAAAAACGTCTCAAAAGTTTCTCGCAAACTCGTCATGTGTAATTGTACCTTTATGAGGAGCCCTATTGTGCGGATGAACGATGCCTCGTGTTTTCTCTGCCTCTCTAGTCATAATCACCAACTACACCTCGTCCTATTCCTGACAAGTGCCTATTGACATATTGTGATGGTGATAATGGAGGTGGGAAAGAAGAAATGGCAGCGTGGGTAGAGGGGTTGGAGAGATGTCAGAGTATGACAGTACCGGAGTCCCCATGGTGTCACCTCCCTGTGTGACAGGGCCTTCTCCTCTCTGTTTGTAGTGGTTGTCACTTTTGCGTGGCGTTTTACGAAACATAGGGTGACGCGCCTTTGTGATGCTAATCCCTAGTAATGACAGCTTTGCCCGGCTCGGGGGAGGCTACTCCTGCTGGAGGTGACTGCGTGTGACAGTCAGTGTGAAGGGGCTTTATGTGAGGAACCAAAAAAGGAAAGAGACAGTAACAATACCTTTAACCCTTACCCTTCACCTATAATCTGCTCCTTCTGCCTGACTATTCCATTTGTTGGAGCTAAGCCAAGGTTCTTACTCGTAAATTCATCTTTTTTTACTATAGTTTTTTCTTAACACTTGCTTACAGAGGCCATCACAATTTGCTTTTGTTTATACAATCACAATACTAATTATCCAATGAAAAGCCAGGGAATATTAAAACTGATACATTTCGATCAATTCCAAAAATGATCAGAGGCTTCATCTTGGTCTACATTGGGCATCACTCAGGGGAGGATTAAGACTGCCTAGCATCAAGTTTTTTATGGAATAAGGGATGCGTCCCGTCTGTCTGCTTTCAATCTACGGTTTCAGGCCCTTTGGAGGACCTTCAAAGTTCCTGAAACAGCTCTTCTGTAGATGTGCATTGAGAGATGGAACAGATGTATGCGGATTTAATGGGTGAAGGTCCTTCTTAGTATAAAATTTGGTGGGTGAGTTGGGTGGCTGTGGGCCTCCATGAAGACTTGGGACCCGGGCTACCACCCAAACCACCTACATTATAATCCACTACTGTCTCACTCATGTAAAAGTTATGGGCCTGCTTGAAAACATTTAACAAGTCTCAGAAGAGGATGTTGGAGGATGACCATGAACCGCGCCCTATGGGAACATCCACCAGAGATGTAGAAGATGTGACGCTACATCTTCACAATCCATTGACAAATAACTTGGCTAATTGGTGAGATCAGACACTAAATAGGATTCTATTTTATGTACTTAATATGAATTAATGTGACTATAACTGTGTTATTATATGGTCAGTGCATCAGACACCACATTGTTAACTCCTTTGTCTTCTGGACTAAGTGACTGTAGATGGAGCGGCCTTCCATTGTCTTTGAGATCTCATGGGGACGACCAATAAGGGAAGGTTATTACCGTTAATTGCTCATACTGTTGATTGTAAAAGAATGGATCAATAGGCCATTGTAAGGTCAAAAGGGTTGGATTGATTAGAGGACTCCAATCCTATTTATTTTCCTATTTGTTTAAGACTTCATTTTCTCCTGAAGGACATATCAATCGTGTCCACCTCTCGACCATCTACTTTGCAATGACCCCATGCATCTTTCATCCATGACCAGGGACCTCAATGTCCTTCAGAGATTCACCAGCAGCCTAGCTCAGGCTCATGTCCTTCTTGCATTATAATACTTCATATCTCAGAGGCTTGTAAGATCATGTTTTAGAGTCTCCCTTTAGAGAAAAATTAAGAGTCCGTCTTCACTAGATCTATAGAAGATTTCATAGTTGAATAGACATACCAAAATATCACTCACTCTACCTTTCTATTAGTGAGACAAGAGGAGGGTCCATTCTACTCCAAGTCCCAATCCTCTTCCTCAGCTAATCCCTCTTACGACTCTCTTTACGGCCCATTGTGTTACAGGTCTGAACCTTCCAGACCACAGCACAAGCTTTTGGGCAGCCACATACCACTCAGTGGTTTTCCGTAGGCTTATGACCCACAAAGCCCCTTCTAGGCCAGTAGTAGCCTTCCCTAGGGTGGAGACCACCAACAACTTGGACCACATTGGAGTCTCTCCACATCAATATATCTCATGGTTACCCATAGACCCATAGATCTGACATCTCCGAGGGAACATAACCCATTGAACCCACAAAGCTACAGTGACATCCCACACAAAGCTTTCCAAGATATTTTTCCCAGGCAACCCTAAAGAAGACTATACCATCTAATTGGTCTAATGAAACGACAATACTCACCTCACATTGTACTATTCTCCAGTTCTTGCAAGTTGACAGGTCAATGGCCCCTCTCATTCACAGATACTCTGGAAAAAAAGAAGGTGATCCATTACTCAGAGTTTCCATAGGTGAGAAACAAGCCCACTTGACCTCCAATTTATCAAAACCTTCTTTTGGATTAATTTCCAGGGAAGTCAAAAATAGCTTTCAATTTGAATCCAATTAAACCCAAAAACCTTATATCTCGGCGTTCTGGACTACTGGACCATGGGTTAAAGGGGCGGGTAAATTGACTTTAAGTTTTTCTTATCTAGAATTAACACTGTTTACCTACATGTTGTTGGCTTCAAAACCAACCCACCCTTTGGTAAGACCATTTGGCTGAGCTATGTGGTACAAGTGACCTCAGATAAGGCTTCTGCCAATTCCTCCGGTGGAGGCTTCTATTCCTGAGAACATCAATTTTAGATTGCTGAGGGCTCAGGGCCAGAATATCCTAAGAATGAGCCATCAAGACAGAGTTAGTCGGGGTCGAATGGGAAGCAACGAGTTCTGAGTAATTTTTTTGGTATGCACCTTCAGTGGCTGTTGGTGAACAACTATTGCAACCAATTCCCCCTAAACACATGTAGACTTTGCTCCGCCATACAGATTTGTTTTAGAGGAGTATGGGGTCCCTTAGTTGTGAAATGGTATTAGAGAGGAATATTTATGGGACATTGTATACGATCACTTATGGAAATACTAGGACCTCTGGTCTCAGGTTAGGAGGTCACAAGGGAATTGCTTAAAAAATAGAATAAGTGTGAAGCAGGACAATGCGACATAGACATAGTAGACAAATGTAGATTGGAAGTTGTGAATTTGAGGAAACTGTAATCTTAAAGTCGGCTCCTAGAATCTACAACCACAAGCGATGAGAAGATCGGAATCTTCCTGTAATTCACATTAAACAATTCCTAATGAAACAAGGTCAATGGTGCAAGTGTGTGACATTTTGTAGCAGGAAGGAGATGGTCTGACAAGGCGGGATGGCCAATTCTTGTCGGCTGTCAGTATGTCTGAGAGGAGAGCCCGAGGTAACAGCGTGAGGCCCGGATGGCAGGATTTACAGTGGCGCTGAGCTCTTCTGACAGGTCCATCTGATTTGGATTGCACACAATTGCTCTCCTGAATAACATATTTTCATTTGATACAGGTTGGAGGAGCTTTGGGAATGGAGCCCATCCAGATGTGGGGGCAGCAGAGGCTTCAGCAAATTCATGTATTATGAAGCAGTGGTGTCAATAGAGATTAGATAAGTCTGGGGCACCCCACAATATGGAGACATGGAGAGAGACAGTCATTCCTCCTGTCACAGGCTATTTCTCTTCTCTTCGGACTGGACAAGGCAGTTGTGAATATCAAGTCCACCCAGCAGGCAACAATGTAGACCTGCCTAAATGATGTGACCTAGTCCGAATCTTGATGTGAATCCATGATCATATCTTCCAGGCACCACAATTTATTACTTTCCTATACAGACATATTGTACTTTTCATAGGTCAGTCTTATTGCCAGGGACATTGTGGAAATACCAAATAATTTTAATATATACTGGATATAGGGGAGTCATGTTGTCCAGAACTAAATTATCAGTAAACGAAAGGCAATGTCTTTATAAGAGAGATCAAAATTGGTCACCGTTATGGTGACGTGGACAACATGGACAACAAGGTCCTGGACTGTCTCTATTTCTAGCTGCTTAGTAAATGGCCATTGAGTTAGTACATAATAAGCATGGTATAAGAAGAGGTATAATACCAGTATATGTTATATTGCACTACCTACATTTTATCTGTAGGTCATGGAGCCAAACTCTTGGTGCAGGGGACCTCTTTCAGAGCAGACTATTTTTCTTTAAAAGTTGTAAAAAAGTTCAGAGCACTGGCGAGGCGCTCACCAAGTTAGGTGCTATTTGGTGCATGCACCCCTGGAAGGGACAAGGGAGAACAAATATAAGGAAGAAGTTTGCCAGTTATTGGGTGGGTGATCCCTATGAGGTCGTAGTGTTGAGGGTCTATGACAAAATTCTGGATGAAAGCTGATTCTTCCACAAGATGCAATTAGCCATCTGTAAATCAGGAGATATGACACAGGCTGAAATTGGTTAATCTTGGAATATGGTGATGAATGTGTCCAGGATCAACCAGGGAACCACTTGTTAATGACACCCCAAGATCATCTCTCCTTTACTTTTACACAATGGGGGTCATTTACTAAGGGCCCGATTCGCGTTTTGCCGACGTGTTACCCGAATATTTCCGATTTGCGCTGATTTTCCCTGAATTGCCCCGGGAATTTGGCGCACGCGATCGGTTTGTGGCACATCAGAGCTGGCATGCACGCAATGGAAATCGGGGGCGTGGCCGTCAGAAAACCCGACGGATTCAGAAAAACCGCTGCATTTTTTCTAAAAAATTGGTCGCACGGGCCATACTCACATGCACCACGATGAAGACGATGAACTCCGGGGCACCTCGGCGGACTTCGGCGCAGGAGCGACACCTGGTGGACATCGGGCGCAGGACCTTCATGAATCGCCGGAAGACTCGAACACTCGTCGGAGAAGCCGCCGCTGGAACGCGAATGGACCGGGTAAGTAAATGTGCCCCAATATATTTCCAATAGAAAATTGGACCCTTTTAGTAAAGGGACATGGGACCAACCCAAGCGGTTTTTGAGTGTAACACTGCATAAAGCAGGTGATCAATATCAGATTGCAGGGCGTCCAATATGTACCTCTAGCACCAACATAGTGGAGAAAGCTGAAATAACAGCCTCATTTTCTGTGTAGTGTGTATAGTGGTGGAGAGGGGCGTAACTTGAAGGGTGGCAACCGGGCCCAAGAGTCTTAGGGGGCCCATGAGGTGTCACGTTCCCATATGAGAAGACTAGTACTATAAACCATACATAGTAGTTGGGGGCTTGGCACAGACTGCACTGGGGCCCATCAATTTCAGGTCACGCACTGGTTTCCATTCACTTGAATAAGAGCTATGCTGCCGTTGCCAAGCCCGTCCACAACACAGAACATGTGTTCCGTTTTATGTTTTGATGCTGAATCCGATGATTTGTAGGTGTCCAAAGTATGAGACCACCACTAGCTGATATTCATGAATTATCCTAAGGACCTCTATAAACTAGAAATCTCCTTCTGTCTAATTTTCAATAAATCTCTTCGATTAAACACTGTGGGGCACATTTACTAAAAATAGATTAGCACCTTGTGCAGTTTGCCTGTGTAGTGTGCAGGGGGCACCAGATTCAAGATTTGTGGCACCCGTTTTTCATGAATCTTGCGCCCCCTCCACTGCCCTGACAGAGTGCACAACTTTTTTGTTTGATGCATCTGCTGATTCCCTTGATAAATGTTACTGCACTGACTATACACTTTATGTAACTATTTCACTTCTGGTTGCTACAACTAATTACATTCTCCATGCTCCTTCATGTGATGAAAGCTTCCATGCTAGCCATTATATATCCCTGTACTTACGAACTATGCAGAGCTCGGTGGATGTACTTTTAGGAATTTTACAGGATTTACTGCCAAATTTCCTAATGAAAAAAAAGGCATCATTGAAACTGTGAGCTGCTTGGTATTTTCTACTCTGAAGCTACTTGTCAGATATTTTACTCAGCAGCAGTAAAGTGGGTGGACACTAAACTCTCCCTGCCTTTTCTTTGAAGTAGATTTAAAGGAAATCTAACATCAAAATCAAGCAAAGATAAAAAAAGGGGTACTTACTCATAGATCCAGGCACTGTGACTGTGTAATCTTTTTACTATTTATTATTCACGGTCTCATTCTTTCTAAGATGAACTTTTAAAATTATGCTAATGAGCCTGAAAGGCTACTGGGTTATTTCCTGGAGCCTCTACATGCCCCAGATTCACAGGCTGTTTCACTCGCACATCCTGCCCTCCTTCCTCTGTTTGGCACCCCCTTCCTTCTGCCTGTTGTAATCACACAGTGGGAGGAGGGAAGTGCTCCGGCACAGTGTAACATCCTTTTAATATGCACAAAGGGGCTCTGAGAATGCTCTGCCTTATTAACATAATTTTAAAGGTTGATTTTAGAAGGAATGAGGCTATAGATAACAAATTTAAGATTACCACAGGCAAAGTGCCTGGATCTATGAGTAGGTGTCCCTCGTTTGTTGCTTGATTTTGATTTCCTGTTTGCTAATATGCTTCAAGTAAAAGACAGGGAGAGGTTAGCCTCCACCCACTTCTCTGCTGCTGAGGAAAATCTCTGACAAGTAGCTTCAGAAAAGAAAATGTCAAAACTCTGGAAAGAAAAGTGCAAGAAATATAATATGATCATTGTTCTGATTGGTTTTTAAAGTGGGAATCACATATGACAATTTGGTAAAAATCATTATGAATTTGGAGTTATGTTTTAACCAATTGCTTACCGATAATAACAGAAAGAAAATGCAGAATTGGGTGTGTATGAAAGGATAGAGTGTATGTCATACTATCCGCCTAATAGAGAAGGTAAGGGGCACATTTTGCTGTGTATCAGAATGATACCGGCACATGACCTGATGTCTGTGTGTGAGGAGGACAGGATATTTAGGTAAGAAGGATCCGGGAGGGTATTCACATCACGTGTACTAGAGTTTATTTTCTCCACGTTGACCACATGTAATCTCTGCACTAAATGACCTTGTAAAATAAAGGAAGTGGTCGGAGAGGGAAATAAAGTCAGCAAAATGGCAGCAATTTATTTTAAGCCCAAAGCATTTTGCAACAAGCAAATTCTGTTCCGATTTATAGGGCGAAATTTGGCCACATATGTCCTAATAAGGTTATATTACACCACATGGGAAAAGCTATCCAAATACACAAATAAATCACTAGCGCTTATGTGTAGACCAGTCCCTGCCGACTGCAAGGGGCCACATTCTCAGTTTGTCCACAATGAGCACAAATAAACACATTCGCCTTAATCCCCATAGTAATCCTCATCCCTGCGCCTCATTAAGTGACCAGTTTTCATCCTGTAATAGATCGTAGAGGTTGTCCCTCCCATGTATTGCTGTATAATATCAGCCATGTCTGATACATGGAGTCCGCTGTATCTGCTCCTAAGATTCAGATCATTCTGAGTTTTCATGAAAAAATTTTTGGGCCTTATCCTAAGGTCAAGTCACAGGCATTTTAGAAGTTCAGTCCCTTTCAAAGAAAAAAAGCTAAGCTGTCATACCACTAGCAGCCAGTGTGCAATGTATGGCGCTGTTTTTAGTATCAGCCTGTAGTGTGGGGGTGCAAGGTGTCCTACCTGTGTCTCATATTCAAGTCTCACAACTTTTAGAGGACAGATAGAGGAATAATGTGTGCAGCAAGGTAAGCAACCCCATATAATATAGTGCCCCATTATTGTTCCCTACATGGTAGTATTCCCTCCTGGTACCCTTTAAACATTAAATTGGGCCCCAACCACAACATGACTCTTTCAAAGTCACAGTACAGAGGAAAATACACACAGTGATGTCACAGTACAGAGGAAAATACACACAGTGATGCCACAGTACAGAGGAAAATACACACAATGATGTCAGAGTACAGGGATAATACACATAGTAATGTCACAGTACAGAGATAATACACACAGTGATGTCACAGTACAGGGATAATATACACAGTGATGTCACAGTACAGAGATAATACACACAGTGATGTCACAGTACAGGGATAATACACACAGCAATGTCACAGTACAGGGATAATACATACAGGGATGTCACAGTACAGGGATAATACACACAGGGATGTCACAGTACAGGGATAAAACACATAGTAATGTCACAGTACAGAGATAATACACACAGTGATGTCACAGTACAGGGATAATACACATAGTAATGTCACAGTACAGAGATAATACACACAGTGATGTCACAGTACAGGGATAATACACACAGTGATGTCACAGTACAGAGATAATACACACAGTGATGTCACAGTACAGGGATAATACACACGGTGATGTCACAGTACAGGAATAATACACACAGTGATGTCACAGTACAGGGATAATACATACAGGGATGTCACAGTACAGGGATAATACACACAGTGATGTCACAGTACAGGGATAAAACACATAGTAATGTCACAGTACAGAGATAATACACACAGTGATGTCACAGTACAGGGATAATACACATAGTAATGTCACAGTACAGGGATAATACACACAGGGATGTCACAGTACAGGGATAAAACACATAGTAATGTCACAGTACAGAGATAATACACACAGTGATGTCACAGTACAGGGATAATACACATAGTAATGTCACAGTACAGAGATAATACACATAGTGATGTCACAGTACATGGATAATACACACAGTGATGTCACAGTACAGGGATAATACACACAGTGATGTCACAGTACAGGGATAATACAGACAGTGATGTCACAGTACAGGGATAATACACACAGTGATGTCTCAGTACAGGGATAATACACACAGGGATGTCACAGTACAGGGATAATACACATAGTAATGTCACAGTACAGAGATAATACAAACAGTGATGTCACAGCACAGGGATAATACACACAGTGATGTCACAGTACAGGGATAATACACACAGTGATGTCACAGTACAGAGATAATACACACAGTGATGTCACAGTACAGAGATAATACACACAGTGATGTCACAGTAAAGGGATAATACACAGTGATGTCACAGTACAGGGATAATACAAACAGTGATGTCACAGCACAGGGATAATACACACAGTGATGTCACAGGACAGGGATAATACACACAGTGATGTCACAGTACAGGGATAATACACACAGTGATGTCACAGTACAGGGATAATACACACAGTGATGTCACAGTACAGGAATAATACACACAGTGATGTCACAGTACAGGGTTTATACACACCGTAATGTCACAGTACAGAGATAAAACACACAGTGATGTCACAGTACAGGGGTAATACACACAGTGATGTCACAGTACAGGGGTAATACACACAGTGATGTCACAGTACAGGGGTAATACACACAGTGATGTCACAGTACAGAGATAATACACACAGTGATGTCACAGCACATGGATTATACACACAGTGATGTCACAGTACAGGGATAATACACACAGTGATGTCACAGTACAGAGATAATACACACAGTGATGTTACAGTACAGGGATAATACACACAGTGGTGTCACAGTACAGGGATAATACACACAGTGATGTCACAGTACAGGGATAATACACACAATGATGCTACAGTACAGGGATAATACACACAGTGATGTCACAGTACAGAGATACTACACACAGTGATGTCACAGTACAGGGATAATATACACAGTGATGTCACAGTACAGAGATAATACGCACAGCGATGTCACAGTGCAGGGATAATACACACAGTGATGTCACAGTACAGAGATAATACACACAGTGATGTCACAGTACAGGGATACTACACACAGTGATGTCACAGTACAGAGATAATACACACAGTGATGTCACAGTACAGGGATAACACACACAGTGATGTCACAGTACAGGGATAACACACACAGTGATGTCACAGTGCAGGCATAATACACACAGTGATGCTACAGTACAGAGATAATACACACAGTGATGTCACAGTACAGAGGAAAATACACACAGTGATGTCACAGTACAGGAATAATACACACAGTGATGTCACAGTACAGGGATAATACACACAGTGATGTCACAGTACAGTGATAATACACACCGTAATGTCACAGTACAGAGATAAAACACACAGTGATGTCACAGTACAGAGATAATACACACAGTGATGTCACAGTACAGGGATAATACACACAGTGATGTCGCAGTACAGAGATAATACACACAGTGATGTCACAGTACAGAGATACACACAGTGATGTCACAGTACAGGGATAATACACACAGTAATGTCACAGTACAGGGATAATACACACAGTGATTTCACAATACATGGATAATACACACAGTGATGTCACAGTACAGGAATAATACACAGTGATGTCACAGTACAGGGATAATACACACAGTGATGTCACAGCACAGGGATAATACACACAGTGATGTCACAGTACAGAGATAATACACACAGTGATGTCACAGTACAGAGATAATACACACAGTGATGTCACAGTACAGAGATACACACAGTGATGTCACAGTACAGGGATAATACACACAGTGATGTCACAGTACAGGGATAATACACATTGTGATGTCACAGTACAGGGATAATACACACAGTGATGTCACAGTACAGGGATAATACACATTGTGATGTCACAGTACAGGGATAATACACATTGTGATGTCACAGCACAGGGATAATACACACAGTGATGTCACAGTACAGGGATAATACACACAGTGATGTCACAGTACAGGGATAATACACACAGTAATGTCACAGTACAGGGATAATACACACAGTGATGTCACAATACATGGATAATACACACAGTGATGTCACAGTACAGGAATAATACACAGTGATGTCACAGTACAGGGATAATACACACAGTGATGTCACAGCACAAGGATAATACACACAGTGATGTCACAGTACAGAGATAATACACACAGTGATGTCACAGTACAGGGATAATACACACAGTGATGTCACAGCACAGGGATAATACACACAGTGATGTCACAGTACAGAGATAATACACACAGTGATGTCACAGTACAGGGATAATACACACAGTGATGTCACAGTACAGGGATAATACACACAGTGATGTCACAGTACAGAGATACACACAGTGATGTCACAGTACAGAGATAATACACTCAGGTATGGCACACTTAAATTTCTTCAGCAATCTTATGGCTATGCTAACAATCACACCAGATGTCACATCACACGGATAATGTACATCATAAAGTTATGGCACAGGAACGATACAAAACAATATAAGATGAAACAAAACATTCATGTTGCAATGAAGACGAAAAAATAATAGTAACAAAGTAAATTTTTTTATTCCAACATCCACTGCCATCACTACCTGCTGCCTATGAGCTGCTATGGGCCCCTTGGTAGATGGACCCCATAACGGTCGCCGTACCTGCTACCCTGGTAGATACCCTCATATATCCCACATAATCATAACCAGGGGAGTCTATATCCCTGGGCAGCATTGTCTGTGTGTATTACCCCATCATGGGTGACTGGGGATGACCGTAATTCATCACTAAACCTTATAAAGTTGTTGATGCGTGTGAGAACGGTCCCATCTACTGTTTTAGGATGTTTGCATAAAAAAGATTATAACTGAGCCAATGTGGTCATTATTTATAAGTCTTTGATTACAGCATTGAAGGGGTGTATGGGGAAGAAGGTGTTAATGGATGTTACACTGCGGGCTCTTTAGCTGACATGGTAGAAAAGTTGCCGTTACTCTGAAATCCCAGTCTACGAGAAAAAGCCCCCCTCTCCCTCCCTCCCAAATAACCCTGTGAACTGAGGAAATGATGCGTTCCTTGTGATTAAATTAGCGTAAGTAATAAGATATCATAGAATTGATTGATTCCCCCAGCAATGGTTATTAACTAGCTCCACGCAGAGAAAAACACAGACATTACGCTGGAAATTGATTTCTGGACGGCAGGGAGAGCGTCTGTGCGGATCAGATACTGGGAGGCGACATTACTGCCCACCTCCGGGCACCCGAAATCCTACACCGGGACTACTGGGCCCTAACAGAACCACAGACAACTTCTGCAACTAAGTATCGGAGAAGTGATTCTGTGTGACTTACTGGATCCACAATGAGTATGAGAATGAAAAAAAATTTATGCACTCAAAAAAAAATTTGGGAAAAATTCCATGCTTTCCGTATCATTAGCATTAGGCTTTAGCGCCATTAACAGATTATGATTTTTTTTTTTGCATAGTGTTTATAGTTTGTAGAGATTATAGATATTGGGGCAAATTTACTTACCTGATCCTGTTGCGATCCCCGATTCGGACGGTCCAACGAGGATGAAGTCCGGCGCGATTCATGAAGATTGTGCGCCCGAGTTCCTGCATCTGTCGCTTTCCTGCCGAGGTCCACCGGAGTTCACTTTCTTCTTCCCGGTGCTTGTAAGTGCGTGTCTTGCGACACAATTCTAAATGTTAATCCTTGCGCATTGTCTGAATCCGTCGGGTTGTCCGCCCACCAATTTGTGTCGCGTGCAAGCCGGCGTGATTGCGCCAAAATCCAATTGCGTGCGCCAAAATCCCCTGTTAAATGCAGCAGGAAACCCGACAAAAATGCGCTCCGCGGACCCTTTGTAAATGAGCCCCCTTGTGTAGGTACTGTTAGAATAGAATTGCTAAATTAGTAACCCCCTGGTGTGAGGTGCCTTTTAAAGAAGACCTTACACCATCTCACCCATGTGATGGTTAACATACCATAATATAGGGGCTGCTTCACAGATTTGTGGGTACTTTGTATTTTCTTTCTAATCTCCATGGTTGCTCAGCTATCAGTCCCAGCATCTGACCATTGTAATATTTTTCATGGTCAGAGAGGAGGTGCTGGAGCAGAGGAGGAGGGGGCATGTATTATGATAATCTTCTCAGTGTCTCAGTATAAAATACGAATATCATAACACATGCCCCCTTCTCCTCTACTCCAGCAACTCCTCTATGACCAAGGAGAAGATTACAACGGTCAGATACTGGGACTGATATCTCAGCAACCGTGGAGCTGGAGAGGGTACAACAAAGAGCCACAAAAATGATAAGGGGTATGGAGGGACTCAGTAATAAGGAAAGATTAAAACAACAAGATTTATTTAGTCTGGAAAAGAGACGACTACATGGAGACATGATTAATTTATATAAATATATGAATGGCCCATACAAAAAATATGATGGAAAGTTGTTTAAGGTTAAATCAAGTCAAAATACAAGGGGGCGCTGTCGGAGTCTGGAGAAAACAAGGTTTAATCACCAGAGGCGACAAGGCTTTTTTACTATGAGAACTGTCAATCTGTGGAATAACCTGCCTCAGGCGCTGGTCACAGCAGGGACAGCAGAGAGCTTCAGGAAGGGTTTAGATGTCTTTTTACACCTAAATAAAAAGTTATGTTATATAGAATTGTTTCCCCTTAATCCCTTCCTCATCCGATCCCTTCCCTTCTATGGCCTCCTTCCTTCTAATGTTAACTGTTAAAATTGCGCTAATTAGCAGGGGGTGTTGCCAGATCCCCTATAGCTTCACAGGATGTTACACTGTGCTGGAGCAATGTCCTCTCCCACTGTGTGAGATTAAATAATACAGAGGGGCGGGGGGAAGTACTGATGGAGCAGAAGAAGAGATAAAGACAGAGTAACAGTGAAGCTATGGCTCGGAGGGTCTCTGGTAACACCCCAAGGAGTCCTTCAGGTTCATTAGCGTAATTGTAAAAGTTGATTTTAGAAGGGAGGAAGACATGGATAACACATATAAGAAGATTACCACAGTCACTGTGCCTGGGTCTATGAGTAAGTGTCCCTGGTTTATCGTGATGGATTTTGATGGTAGATCTTCAAAGTCTTCAGGATAAACCCTGCAGCTATACCAAGTTACCTAAAATCTAAGACTACTTTTTACCATAATTTAAGGCTACCCTTTGGGGTTACCATTGCCCCTTATAAGAATGGTTGGTCTTGGCTGTAAAGGTTTGCTCCTACAGGTCAATGTATCTTACTGCAAATGTTGACCATGTGCAACAACCAGGACAGTGACCCCAGGACTGGCAGAGAAGTCACTCAGACTGCAGAACCCAGGGTCATGCCAGGAAAGGACGGATAAACCAAACAACAGCAAGGGGTTAATTCAGGTATCAAGGCAAAGGTTTGAGTAAGTAGAAGGTTAGAGAAGGCACATACCAAACGCTTGCCAAACAGTAACCAGCAACAGACAAGGTCATGGTCAGATCTGAATCCCCCGGCCAGGAAAATAATTGGGCAGTGAGTTAGAATTCTTGTAGGTGCAAACTGCTTGCACAGGTATGTAAGACGGGTCTGTGCTACATATGTGTGGCACGTGACTCATTTGTGTCGCGGCTGCATTATTCTCGATGCGACCCAAATTTCTGCACTGAAATGGGTGTTCCGGTGCTCAGTCTGTTTGTGTGCCACATTTATCATGCAAAGTCTGACAGAATTGTGTTGCACATTCTATGCTAAAGGTGCACCAAAAAAAGTAGGAGCAGTGCAGGGAGCACCAAATTCATGAAGATTGGGTGCCAGAAATCCTGAATCTGGCGCCCCCTGCACACTACACAGGAAAACTGCACATAGTACACACTGCACTGGTCTTAGTAAATGTGGCCCAGTGTCTCCACACCTGATGTCAGCAAACTGAATGGAGAACCCACTTACTAAAAAAATAACCTGATATATTGTATATTGTGTTGGTTATCTAAAGTGTATGACCACCTATTCACCTAATACAGATAAACATGGGATGTAAACCCCACACAGCCAGTCAGGCCAATGGGCCATCAAAGGAATAAGAAAAAACGTGCCTAACCACCACCTAACTAAATTAAAAAAATCAGACACAGATGTATGTTGGATGGTGATGGTAATGTTGATACAATATACGAAATTAGTACAACATAGCTATAACAATTTAACTTAATTATTGGTGGTCAGGACCCCACATCCCTAGGCGGCAAAATCAGCTGGCCCAAGGCCATCCAAAGATTTTCCATACACTTTCACGACCAAAAATAATAGCCACACCTCTAAACCACTTGCTGCAACCTCCTGGTAAAGTGGCGTAAACCCGGGTGGGCAAACAATAAACTTGCTTCCCAGGGTTCACCCCTTAAAGAAGCTACATCTACAAAATCAGATCATTCCACCACCTTTTTCCTTCTGCAGTAAATTTACTACCTACCACTAAACCCAACCTATACAAAGTTCTTGTAAACTAATTGTATCCCTCCTCCCTAACTAACAAAATCCAACTATTTAGGGAGTGTGAGCGGGGCCAATTTTTCTATGCCAAAAGATGGCGTCCCCTCCTTACACACCTATATATAGCCCTCTATAACTCCTCCCCCAAAATTCAAAACCCCCTATCAGCTATCGCTGCATCATCCACCCCCCCAAATCATCCTCCCCAACCATTTTCTCCAGCCCTGTATGTCATGGCCGCACTCCACTTAGCTTGTGGCTTGCTCCGTCCTCACAAACTGAGCCCCACACCGGGCCACGGTCATTGTAACGGAAGCTAAAAAATAACAGTGCTATCAGGTTGTGTTACTAATGCCAGGCTCATTGTGCCACCCGGTGCCTAGAAAACCTTTGGAATTGTGCGGATCAGCCGGCTGCGTCCTGTCATTATACTTTTTTATTTTTCTCCCGCAGACAGGATTTCACCGCCGGCTTTATTGCTTCATCATCTACCCAATAAGTTTCGCTGCCAGGAACAAATAAAAAAAAAAAAAACCTCCGAGTTGATTTTGCCTCCTTTCCAGCTTTGTCCTGGTCTCCGGCGCTCCCCCTCGCAGGAATTCTAAATGAGTTGTATTACATTGTAAAGAATAAATGTGCCTCTGGGATTACCTGGAGTCACTTATATGTCTGAATGTCATTGATTTTCTTCCTAATTGTTATTCAGTATGCTAATTCCCCCTACAAATCTACCGCACTTATTGATCCCAAAAAGCAATAAACTCTCCCACAAACAAAGCAAACGTTATTGCAATGTTGGGAAAACATCATTTAATATCAATAGGCCATTTACAATTCACTTTACCCAAATTTCACCCCTGAGCAAAAGCAATGATATGTTACAGAGGCCCCGAGGACTGAGAGATGGCCTTCTATTTAACATCCAGCGATCCAAGGCTACGTCCATCTATTACCGGGCAGACATACACTGGGCATTATAGGCAGAAACTTGGCACCGAATGACATTATATAGAAAGTCATGTCTCATCCTGTCCTGATAATCTGCAGACAGGACATTTCTGGATATTATAAAAGCTGGAGGGGCAGATAGGACGGACGTCTGTCCCCAAGACCATCTGCCTCACATCACATTTAAAGGGGTTGTACATAGTTTGATTGTTAACTTCATCTACAGTCTTAAGAGTGGGGGTCTGACAACTCCTCAATTAGATCATGAGAACAAGAGTCCCATTCTATTCAGTTATTATAATAATAATAATTCCTTTATTTATATAACGCAAACAGATTACACAGTGATGCACAGAGTTTCCCAAATCAGTCCCTGTCCCCAATGGGGATCACAATCTAATCAACCTACCAGTATGTTTTTGGAGTGTGGGAGGAAACTGGAGGACCCAGAGGAAACCCATGCAAACACAGAGATGGGAGTTTCGGAAATTGCAGAGCACAGCGCTCAGTGGGGGTCATTTACTATGGGGCCGAATCGCGTTTTTCCAACGGGTTACCCGAATTTTACCATTTTGCGCCGATTTTCCCTGAATTGCCCCAGGATTTTGGCGCACGTGATCGGATTGTGACGCATCGGTGGCGGTATGCACACGACGGAAATCGGGGGCGTGGCCGTAAGAAAACACGATGGATTCGGAAAAACCGCTGCATTTAAAAAAAAAAAGTGTTGCTTGACACGCACTTACCTGCACCCAGGGTAGGATCGTGAACTCCAGTGCACTCCGACGGACTTCAGTGCAGCAGCGACACCTGGTGGACATCGGGGGAACTACCTTAGTGAATCCCCGGAAGACCCGAATCCTCCACAGAGAACGTGCTGCTGCTAAGTAAATCTGCCCCAGTGTCTCCAGCACTCCCAGAGATCAGGTGTTTCCGACATAGTACACACTTGACCTGCCACTTCATTCAATTTGTTACAGCAGGACCCCGATTCTGTTTGGGGTCTGTTCTCGTGATTGATGGGGGTAGCAGCTGTCATACCCCCACCAATTAGATTTCTTCCCCCTATTCTGTGTATAGGGAATAACATTTGAGCTTAGTACAACTCCTTTAAAGGTTCAGTGAATGACTCTGACACTGGATAGCTGCCACCCAAAAGGTCTTATTTAGAGATGAGCGAGTATACTCGTCCGAGCTTGATGCTCGTTCGAGTATTAAGGTACTCGAGACGGCTCGTTGCTCGGACGAGTATTTCCCCTGCTCGAGATCGAGCATTTAATTAAAAAAACACAGTGAAGAACAATGAAGAATAGAATAAAAACAGTGAACACAGTAAACACAGGATCATTTAAGTGAAAAACACAGTGAAGAACACAGTGAAGAATAGATTACAGATGTTCTGCACATCTGCTTACTTGTCGGAAGATACGTGCGGAACGGTGCGAACAAAATAGTATGTGAAGAACAATATATATGTGTGAAGAACACGGTGAGCAGCACAGAGACATGGGGCAGCGGGGGCACGGAGACATCGAGGGGCATGGAGACATCGAGGGGCACGGAGACATCGAGGGGCACGGAGACATCGAGGGGCACGGAGACATCGAGGGGCACGGAGACATCGAGGGGCACGGAGACATCGAGGGGCACGGAGACATCGAGAAGCACGGAGACATCGAGGGGCACGGAGACATCGAGGGGCACGGAGACATCGAGGGGCACGGAGACATCGAGGGGCACGGAGACATCGAGGGGCACGGAGACATCGAGGGGCACGGAGACATCGAGGGGCACGGAGACATCGGGCACCAGGGAGACATCGGGGAGACTTCAGTGGAAGAAGAGCAGCGGATCCCGGGACAGCGTATCTCCCGACAAGTAAGCAGATGTGCAGAACATCTGCAATCTATTCTTCACTGTGTTTTTCACTTAAATGATCCTGTGTTCACTGTTTTTATTCTATTCTTCACTGTTCTTCACATCTGTTAACTTGTCGGGAGATAATATACGCGCGGAACAGTGAAGAATAGATTGCAGATGTTTGCATACATCTGCTAACTTATCAGAAGACATTCTTTTTCAATTAATTAACACATTTTATTCCCGAACCATGGTCCCTTTGAAAAATGCTCGAGTCTCCCATTGACTTCAATGGGGCTCGTTATTCGAGACGAGCACTCGAGCATCTGAAAAAGTTCGTCTCGAATAACGAGCACTCGAGCATTTTAGTGCTCGCTCATCTCTAGTCTTATTGTACAAAATATTACTGGATAGGAAACCAAAATGATGCTTTTTTAGCCTTTATTGGGCGTATATAAATGATAAAGAATGAAAGAATTTAAACATTTTTATCGCCATCTTCTTGGGGCGGCAACATTTTTTTCCATAGCTTGATTTTTGTAAGATGTGTTGCATTTTTCAGAGGTACCATCATGAGGTACATATAACTTATTGCTAACCTTTGAAAAAACAGTGATTTAGCAATTTTCTTGTTCTTCATTTTTTTATGGCTCCTGGTGTTTAATATACAAGATGGGATTGTTACTGAACAGGCGATACCAAATATAAGCAATCTTGTGTTTTGTTTGAGTGTAAAACTGCTTCACAGAATTTAGAAAACTTGTGATTTTTCTTAAGCTATCTTCATTCTTTGCAGATTGTCGAACGGGAAATCTGCATTCAATACGCACAGTTTTTATATGCATTTTCATGTGGATTTCAAGCAGATTTGTCTATTTAGTGTGCCATTTTTGCGTGTCTTTAGTGCGAATTTGCATGCAATTTATTCCTCTTTTTTTCCAAAAATCTCCATTACAAATTGCACCCCACATCCCCCCAAAAAAAGCTAGCAAAATGTTGGCAAGTATGCCTATTATTTGGAGCAGAATAGCAGTCATGTGGACCAATTCATGTGCCATTGAAGCACCACTGGCCTCTGTTAAGCCCCATTGTCAATCATGGCTTACATTGTGATTGCTTTGGGTTAGCTTCTGAGTCCATGTGATCAGAAGAGATTTTGCATTAAAGAGATTGAGACAGATTTGCTTACCCGGTCCAGTCTCAATCCCGGGGTGCGGTGTCTGACAAGGATTCGGGTGTGCCGGGATACACTAAGGTTGTGCGCCCGAGTTCCTGCAGGTGTTGCTGCTGCGTCGAGCTCCGCCGGAGTTACCCTTCTTCTTCCCGGTGCACGTTTTTTAAAATTCTGTGGTTTTTCCGAATCTGCCGGGTTGTCCGATGGCCACGCCTCCCGATTTCTGTCGCATGAAAGCCGGCGCTGATGCAGCACAATCTGATTGCGTGAGACAAAAACCCGGGGCAATTAAACGCCAAACAGCGCAAATCGGAAATATTTGGGAAAACTCAACGGAATCTCCAGCTGCAGGACCCTTATTAAATGTGCCCCATTGTCCTTTGTATAGAGTTTGACTGTGGTAATCTTCTTATATGTGTTATCCATGGCCTCCTTCCTTCTAAAATCAACTTACCAGAACACCTTTGTGCTGTAGCTTCACAGGCTGTTAGACTCTGCCGTAACACCCCCCAGAGCACTTTGGACTTAATAGCATAATATGGTTTTAGAAAGGAGAACATGGATAACAAAAATAAGAAGATTACCACAGTCGCAGTGCCTGGATCTATGAGTAATGTCCCTGGTTTATCAGGATGGATTCTGATGGTAGATTTCCTTTATTATCCTACCAATTCCAGCAAATTCCAAAATCTATAATAAGGTTTCTATTGAGTTTATCATGGAGAATATATGACATTACGGATTTAGGCTTTGCGGATACATTTGTGTGTGTGAAAGCCTAATTTTGGAAATGAAAGAAATAGTTAATATTAATCATATTCTTCACTTTTGGCGTTAATTCACTTTCAAACAAATTCCGTTTTTCTTCCTGTTAAATATTTGTTTCTCTCTCATTAGCAGAATTTATCATTTGAAGCCGATCCCTCCAGTAAGACCGCCAGGCGCACCTCCAGCCATAACCTAGTTTAAAAGCCGTTCACATCTTTGGATATATCTCATCCTTATTCCATGGGTTTTAGGAATGAGATCTTATCGGATGCCCTGTGGGGTGCGGCACTGGGGATACCCAGCTCTCTCCGAGGCATGTTATCTGTCAGGGGACGCAGGAAGTTATTTTAAATCAACATTAGATGTCGTAAGTCGTAGACTGATGATGAGAGAAGAAGCAAAGGAGAACTTTTCCTTAACTTTGCTGAATATTTGGATGGAATATTGAGTCATAAGAGGAATAACCCATCTGTTACGGACTTTGTGGGACTTGTCCTTTTAGGAAATGCCTTTTGTCACTAAGGTCCATCATAAAAATTCACGATTCTCCTGAAAAGCCATACACGACTTTCTCCCAGTACAGTATAATCAACTCTTAATCAAAAGTTGACCTTGTGTCAAAGTACCAGAACTTTTGGCTAAGAAAACCAGGACATGGTACCCCCTGGTAACTTGAGATGGGTAGGTGGAAAGCTTCTCAAGTAATTCTTCTTAACCCTCCATAGATTGGTGAAGCCAGGTTTTCTGACTGGGTCAGAGATTTAATATACCAGATTGGGTAATGGAAACTGGGGCTGGGTAGTGTTAGGCTGTGGTCCCTTCAAGGTCAAGAAGATACTTTTTTGGATATATAAGGAGTGATGATTAGAGATGAGCGAACATACTCGTCCGAGCTTGATGCTCGTTCGAGCATTAGCGTACTCGAAACTGCTCGTTGCTCGGACGAATACTTCGCCCGCTCGAGAAAATGGCAGCTCCCGCCGTTTTGCTTTTTGGCGGCCAGAAACAGAGCCAATCACAAGCCAGGAGACTCTGCACTCCACCCAGCATGATGTGGTACCCTTACACGTCGATAGCAGTGGTTGGCTGGCCAGATCAGGTGACCCTGGGATAGACTAGCCGCTGCCCGCGCTGCTCGGATCATTCTGTGTCTGGATGCCGCTAGGGAGAGAGCTGCTGCTGGTCAGGGAAAGCGTTAGGGTGTTCTATTAGCTTACTGTTAGGCAGGAGTGATTCTACAAGAACCCAACAGCCCTTCTTAGGGCTACAATAACGTTATACTTTTTTTTTTTTGTTTGCTTGTGGCTGGGCTTGCTGGCACTAGTAGTGCAGCTAGTACCATATTGTGAGGAATTTGCAGGGGGACTTGCTACCGTTGTGTTTAGCTCTTAGTGACACGCATATCCACCTCAAACACCAAAGTGGGAAAATTTATTAGGGGTTTGATTTCAATTAGGCACAGTCTGCCAGTTTCTTTTTATTTTACGTTTATTTTTTCATAACTCAGCGTCATCTCATCAGTGTGCTTTCATACTTGGCTAGAAAATAGCCAAAGGAGAATCCAAACGGCTTACTTACGCCTACAATAGCGTTATATATATTTTATTTCTGGTTGATCTGCTGGTGGCTGTACTTGCTGCAGTGCATATACTAGCCAATTGTGAGGAATTTGGAGTGAGACTTGCGACCGCTGTGTTTAGCGCTTAGTGACGCACATATCCATCGCAAAGACCGAAGTGGGATAATTTATTAGGGGTTGGATTTCAATTAGGCACAGTCTGCCATTTACTTTTTATTTTACGTTTATTTTTTCACAACTCAGCGTCATCTCATCTGGCATAGTAGTGTGCTTTCATAGTTGGCTAGAAAATAGCCATAGCAATAGGATAGCATCGTTTGGAATTAAAAACTAAAAAACACAAAAAAAAAAAAACACAAAAAAAAAGTAAAAAAAAAATTAAAGTTATAACTTTCATTTTCAAAATGTTTAACCCGAGGGCTAGGGGTAGAGGACGAGGGCGGGGACGTGGGCGTCCAACTACTGCAGGGGTCAGAGGCCGTGGTCCTGGGCGGGGTGAGACACCACCTGCTGATGAGGGAGCAGGGGAACGCCGCAGAGCTACACTCCCAAGGTTCATGTCTGAAGTTACTGGGACTCGTGGTAGAGCACTGTTGAGGCCAGAACAGTGCGAACAGGTGATGTCGTGGATTGCCGACAATGCTTCGAGCAATTTGTCCACCAGTCAGTCTTCCACGCAGTCCACCCATGTCACCGAAATCGCCACTCCTCCAGCTCCTGCACCTCAGCCTCCTCCCCCCCAGTCTGCCCCCTCCCAGGAAAATTTGGCATTTGAACCGGCATACTCTGAGGAACTGTTTTCTGGACCCTTCCCACAGTCACAAACCACTTGTCCGGTTGCTGCTGAGCAATTTTCCGATGCCCAGGTTTTCCACCAGTCGCAGTCTGTGGGTGATGATGACCTTCTTGACGTAGTGGCAGAAGTGTGTAAAGAGGTGTCCGACGATGAGGAGACACGGTTGTCAGACAGTGGTGAAGTTGTTGTCAGGGCAGGAAGTCCGAGGGGGGAGCAGACTGAGGGATCGGAGGATGATGAGGTGACAGACCCAAGCTGGGTTGAGAGGCCGGGTGAACACAGTGCTTCTGAGACGGAGGAGAGTCCTATAGCAGAACAGGTTGGAAGAGGCAGTGGTGGGGCCAGACGGAGAGGCAGGGCCAGAGCAGGTGCATCAGCGCCAAATGTGTCACGTAGTGAAGCTCCCGTGGCGAGGGCTCCCGCGGCGAGGGCTAGATTTTCAGAAGTCTGGAGGTTCTTTAAGGAAACACCGGATGACCGACGGACTGTGGTGTGCAACCTTTGCCAAACCAGGATCAGCAGGGGTTCCACCACTACTAGCTTAACTACCACCAGTATGCGCAGGCTAAACACCCGAATCAGTGGCACCAAGCCCGTTCACCTCCGGCCGTGCACACCACTGCTCCTTCCCCTGTGTCAGCTGATAGTCAGCCCCCTGCCCAGGACCCTGGCACAAAAACCCCATCGTTGCCTCCACGATCCTCCACAGCATCCACCAGCGTTCAGCTCTCCATACCCCAGACGCTGGAGCGGAAAAGAAAATATAGTGCAACCCACCCGCACGCCCAAGCCCTTAATGTCCACATCTCCAGATTGCTTAGCCTGGAGATGCTGCCCTATAGGCTAGTAGAGACCGAGGCCTTTTGCAACCTCATGGCGGCGGCCGCCCCTCGGTATTCGGTCCCCAGCCGCCACTACTTTTCCCGATGTGCCGTCCCAGCCCTGCACCAGCACGTGTCAGACAACATCATCCGTGCCCTGACCAACGCCGTTTCTGACAAGGTCCACCTGACCACGGACACGTGGACGAGTGCTGCCGGGCAGGGCCAATATATATCGCTGACGGCACATTGGGTTAACTTGGTGGAGGCTGGGACCGAGTCTGACCCTGGGGCTGGTCATATACTGCCGACGCCGAGGATTGCGGGGCCTACCTCGGTCCAGGTCTCAAAGGCCTACTATGCCTCCTCCTCCTCCCACCCCTCCTCCACCTCCTCCTCCGAACTACCATCCGTGGGCATGGCGCCATCAGTCGCTAGCTCTAGGCACAGCAGCAGTGCCGTCGCTAAACGACAGCAGGCGATGCTCAAACTGCTGAGCCTAGGCGATAAAAGGCACACCGCCCAAGAACTATTACAGGGCATCACGGCGCAGACTGATCTGTGGCTGGCACCGCTGAACCTGAAGCCAGGCATGGTTGTGTGTGACAACGGCCGTAACCTGGTGGCGGCTCTGCAACTCGGCAGACTGACACATGTGCCATGCCTGGCCCATGTGTTAAATCTGATAGTTCAGCGTTTCCTCAAGACATACCCCAATCTGTCTGATTTGCTCACGAAGGTGCGCCGCATCTGTGCGCATTTCAGGAAGTCCAGCACAGATGCTGCCACTCTCAGGGCAGCGCAGCGCCGCCTCCAACTGCCCGCTCACCGACTGTTGTGCGACGTGCCCACGAGGTGGAATTCAACACTGACCATGTTATCCAGAGTTTACCAGCAGCGCCGAGCGATTGTAGACTGCCAGATGTCAACTTCCACCAGAACTGGTAGTCAGGTCAGTCAGCTTCCTCAAGTCTACAATGAGGAGTGGACGTCTGATATCTGTCAGGTGCTGAGTAACTTTGAGGAGTCAACACAGATGGTCAGTGGCGATGCCGCCATCATCAGCCTCACCATCCCGCTGCTTGGCCTGTTGAAAAACTCTCTGATCAGCATGAAGTCGGAAGCTTTGCGCTCGTCACAAGAGACGGGGGAAGAAGATTCCCTTGTTGATAGCCAAAGCACCCTTAGGTCTGTTTCTCAGCGCATATCGGAGGAGGTGGAGGTGGAGGAGGATGAGGAGGAAGAGGAGGAGAATGTTGGCGAGACACAAGAGGGGACCATTGTTGAGTCCTTCACTGTTCAGCGTGTATGGGCAGAAGAAGAGGAGTTGGAGGAGTTGGAGGAGGAGGAAATGGACAGTCAGGCCAGTGAGGGGAGTGAATTCTTACGCGTTGGTACTCTGGCGCATATGGCAGATTTCATGCTAGGCTGCCTATCCCGTGACCCTCGCGTTCAAAGAATTTATTCCAGCACCGATTACTGGGTGTTCACTCTCCTGGACCCACAGTACAAGCAAAATCTTTCCACTCTCATCCCTGGAGAGGAAAGGAGTGTGAGAATGCATGAATACCAGCAGGCCCTGGTTCACAAGCTGAAACAGTATTTCCCTTCTGACAGCGCTAGCGGCAGAGTGCGTAGTTCTGCGGGACAAGTAGCGAGGGAGAGTAGGCGAGCAGGCAGCTTGTCCAGCACTGGCAAGGGTACGCTTTACAAGGCTTTTGCCAGCTTTATGTCACCCCAGCAAGACACTGTCACCTGTCCCCAGTCTCGGCAGAGTAGGGCTGATCTTTACAGAAAGATGGTGAGGGAGTACGTAGCTGACCATACCATCGTCCTAAATGATCACACAGCTCCCTACAACTACTGGGTTTCAAAGCTGGACATGTGGCACGAACTGGCGCTGTACGCCTTGGAGGTTCTTGCCTGCCCTGCCGCTAGCGTCTTGTCCGAGCGGGTTTTCAGTGCAGCTGGTGGCATCATCACCGATAAGCGTACACGCCTGTCGACTGACAGCGCTGACAGGCTGACGCTTATTAAGATGAATAAAGCCTGGATTTCTCATAATTTCCAATCTCCACCAGGTGAAGGAAGCTCAACCTGAATAATTGATCCACTCCTCCTCCTCCTCATTTTCCTCCTTCTCCTCCTCTTTGTACAGTAAAGCAGAGGAAACTGGCTATTTTTTGACAGGGCCCACTGGCTCTAGCTATAGTACTTTATGCATTTAATTTTTCTGGAGGGCCACCTACCCGGTCCTCTGTTTTAAACAATTTTTGGGAGTGCCACATACAGGCACTCAATCTATTTCATTTTTCTGGAGGGCCACCTACCTGCTCCTCTGGTTTGAAAACTTTTTTGGACTGCCACATACAGGCACTCAATCTATTCCATTTTTCTGGAGGGCCACCTACCTGCTCCTCTGGTTTGAAAACTTTTTTGGACTGCCACATACAGGCACTATCCAAATTAAATTGTCTCCATAGCAGCCTCCACACGTTGTCTCCATTGCTACCTCCAAAAGTCGTCCATATAGCTGCCTCCATACATCGTCCCCTTATCAAACGAGGTGTGTCAGGCACAAATTTGGGTTGTTTTCATGGATTCCACATCAAAGTTGTTAACTTTGTCGCCACCCTGCTGTGTAATCCACAAAATATACTGGCAAACTTTTATCATGTACCGATATTATTTGAGCGCTTCTTGCTCACCTCCTTTGGTTCCTCTCTGCCACCCATTGGTTTGAAGCCTGAGTCCATTTAGGGTATGTCGCCATGCCACTCTCTAGCCTGCTGCCGCTGCCTCTGCATGCCGTCCCCTATAGTGTCAGGGTCAATTATTGGATGTTTTAGATGCTATCTAGCTTCATTCTGTCACTCTGTCATGGCCATGCTGTTGCCCATAATTTTGGCATAATGGTGCGATTAAGCAGCCTCAGAGGCATCCATGCATGCTGCCCCTGCTGTTTCCTGTCCATTTCCGTGGTGTTTCCATCCTTTTCTGAGGTTCCCAGGTGTTTGGCCAAGCTTCCCTGTGCAGAGCCTTGGTCCCCTTGAAAAATGCTCGAGTCTCCCATTGACTTCAATGGGGTTCGTTATTCGAGACGAGCACTCGAGCATCGGGAAAAGTTTGTCTCGAATAACGAGTACCCAAGCATTTTAGTGCTCGCTCATCTCTAGTGATGATGCTTTTTTTACTTTGCCCTTCAAGGTCCCTGCCATGGCCAGAGCCACCAGGTCCTAGTACATCTATCCAGAATCCTGGAAGTCTTCTCAATGACTTACATGTCTTTGACCATTGATACTGGATAAATGAAGACTGTTATGAGATTTGCCAGAATTCTTTAAAAAGAACCAGTCATCAGAAAGTGTCCTAATAAACCATATGTTGTGAAGCGGCTTAATACCTTCCAGATCATGATTTTTTTATGGCCCAGGTTGGTGGCATCATCCAGAAAATCAACTTTGAAGTGAAACGTAAAGTCATGGAGGTGGTTGTATAAAGTCATGGAGGTGCATAGCTCAGCACTGATGTCCAGCTCTCCCCACCTCTGAGCGCCTCCTACCGTGTCATTGACATAATTGACCAGACTTCAGGAGATCTGGTAAGTGATTTGTCTGGATGCAGACTGGGAGGTAGTAAACATTACCCATTTAACTCCACATTAAGGCACTTTAGTAAAGATACATAATCCTACCCGTAACATTAACCCCATAAACCATTTATAACTAAACATAACTAAGAAATGATGACACGAGGCTTCCTGTTGGGCAGAAAAGGTCACAGCTATTTATTGCTGAGAAACTCAATTATTATTATTTTAATATTCTCAAAATCAACCGCAATCTCTGTTCGTTTCTTTGGAAACCAGAGCTGCCGAAGTGGTTTGTTCATCCGGACTCCCGAATCACCACTTCGACTTCTGAAAAAATCCACATCAATTCTCTTTTCCGCCAGCTGTGACTTGAGATGATCACCCAAAACCATTATTACTTTAATACTCAAAATTAACCACAATTTTCATCTGTCTCTTTGTAAACCATTGCTGCCCGAAGCGGTTTGCTCAACCGGACTCCCGAATTAGCACTTCAACTTCCGGGCAAAATACACATCAATTCTCATTTTCCATCAGCTGTGACTTGAGATGATCTCCGAAAACCGAAAACATCAAAACACAAAAACCAAATAACAGTAGGGAGGGAGGGTGGGACAGCTTGAAGATGGCGCGGGCAAGAGGAAGTGCAGGCCCAGTGCCTGCCCTATAAAGGCTCAGCTATGGGAGGAGAAAGGAAGCAAATACCACCCCTATTTAAAGTGCAAACGTCCCATGTAATAAATTGCAACACTAGGACACCCCCAGTCAGTGGGCACCCTCTTTATACAGTCGGGGACACCCTACAGGACCATCAATTACAGTGAATGGGGAATTCTGAGGTGAGGAGAGCTGGACTTCAGTGTTAAACTCTCCGCCTTCTTGACTTCATATAACTAAACTACATAGCAGAGTTGATTTTATGCATGAAATAGACACCACCATGAAATAGACATGATCTAGGTGTTGAGCTGCTTGACAACATACTGGTAGTGGTCTATTTGGTCAATTTCTGCTGACAGGTTCCTTTTAATTTTGGGAACACCTATAGCTAATGTGTACAACCCATAACTCATAGCTAATTTGATTCAAGCCAAGTTGATATGTTCATCTTTAGTCATTCAATAAGAAGATTTTGGGCAAAAAAAAATATGTGAGTGTTCAGCTCTTCTGAACCTCCACAGGGAAAATTAAGCATTAACGAGGATCCAATCATTAAATCATTATTTGGTCTGAGCATTTTCCATGTCAATAGGGTGTGTTTCCAGGTGTGGAACAATGTCACATTCAGCCCAAAGCAATGATTTGGAAATCCACCGCACAACCCTCAGCCAATAATGCCCCGATGCACTGTTATTATAATAATTATATTCTTTATATAGCACCACAAATTCTGCTGCACTTTACACATCATAGGGGACAAATGCAATATTACATTACAGAGTAAAAACAGTCATATGGACCAATAGGAGTGAGGACCCTGCTCACAAGAGCTTACAGTCTATGAGGATGAGGGGGACACAAGAGCTTACAGTCTATGAGGATGAGGGTGTGACACAAGAGCTTACAGTCTATGAGGATGAGGGGTGACACAAGAGCTTACAGTCTATGAGGATGAGGGGGACACAAGAGCTTACAGTCTATGAGGATGAGGGGGACACAAGAGCTTACAGTCTATGAGGATGAGGGTGTGACACAAGAGCTTACAGTCTATGAGGATGAGGGGTGACACAAGAGCTTACAGTCTATGAGGATGAGGGGGACACAAGAGCTTACAGTCTATGAGGATGAGGGGGACACAAGAGCTTACAGTCTATGAGGATGAGGGTGTGACACAAGAGCTTACAGTCTATGAGGATGAGGGGTGACACAAGAGCTTACAGTCTATGAGGATGAGGGGGACACAAGAGCTTACAGTCTATGAGGATGAGGGGGTGACACAAGAGCTTACAGTCTATGAGGATGAGGGGGACACAAGAGCTTACAGTCTATGAGGATGAGGGGGTGACACAAGAGCTTACAGTCTATGAGGATGAGGGGGTGACACAAGAGCTTACAGTCTATGAGGATGAGGGGTGACACAAGAGCTTACAGTCTATGAGGATGAGAGGGTGACACAAGAGCTTACAGTCTATGAGGATGAGGGGATGACACAAGAGCTTACAGTCTATGAGGAGAAGGGGTGACACAAGAGCTTACAGTCTATGAGGATGAGGGGATGACACAAGAGCTTACAGTCTATGAGGATGAGAGGGTGACACAAGAGCTTACAGTCTATGAGGATGATGGGGTGACACAAAAGCTTACAGTCTATGAGGATGAGGGGGTGACACAAGAGCTTACAGTCTATGAGGAGAAGGGGTGACACAAGAGCTTACAGTCTATGAGGAGAAGGGGTGACACAAGAGCTTACAGTCTATGAGGATGAGGGGTGACACAAGAGCTTACAGTCTATGAGGATGAGGGGGTGACACAAGAGCTTACAGTCTATGAGGATGAGGGGGTGACACAAGAGCTTACAGTCTATGAGGAGAAGGGGTGACACAAGAGCTTACAGTCTATAAGGATGAGGGGATGACACAAGAGCTTACAGTCTATGAGGATGAGAGGGTGACACAAGAGCTTACAGTCTTTGAGGATGATGGGGTGACACAAAAGCTTACAGTCTATGAGGATGAGGGGGGACACAAGAGCTTACAGTCTATGAGGATGAGGGGGGACACAAGAGCTTACAGTCTATGAGGATGAGGGGGTGACACAAGAGCTTACAGTCTATGAGGAGAAGGGGTGACACAAGAGCTTACAGTCTATGAGGAGAAGGGGTGACACAAGAGCTTACAGTCTATGAGGATGAGGGGTGACACAAGAGCTTACAGTCTATGAGGATGAGGGGGTGACACAAGAGCTTACAGTCTATGAGGATGAGGGGGTGACACAAGAGCTTACAGTCTATGAGGATGAGGGGGTGACACAAGAACTTACAGTCTATGAGGATGAGGGGGTGACACAAGAGCTTACAGTCTATGAGTATGAGGGGGTGACGCAAGAGCTTACAGTCTGGGAGGATGAGGGGGTGACACAAGAGCTTACAGTCTATGAGGAGAAGGGGTGACACAAGAGCTTACAGTCTATGAGGATGGGGGTAACACAAGAGCTTACAGTCTATGAGGATGAGGGGGTGACACAAGAGCTTACAGTCTATGAGGATGAGGGGGTGACACAAGAGCTTACAGTCTATGAGGAGAAGGGGTGACACAAGAGCTTACAGTCTATGAGGAGAAGGGGTGACACAAGAGCTTACAGTCTATGAGGATGAGGGGTGACACAAGAGCTTACAGTCTATGAGGATGAGGGGGTGACACAAGAGCTTACAGTCTATGAGGGTGAGTCGGTGACTCAAGAGCTTACAGTCTATGAGGAGAAGGGGTGACACAAGAGCTTACAGTCTATGAGGATGAGGGGATGACACAAGAGCTTACAGTCTATGAGGATGAGGGGGTGACACAAGAGCTTACAGTCTATGAGGATGATGGGGTTACACAAAAGCTTTCAGTCTATGAGGATGAGGGGGTGACACAAGAGCTTACAGTCTATGAGGAGAAGGGGTGACACAAGAGCTTACAGTCTATGAGGAGAAGGGGTGACACAAGAGCTTACAGTCTATGAGGATGAGGGGTGACACAAGAGCTTACAGTCTATGAGGATGAGGGGGTGACACAAGAGCTTACAGTCTATGAGGATGAGGGGGTGACACAAGAGCTTACAGTCTATGAGGATGAGGGGGTGACACAAGAACTTACAGTCTATGAGGATGAGGGGGTGACACAAGAGCTTACAGTCTTTGAGGATGAGGGGGTGACGCAAGAGCTTACAGTCTGTGAGGATGAGGGGGTGACACAAGAGCTTACAGTCTATGAGGAGAAGGGGTGACACAAGAGCTTACAGTCTATGAGGATGGGGGTAACACAAGAGCTTACAGTCTATGAGGATGAGGGGGTGACACAAGAGCTTACAGTCTATGAGGATGAGGGGGTGACACAAGAGCTTACAGTCTATGAGGAGAAGGGGTGACACAAGAGCTTACAGTCTATGAGGAGAAGGGGTGACACAAGAGCTTACAGTCTATGAGGATGAGGGGTGACACAAGAGCTTACAGTCTATGAGGATGAGGGGGTGACACAAGAGCTTACAGTCTATGAGGATGAGGGGGTGACACAAGAGCTTACAGTCTATGAGGAGAAGGGGTGACACAAGAGCTTACAGTCTATGAGGATGAGGGGATGACACAAGAGCTTACAGTCTATGCGGATGAGGGGGTGACACAAGAGCTTACAGTCTATGAGGATGATGGGGTTACACAAAAGCTTACTGTCTATGAGGATGAGGGGGTGACACAAGAGCTTACAGTCTATGAGGAGAAGGGGTGACACAAGAGCTTACAGTCTATGAGGAGAAGGGGTGACACAAGAGCTTACAGTCTATGAGGATGAGGGGTGACACAAGAGCTTACAGTCTAAGAGGATGAGGGGGTGACACAAGAGCTTACAGTCTATGAGGATGAGGGGGTGACACAAGAGCTTACAGTCTATGAGGATGAGGGGGTGACACAAGAACTTACAGTCTATGAGGATGAGGGGTGACACAAGAGCTTACAGTCTAAGAGGATGAGGGGGTGACACAAGAGCTTACAGTCTATGAGGATGAGGGGGTGACACAAGAGCTTACAGTCTATGAGGATGAGGGGGTGACACAAGAGCTTACAGTCTATGAGGATGAGGGGGTGACGCAAGAGCTTACATTCTGTGAGGATGAGGGGGTGACACAAGAGCTTACAGTCTATGAGGAGAAGGGGTGACACAAGAGCTTACAGTCTATGAGGATGGGGGTAACACAAGAGCTTACAGTCTATGAGGATGAGGGGGTGACACAAGAGCTTACAGTCTGTGAGGATGAGGGGGTGACACAAGAGCTTACAGTCTATGAGGATGAGGGGGTGACACAAGAGCTTACAGTCTATGAGGATGAGGGGGACACCAGAGCTTACAGTCTATGAGGATGAGGGGGTGACACAAGAGCTTACAGTCTATGAGGAGAAGGGGTGACACAAGAGCTTACAGTCTATGAGGATGAGGGGGTAACACAAGAGCTTACAGTCTATGAGGATGAGGGGATGACACAAGAGCTTACAGTCTATGAGGATGAGGGGATGACACAAGAGCTTACAGTCTATGAGGATGAGAGGGTGACACAAGAGCTTACAGTCTATGAGGAGAAGGGGTGACACAAGAGCTTACAGTCTATGAGGAGAAGGGGTGACACAAGAGCTTACGGTCTATGAGGATGAGGGGGTGACACAAGAGCTTACAGTCTATGAGGATGAGGGGGTGACACAAGAGCTTACAGTCTATGAGGATGAGGGGTGACACAAGAGCTTACAGTCTATGAGGATGGGGTGTGACACAAGAGCTTACAGTCTGACACAAGAGCTTACAGTCTATGAGGATGAGGGGGTGACACAAGAGCTTACAGTCTATGAGGTTGAGGGGGTGACACAAGAGCTTACAGTCTGTGAGGATGAGGGGGTGACACAAGAGCTTACAGTCTATGAGGATGAGGGGGTGACACAAGAGCTTACAGTCTATGAGGATGAGGGGGACACCAGAGCTTACAGTCTATGAGGATGAGGGGGTGACACAAGAGCTTACAGTCTATGAGGAGAAGGGGTGACACAAGAGCTTACAGTCTATGAGGATGAGGGGGTAACACAAGAGCTTACAGTCTATGAGGATGAGGGGATGACACAAGAGCTTACAGTCTATGAGGATGAGGGGATGACACAAGAGCTTACAGTCTATGAGGAGAAGGGGTGACACAAGAGCTTACAGTCTATGAGGATGAGGGGGGTGACACAAGAGCTTACAGTCTATGAGGATGAGGGGGTGACACAAGAGCTTACAGTCTATGAGGATGAGGAGGTGACACAAGAGCTTACAGTCTATGAGGATGAGGGGGTGACACAAGAGCTTACAGTCTATGAGGATGAGGGGGTGACACAAGAGCTTACAGTCTATGAGGAGAAGGGGTGACACAAGAGCTTACAGTCTATGAGGATGAGGGGTGACACAAGAGCTTACAGTCTATGAGGATGAGGGGGTGACACAAGAGCTTACAGTCTATGAGGATGAGGGGATGACACAGGAGCTTACAGTCTATGAGGATGAGGGGGTGACACAAGAGCTTACAGTCTATGAGGATGAGGGGGTGACACAAGAGCTTACAGTCTATGAGGATGAGGGGGTGACACAAGAACTTACAGTCTATGAGGATGAGGGGGTGACACAAGAGCTTACAGTCTATGAGGATGAGGGGGTGACGCAAGAACTTACAGTCTGTGAGGATGAGGGGGTGACACAAGAGCTTACAGTCTATGAGGATGAGGGGGTGACACAAGAGCTTACAGTCTATGAGGATGAGGGGGTGACGCAAGAGCTTACAGTCTGTGAGGATGAGGGGGTGACGCAAGAGCTTACAGTCTATGAGGATGAGGGGGGACACAAGAGCTTACAGTCTATGAGGATGAGGGGGTGACACAAGAGCTTACAGTCTATGAGGATGAGGCGTGACACAAGAGCTTACAGTCTATGAGGATGAGTGGGTGACACAAGAGCTTACAGTCTATGAGGATGATGGGGTGACACAAGAGCTTACAGTCTATGAGGATGAGGCGTGACACAACAGCTTACAGTCTATGAGGATGATGGGGTGACACAAGAGCTTACAGTCTATGAGGATGAGGAGGTGACACAAGAGATTACAGTCTATGAGGATGAGGGGGTGACACAAGAGCTTACAGTCTATGAGGATGAGGGGTGACACAAGAGCTTACAGTCTATGAGGATGAGGGGGACTCAAGAGCTTACAGTCTATGAGGATGAGGGGTGACACAAGAGCTTACAGTGTATGAGGATGAGGAGGTGACACAAGACTATGAGGAATTTTTTAATTACCCTACTGAAGTCCCCTCTCCTAACAATTCCTACTGTTCCTAATAAATGCATAGTCCTAATAAAAAAAATACATTTTCTAATTTTGCCCCTTTTCATGGCACCATAGAAGTAGACCTACCCTCTGTACCCTTTGCCCCAGCTCTATTTGTCCTGTGTATAAGACTCTTACACTCCCTTTACCACTCATTCCCCATTGACTTCAATGTAAAAAAAAGTTGCCACCTGAAGAGGGAACAGAATATTCCCAATGCATGTACTAACAAGTTTTACTCTCCGTCAGCACTGATTGGATACTTGCCAATGTGTCACATTGGCAAGAAAGAATAGAATTCTCAATTTCCAAATTCTACTTTTCCAGGAAGAATAACTGAGGGATTCAATAATATAGTGTTTGAACTGAGCATTTTAATTTAGTGGAACAAGTACCAGCTCATAACTTGTGCTTATAATTTATTAACACTATGACCACATGATACCACATGTTTTCTCATTTTCATTTATATGTCATATTGAATGATTTCTAATATAGTGTGAATATATATATATATTTATGTTTGAAGGACATTGGAAGGACTCCCTGCACTGACATTACACAGAACCACAACATGTCTAATATCTGATGACGTGTAGCCACTAATCATCCGCCAGCCAGGGGTGTGAAAATAAACATATGTGCTGCCCCTTCACCTTTAAGAACCTTTCAATCAATCTAAGAAGACAAGAAGGTCACCCGACACACTTCCCCACAGCCCCAATTCCTAAGGAACAGGAAGAGTTCATCTTTTAAGGAGCTGGGGGGAGGATTGGAGCAGAATATACTACCGTACTTACAATTGAGTTACACAACTGCATAAAATATTGTCATAGTTGTCTGTTCAATATACTGATGATTTTCTAAAGCTTTGTGCTATCCATGTGCCTGTGGGGGAGATGGTCCATGAGACTGATGAAGACATAGGGGCACATTTACTTACCTGTCCCGTCGCGATCCCCGAGGTGCGTTGTCCGACGAGGATTCGGAGCTGCCGCGATTCACTAAGATCCTGCGCCCGATATCCTGCATGTATCGCTTCCCCCGCTGAGGTCCGCCGGAGTTCACCTTCTTCTTCCCGATGTATGTAAGTGCATTGTCTTGCGACAAAATTTGAATTTAAAATTCTGCAGTTTGTCCGAATCAGTCGGATTGTCCGACATCCACGCCCCCGATTTGTGGCCCATGAAAGCCAGCGCCGATGCGCCAAAATCCGATCTCGTGCTAAAAACCCCATGTGCAATTCAGGGCAAATCGGCATCTATTTGGGAAACCCGATGGAAATGTAGGACTTCTACATCGGTTTTCTGGTGCACAAACCCTAAAATAATCGCAATACCATGTGTGAAGGGGTGCGTGGGCAATAGCGGAGTGGACCGGCTCCGGACGATCCTGTCCCACACCTGTGTACTCGCTACACACAGTGACATCCAGTTGAGCCCAAATCTACACCTAACAGGGTGTGGCGTATAATTGTACGCTGAGCAGCCCGACTGTCAAATACATTATAAGGCTGGAGCCTCCTGATGTATCCAGCGGTGTCCATCATGCACCAAAGTCTCCAAGTAAAACATGGAATAAAGTGATTTTTTTCCACAAAAATTTCTTTTGCGGAATGAACTACTATAGGTAAGTTCTCTGTCTGTATACAGTCCATTGTACCCGGCTGCTGTCTGAATAGGGTCTTAAAGTCCCTTCATAGTGATGAGCAAATCATCAAAGATGCATGACCGGGGCAGGGCTGAGCTGAGGGGAGGGGAGGGGGAAGGGCAGGGGGTACAGCTATTAAGCAAAATGCCTTCCTATCATACTCTAGCTAAATAAAACCCGGACAAAGTTCTGTTGGAAAAGTGCTGGTCACAGCTTTATTCAAATCTTGTAACAATCTGTAAAACATAAACTTTATTAAAACATAATAATATAAATGACATTTTATTTAACAAACATATCAATATTATTAAATTAAGTGGTCGAATACTTGACAACAAATCAGGATCATTTTTAAAATTAATAAGTAACACCTAAGTCCGGCATCATAACCAACCAAACCATAGTTGTAAATACCGCTCAAAATCACGCTCAGCGTGCAAAACCACAACTACCATATCCACAAGCCGCTAACCTCCTGGCGAGTGGCGAGAGCAGGATGTGGCTACCAACCAAACATATAACCAAACCAACTGCTGAGGTACACCCCCTCAAGCAGTCTATGAAGAACTTTTAATAGTAAAGCCGGACATGACCAAAATCATCACCACCAATTTACCTTCTTACCAGATAACTGTTGCCAAGTACCCGCCCACCTTTACAAAAGACATCCTAAGCTTCCTAGCACCGCCCTAAACAAGAGGATCTGAAACTAATTGTAAACGCAGTAAACGCACAATGTGACCCTGATACATAACATATAATGGGGAGGGTGGGTGGGACAATTTTTGTTTGGCCACCAAAGATGGCTGTCCCTTCCTGCCGTCCCTTAAAAACCCCTTAACTCCACCCCCCAAAATAAACCCACCTATCAGATCAACCTATGCTCCATCCCCCAAAACTCCCGTAAGTACAATCTGTTGAACCTTTTTTTAGGTCCTGTCACCAGAGGCAGCGCTGGATGGCTGGTTTTGTGACTGATCTAAAGGGGTTTCCCCACAAATCAAAGTTAGGCCCTATTCACAGGATAGGGCCTAATTTGCTGATCGGTGTTAGTCAGTGATGAGGTCCCCGGTACCTCAGTCAGACCCCTCATTGCTCCAGGAGAGTAATGGAGCAAACGGTCGTGCATGACCATTCTGCTCCATACATATCAATGGAGCTGATGGAAGTTGCCGAACGCCATGCTCGGCAATCTCCATCAGCTCCATAGAGATTAATAGAGCAAAATGTTCATGCATGGTTGTTTGCTCCATTTCTCTCCCGGAGCGACGAGGGGTCCGACTGAGGTAACTGGGACCCTATCGGACCCCTGGTTTTCGTGATCTGTGGGGATCTCATCAAGTTAGGGTAGTGTAATTTGAATGATGGGAAAACTCCCATCTGTATTGGTTTATAGGTATACAGTACATAGAAAACAGAAACTTCTTAATGTGGACGTCTATAATGGTTTCTGCCACGACAACCGCGGTTCTCTTCGCGCCCAGTAATGAGCTGAATACTCGTCTGCACATGACCGGATAAAGGTGATCCAATTACATGGAGAACATACACAAAACTAGGTCGGACGTATCGTAGATCATTTCTATGTGCGGCAGCCATTTTTAGATTTTTTTTCTGACTGATAATAACCTCTTATTAGCAAAGGTGAACATGAAGCTAACAAGGTGTCTTCTCATTTCACACATTAATTAACATCCCACCGGCTACACATGTCGGTGTCACACATGGGGATGGGGGGCTTTGTTAGCACAAGTAAAAATATCACATATTATTACTAATTCCATTAATACTGGGGGTTATCTGTGGAGGAAAATGTTAGATCTGAGCTATGACAGGCTTTTATGTACATATAGCTAATACATCTATACTGTAGTTGGATTGTATAAGGTACAAATTCACAATCAGATTTGTACATGTTCCTTGTCGGAGACCCCCTACTGCTTAACAAGAGCAAAGTCATGATGACATTTATGTGGCAGTCTTGGTATGATCCAGCTCCTGTATAAGTGGCACAGTTTGGTGCAAAGGCCGGGTCCTGAGCTATCAGGTTCTTATTTGGTTAACCAGTTAGATGCTACTTTCAATAGCAACCATGGCATCTATGTGGTTAGGGAGAGGAGGAGCTCCCTCACGCAACTCGGGATTTAAAGGACGCCTAATAGCATAATATTCTAATACATTGGGGCTCATTTACTAAGGATCTGCAGACCGCACTTTCATCGGATATTCCGACGTTTTCAGGGATTGCACGGCTTGGACAGCTATTTAGAAGGAAATTGTGTTACACGCGATCAGAGTTTGGCGCAGCGGCCCCGGCTTTCTTGCGCCACAAATCGGGGGACGGGCAGTCGGACGATCCAACTGATTCGAACAAACTGCAGGATTTAACTTTAAAATTTTGCCGCAAGACATGGACCCCCCGGACAGCAAGACTTGGGACTAGGGATGAGCAGACCTAATTAAAAATATTGTTGAGGCCCAGGTTCTGGTACCAAACCCGGGGAAGGACCATGCCCCCAGTAACACATGGGATGGGTGCTGACACCAATCGTATGTGTAAACTGTTAAAACATCAGCAGCAGTACTTAAATCAATGCGTTGTGTGCGTGCCGGTACTAATCCGCACACCACCATTTTGGGGAGGATGCATGACGTCACTGGGGAGTGCTGATCCTCCTAAAAATGGCCACACACCAAATTTAAATGTTGCCAATGATTGTGCCAGCACAGTTAACCCCTTTGAATGGTGCCAGCATTGAACGTGGGCATTACTGGCAGGAAATTTAAGCCAGGCTCAAATGAAGATCCAGAAGTTAAGAGTCGGGAACCTGACCTGGCAAATTTAGGTACAAACTTGATTTGGGAGATGAAGGGGAGTACACAGCCACTGGTAGCCAGCTCAATAGACGCCTCGGGAAGTTTGAATACTTTAACATGTATAATATGGGTGACCCTATTCTTACACTTGCCTTATAAATGGCATACATTTCCAACCCAAGTCTTCCAACCCAAATGGTTTCCACCCTATAAGGCCTGACCTTAGAATCTGGTCTTCACTGTGGTAAGGTCTTCAGGTCACTACCACAGGAGTTCTGGTATAGGCAGCAGACCCAAGTCAAGTGGGTCTAAATATGCCAGTGCAGAGCATTGAGCCTTGAGCAGAGAATGGTCTGGAAAATGCCGGAGAAACTGGAGGAAGTTCAAGGGATTAAGGTGTAGGATTAGGGTGGGCAGCAAAGAGTTGAGGTCAGGATGAACAAAGGTTACAACAGGAGAAGATCCATGGATTCAGGATACATTGGCAGATCGCTGGTGAACTCCAACACTTTACTCAAGAACAGTTTTAACCCAGGGCACAATTTAATTGAATTGATATGCGCATTTTATAATACTAGGTAGAGACGGGCTGCGTGAGATGATAGATGGAGGCACTGGCAGCATGTTGGAAGATGACCTACATTTTATAATAGCTCATCCAAAATGAGTGACACGTGACAGTATGTAGTAGACACAGAGATGACGCTGTCCTTGGTGCTGCTGACCATTTGTATCTGTTATCTCAGTCCGTGGGGGCTTATTTATTAAGGGTCCGCGGAAGCACTTTGGTCGGTTTTTCAGACGTTTTTGGGATTTGCGCCACTGGGACAGGTATTTAACTGGGGATTGTGTCGCACGCAATGGGATTTTGGCGCAGCTGCGCTGCTTTCATGCAACACAAATCAGGGGGCGGGCCGTTGGACGATCCGACTGATTCGGACTGAGCGCGCAATTTAACACATGCTAGACTATGGTTGGCCAAACCCATCGATTTTGGCGGATCCAACCGACCATCCAATGTGCATATAGGATGTCCATTAATGGAAAACAAAATCGACATGTTAAAGTTTTCCTTATCAATCCTTGGTTGAGAATAGGGGGCACTACACGTACATGACAATGAACAATGTCTCACTACAGGTCCCTGATATTGGTGCGAAATCCCTGAAAAATTCTAATAAAGCAGAAATAAATGGCGCCACACGCCCACCCATATAAAAAGTTTTGTACACATATAGTGGAGACTCGCACCGCCCTGTGTATAATACAGACGCGCTCCCCAATGCTCGGCTCTCGCACAATCAATAAATCACATCATTCACAGATTAGGCTGCGGTTAGGTTCATTCTGGAGAGGAATTTCTGTGGGTTCATCAGTGGGTTAATTGCTTTGCAATAAGGAGTGTAACAATAGAACTGGATTACCCCGGCCTCGTCATACACAGGGAAAAGAAAACAGGAAAACCGGAGCAAAGGAAAATGCGAGCGGCTTTAATCACTGTCATTGTATTATACAAGTTACTCGGCAAGAATATCTTTGTACATATCTATATGTAAGACATATGTATAGCATGTAATATAGGCTGATATCCGGCATATATTCAATACGTTCCTAAAATTTCAGCTGAAATATTAAAATTACAGGTGTACATGAAAAGTGCATGTACTATATGGTCATCCTGCAGGCTGGGAGGGGTTGGTAAGGGTCTCAAAGCCCCTCTAACCTTTTAACAAGCTATACATAAATCATCTGTACAGCGTGTATACGTGAGGAATTGCACTGTATCTGGTCATTCTATAACTTGTGTTCTACATTTTGTAGCACTTTCATACTTAAGCTCACCAATGTTATACTTACCCTGCCAAAGTTTGTTGTTCACCACTTGGACCTATGGGTCATGTGACCCCCTCAGCAGTAGGACTGGGGACTTCCCGTGATGTCCAGTGTCCTGCTGGCTCACGGCGTATGGAAACGGCCATGCAGTCATTACTGTCTGTATGCCCCCTCTGTCATAACCACTCCCATATTTGTGGTTGGAGGAGTGTCTATGATGCAGACAAAAATGATAGCACAGACCCTTCCATAACCAGAAGCCAGCAGGACACAGGGCATCAAAGGAAGTCTTGAGTCCTGCTGCTCATGGGTCAAATGACCCATGGGTCCTGTTGGGAAACAACAAACTTTAAAGGGAACCTATCAACCAGGGAGCTCATTTTTACAAAAGACAAATTGCAAAAGCCCATTGCATCTGCATTGCAAAAATGTCTTTCAGCCTTTTCTAACAATTTTCATTACGATATAATTGTGTGTTTTAACTTACCTTGCCCCCTGACAGAATCCTCTGGTTAGTCCCATGGTTTGGCTTTGGTCTGAATGCATTTAAAAAAACAATATGTGACTTGGCTGTGCTGCTCACTCCTCAGCTCTCAGCCCCCACAAAGCCTGGTGAGCTGACATCAGTGGGGGAGGGAGAAACTGTACAGGGCACAAAGGTGGGGACTGAGAGCTGAGGAGTAAGCAGCACAGACAAGTCACATTTTTTTTTAAATGCATTCAGACCAAAGCCCAACCCCGGGGATTACACAGAGGATTCTGTAAGGGTGCAAGGTAAGTTAAAACACACAGTTATATTGTGATGCAAATACAGAAAGCAGAAAGACATATTTGCATTGCAGCTGTAATGGGCTTCTGTAACCTGTCTTTAGTGAAAATGTGACAGGTTCCCTTTAACAGGGTCAGTATAACAGGGGTGACCTTATTAGGGTCTCATACTTTACCTGTTAAAGTTTGGTAAAAGTGGTCAACCCTTTTAAGGAAGGGACTATCACCCATACTTAAATGTGAAAGGTAATAACATTCCTTTCTCACTTTACTCCAGACTTCCCTAATAAGTACAGGCGGTCCCCTACTTAAGGACACCCGACTTACAGACAACCCATAGTTACAGACGGACCCCTCTGCCCACTGTGACCTCTGGTGAAGCTCTCTGGATACATTACTATAGTCCCAGACTGCAATGATCAGCTGTAAGATGTCTGTAATGAAACTTTATTGATAATTCTTGGTCCAATTACACCAAAAATTTTGAAACTCCAATTGTCACTGGGGCAAAAGAAAAAAAATTGTCTAGAACTTCCATTATAAAATATACAGTTTCGACTTACATACAAATTCAACTTAAGAACAAACCTCCAGAACCTATCTTGTATGTAACCCGGGGACTGCCTGTAATCATCAAACCGCCAGACCTGATTTGATATTATGTAGCAAACTGAATATTGGAATTGGTTCTAATTTCTTAACCCTATGCTATATACGGTACTTCACAAGATGTTGAATTAAAATTTCTAAAAATAAAAAAATATATAAAATAAACACAAAAAAATAAAATTGGTGGGAAAGTCATTAACGTGAATTCCCCAACACAGACAAAGCAGCAGTGCACAGTCTGTAGTCGGCATTATGGATGCAGAAGAGAGTAATTAGCCCTGCAGGGGACAGACGCATGGGCCGTGGTCTCTGCTCCATCCCATAAATTACCAGCAGATCCCACTGCTTGTTTACATGTATTTAGTAACAGTAACGTGGGCTGAGAGATTTAGGAGGCAGCTGCACCTCTAGAGCCATACGATGGGAGAGGCTAACAATGAGGCTATATATTACGGATCATTCTGCTGTGTGCATATGGTCAGCTTTACATTTCAGGTCTATGGTTTAGTAAGAATAAATCTGTCACAACCCCAAAAACTTGAGATAAAGTCATAAGAAAAAGTTTTGAGTCTAGAAAAGCTAAAAAAAAAAAAAACACAAAGAGCATTTAGCATTTTGGGTAAAAATTGGAAGTTTAAGGCCTTAATTAGCCGGTAATGGGCCCTGGGAGGGAGGTGCATGTCCTGGGGCAGGACGATAGCGGATCGGTCCCTCTAGTGACAGGACTGGAAAGTTCAGACTTGTAAACATGTCAGCAGCAGTGTAATATAGCGCTCTCTGTTCTGGTGGGGCTGATAACCCATCAGTCATAGCGTCACTCATTAAACTACTATGGAGAGATCCGTGTCCTCTGGGCTCTGTCCTTTCTACACGCCGCGGCTTCCACATTATCTATAACCTACCTCCCCCCCTTGTAACTACATTCAAAACGGTCTCTAGTTACAAAAAGGGACCGAAATTTGAGATTATTTTCCCTAAAAATTATAAAGTGAATTATATTTTTGTTAAAGTACATTTTATTCCCTCTTGACATCTAATGCGCTGTGAACTACAGTATGAAGATGGCGGAAGCTCCGTAGTGAGGATCCACTCACTTCCCGGAGTATCTGACCCTTATCTGTGAATGATGTCTATTGAAAACAAGCGCAAATTCATTTGCCATATGTAATCATTTCTTCAATTTGATGTTAATTAAAAAAAATGTTCCTGTGTGAAGATAATTTCTCATAAATGTAGTCATGTTGTCCCCTAGAAACGAGATGGCTTCCTTGGACACAACCACCTCACATTTTGGCAGCAGTGGCCAGACTTGTGCAATTGAGCCCTGCCTGATCAGCTGGATTCAGAAATCATTACAGGACGGCTGTGTGACATGTAGTAACTCTCGGACATTTCATATACAAAAACCTTTTGTTTCTTTCTGCAATCTCTCCAGCAGAGGTGGCCGTATCCAAGGACACAGTCTTTTTTCTAAGGGACCATATCACCACATTTATGAGCAATTATCTTCACACAGGAACATTATTTTTAATAACGTCTAATTGAAGAAATGTTTATATATGGCAGATTAATTAAACTGAATGTGAATGCCCAGATGAGAATACCCCTTTAAGTTACATCCTAGTGTACCCAAAAAGTATAATGCCCTTACCTTTAGACCCAACTGAAAGTGCCCTTCTTAGCTCCAATGCACTTGTATTATGCCCCTAAGCTTATTATACCCTCTTTTCTGAAACCCACCAATTTATATTCTTGTTTTTGTAGCCCCCTAAGACAGTGATGGAGAACCGAGTGCCCAAACTACAACGAAAACCCACTTATTTATCACAAAGTCCCAACAAGGCGATTACCATTAATCCACTTACTCATAATTCCAGCCAACGTGTCTGTGGTAATCTTCTTAGATATGTTATCCATGGCATCCTCCCTTCTAAAATCAACTTTTACAATTATGCTAATGAACTTGAAGGGCTCCTGAGAGCAAGCAGAGATCTAGAAAACCGGAAATTGATACAGAAAGTGTATTGGAAAATTGTATAACTTTTCATTACACAAACAATATCAATTATTTGCTGAAAATAGACCAACCCTTTAAGTGCTGGAGGAATATGCGATACTCTGCACGGACTTCACTTAATAAACTATATCACTATTGGATGGGGTAGAGGGGATGAGTAGATCTTTGTAGATCTCAGGTAGCAGGGAGGCTACACTCACCACTGTCTGAAGGATAAAAAAAAATAATTTTTAAGATTGAACATTTTTTGGCTTTTTCATAGGTTTAAATTCAAAACGTTCTTTTCTTTCTTTTCAACTTTCTTTAACTTTTGTGCAGCAGAAATCCCCCTACCTTGGCAGGTGCAGCTCCATTCTCTCTTCCACCAGGCGAGACTGGAAGGCATTGAGGGGATTTTCTATACATAATTTAGACCCATCCATTTATCTGATGGACTAGTGGAAGTAACATAGAATAATTGATAAACGCCGCACATTAATACTCTCCCTGTCTGATACATCAAACCGCTCGGACATTGTAAATACGTTGGCAATAATATTTTACCCGGGTAGTGAGCGACTTCAACAAATGTGACTGATGTGATTATGATTCATGGCTATCTCAGAGCTGTTCATCATGGATCTGAGACTAAAAAGCTGAAAAATTCACTTGTTTCATGTGAAAGGAACATTCTGGTGATGGGGAGAGAAGACGTATGTGTTGTATTACAGTCAATGGTTCTCTGCTTTCTTCAGGGGAGTCAATGTGAATAAACATGTGTCCATTTAACACAAAACTGAAGGATCTATGTCATACATTATCCAGAATCCTTAAAGAACCTAATATACAGTCTACAGAATCCTTATAGAACCCAATATACCTACCATCATTGTAACACTCTATTAGAGACTCCAGAACAGATCTCTTATACAACTGGTGGCAACTATATAAGGTAAGTTACTCTTATCTTTATATCTTACAATCCCAGGGTACGGCCAGACAGTGAGACAGAAACCCATAGCCAGATCATTGCCCAAGCACTTTGTGATCACACAGCTATTGGGCACCATTGCGGAACAGAACTATGGCCAATTATGGTTTGGCTCCAGGTTTCACTAGGCCCCTTGGTGACAGAGCCTGAGTGGGCCCCTTTTCAATGAACTCACATGGTGGCAGCATTCAAAATTCAGAAACTAAAACATGTTCCCTAAAATATTCCCTAGTTTATCATCCAAAACAGCCCGCTCGTGGTTATTTTATATAGGCCCCCTCAAACTCGATGGATTCATTAGAAATAGCCCCCTTTACCCCCATGGATTCCTAATGTACAGCCTTATGCTGCCCCCCTAACCCCCCACCAGCTCTGGGCCCTGACACTTGCCCAGGTACGCCCAGTGCTGGTGCCGGCCCTGGGTGTGGCCATACCAGTAGTTGCAACTTAAAGTCTATAATTGGGTGACCGGTAGGGATCTAACTTTTGGGATTTCACTGGTTAATAAAATGGGTTTACCATATAAATGGAGAGGGTGGTCATATAAAAGTGTCCTCTCTCTATTATTTCTATGGGTTGTGCTGTACATGGGTATCATTGGCAGTGCCATAAAGACTATCAGAGTGACAATGCACCTACATGACGCATGGCTCCACTCATACAGGGAAGAAAGGACCCTGTTCTCTCAGTTAGTGAGGGTCCCTGCAGAGAGGCTGTCCCTAGTCAGCAAGTTCTCACATACATGTATCCATACCATAGAACTATGTTAAAAGGAATTTCCAACATAATAAAAATATGGTTTTATACTTTGTCCTATAATATTGAGATCATCACTGACAGGTAAAGAAAACCAAACTACTATATCTCACTAGAACTGAAAGATCTGCCTGCATATGGATGGATGTATTCACTAACCTTAGACAAGGCTTATTAAAGGAAACCTGACATGAAGAATCTATAATCAGAAGTAGATGTGATGGTAGATTCCTCCTCCTGCCTCTGCCCTAATCTGTAATTTAATAATCCTGGAACCTAACTCGTTAAAAACTTTATTTTAGTAATATGTATATTAACTGCAGAGGCTACTGGGGCGTGTACTATCCTGGGCGGGCTCTGGGAGCTAAGGCTACTCCACACCCCAGTAACCTCTGCAGTTAATTTCCAAGATATCCCTAGTTCAATCCATATGCTAATGAGATAGTGCAGATAGTGCACCAAGATCAGAGCAATGCTATTCATGCCAAATAAACTTCCTTCTTCTCCCAATGACACCCCATACATCTCACAAAGCAAACCTTCTGCTTATCTGATAAGAAGGGCAGTGGTCCCGGCAAGAATTCTGGGTGCTGAGGACAAGCCCTGGGTGCACCAAATGACTCATTAGCATACTGATTTAAATGGGAATCTTTCAGAAAAGTCATTACGGAAACAGAAAATAATTATAATAATGTTTTTTTTTTTAAAAAATCATGTTAATTATTAATTACAATTCTTCAGTCGGTGGTGGACTACCATTAAGAAAATCCAGTGCCCATCAAATCTCTTCTTCTATTGACCTAAGTTCCTATTTTTGGGTTCATGTTAAGGACAGCCCCAGCCAATGTCCTGTAAATATCTTCCTAATAGAAGATATAGGATATAGACACACAAAGGCAGACTACTAGAAGTATATGCTGTACCGCTACCTTATAATCTCCTAATGGGGCTGATTTACACCTCGCTGCAGGAGGCTCCATCTCACTAGCTCATCAATGAGACGGGACTCAGTATGGAGCCAGTGTAGAAATTGGAGAGAAATTTACCCCCTACTGGGGAACATTATACGGCAATCACCAGTTAATAAGCGGGGATTAAGACGTTATCAAACCAACCAGTGTAACAAGAAATCGTGTGTTACTCAGAGACAGACATCAACTAGACATGTGGGCAAAGAGAACCCCCTTTAATTATCGTTATCTATAAAGGGGGCAACATTTTTACCAATATCCCAGGGCAATTCTGCTTCTTCACCCACTATAGCTTTGCATCTTGGAACATATCCAACAGGAATTAAAGTGACTAAAACCTCATTCACACGGCCGTTGGGGGACGTATATACGGCCGACGTATATATACGTTGGATATACGTCCCCCATAGGCCGTAATGTTCCGTTGCCGGGAGAAAGATAGGACATGTCTCATCCCCTGGGGGATTTCGGGATTTGCGCTGGTGTGACAGGTATTTAGCAGGGGATTGTGACGCACATGATTGGATTTTGGCACAGCGGCACCGGCTTTTATGTGACAGAAATCGGGGGACGGGCTATGGGACGATTCGACTGATTCAAACTGAGCGCGGGATTTAACATTCAATTTGTGTTGTAAGCCCATGCACTTACATGCACCAGGAAGAAGAAGGTGAACCCCGGCGGACCTGAGGGGGGAAGCGACACATGCAGGATATCGGGCGTACAAACTTAGTTAATTGCGATAGATGTGTATTCCGGTCGGACAATGCACTTTCGGGGATTGCGCAGGACGCATAAGTAAATGTGCCCCACAGTGTCCATTTGACATGTGCTTGGCCTCCTTTGGAGAGGGACAAGGAGCACTCACTCTTCTCCCTCCTGCACCTGGACATATGCTATGTCTAGCTACGGCCCAGGCCTGCATACCGTTGTGTGCATGGGGCCTAAGACTACATGCACACTATGCAGTATCACAGAAGTGTCTCATCTGTATGTTATACAGCAGTTTGAAGTTTCAATGTTATTCATGTAGCTACACACACACTTGTGCTCAAATGGCGTCCGTAAGCTACACACAAAAATAAAAGCTACTTCACGTCCGTAATAGAGGTACATTATGTACAGGCATAGGGGCACATTTACTTACCCGGTCCAGTCGCGATCCAGCGGCGCGTTCTCTGCTCTGCATTCGGGTCCGGCCGGGATTTATGAATGTAGTTCTTCCGCCGTCCACCAGGTGGCGCTGCTGCGCTGAAAGTCATCTCATCGCGCCGGAATTCACCACCTCGGACCAAGTGAAGGTAAGCGATCCCCAAGCGACACTTTTGCGGTTTTTAAATGCGGCGGTTTTTCCGAATCCGTCGGGTTTTCGTTCGGCCCCGCCCCCCGATTTCCGTCGCGCGCATGCCGGCGCCGATGCGCCACAATCCGATCGCGTGCGCCACAATCCCGGGGCAATTCAGGTACAATCGGCGCAAATCGGAAATATTCGCGTAACACGTCGGGAAAACGCGAATCGGGCCTTTAGTAAATGACCCCCATAGTGTGGTTAGCAAGCGGAGTCTCATCTCACCATGTCCAAGAGTTGCGGCTGCCCTGTACAAGGTAGGGTGCGCCCTATTCCTGCCGAAATTTTTGCGGGATGCAGCCACTGAGCTCATTATGGAGAGGGGTTTCCACACGGACGTGTGAATGGGGCCTTAAACTGCATCAAAAGACTGAAGGTAGAAAAACACTCTTAAAGTGAACCTATCACCAATTTGCATATCAGAAAAATGTCTGTAATTAAGGTACAGGGCCCCACTTATCTACAGGAAGCATGTTACAGAGCAGGAGGAGCCGAGCGGTTTTAACATAGTGTCCTATCTACAGGCAAAATGTCACAAAGTAGGAGGAGTTGAGCAGATTGAACCTATCGCCCGACCTGCAGGTAGCATGTTATAGAGCAGAGCAGTGACTGACAGCTCTACCCACAAGAGTATGTATCATGTATGGCATAATAGATTTCAACCATTTGACTACTTGCCTACTTTTGCTTAGCTATCCAAATCAATTGTATCCAGGCTCGGACTGGCCTGCCGGGATACTGGTCAAAGCCCCTGTGGGCCCTTATCATGAGTCACCATCTCCTGCCTGTGTCTGTGAGGAGTGATGTCACATGTAACGCGCTGACTGTGTTTAGAATTGGAATCAAAGCGCACGGGGGAAGGATGGGCTTCTATGCAGACGCATGCGATGTGTAACCCGCACCCGCTGTCTTGTATTGTCCAAATGCCAGGGCTGGAGGAAGTGTTACATGTGACCGCAGCCTCAGTATTACCAGCATACCCCGCGTTACATGTGACCACAGCCTCAGTATTACCAGCATACCCCGCGTTACATGTGACCACAGCCTCAGTATTACCAGCATACCCCACATTACGTGTGACCGCAGCCTCAGTATTACCAGCATACACCGTGTTACGTGTGACCGCAGCCTCAGTATTACCAGCATACCCCGCGTTACATGTGACCACAGCCTCAGTATTACCAGCATACCCCGCGTTACATGTGACCACAGCCTCAGTATTACCAGTATACCCCACGTTATGTGTGACCTCGGCCTCAGTATTACCAGCATACCCCGCGTTACATGTGACCTCGGCCTCAGTATTACCAGCATACCCCGCGTTACATGTGACCGCAGCCTCAGTATTACCAGCATACCCCGCGTTACATGTGACCTCGGCCTCAGTATTACCAGCATACCCCGCGTTACATGTGACCGCAGCCTCAGTATTACCAGCATACCCCGCGTTATGTGTGACCTCAGCCTCAGTATTACCAGCATACCCCGCGTTACATGTGACCGCAGCCTCAGTGTTACCAGCATACCCCGCGTTACATGTGACCGCAGCCTCAGTATTACCAGCATACCCCGCGTTACGTGTGACCGCAGCCTCAGTATTACCAGTATACCCCGCGTTACGTGTGACCACAGCCTCAGTATTACCAGCATACCCCGCGTTACGTGTGACCGCAGCCTCAGTATTACCAGTATACTCTGCGTTACGTGTGACCTCAGCCTCAGTATTACCAGCATACCCCGCGTTACATGTGACCGCAGCCTCAGTATTACCAGCATACCCCGCGTTATGTGTGACTGCAGCCTCAGTATTACCAGCATACCCCGCATTACATGTGACCACAGCCTCAGTATTACCAGTATACCCCGCGTTACATGTGACCACAGCCTCAGTATTACCAGTATACCCCACGTTATGTGTGACCTCAGCCTCAGTATTACCAGCATACCCCGCGTTACATGTGACCGCAGCCTCAGTATTACCAGCATACCCCGCGTTATGTGTGACCTCAGCCTCAGTATTACCAGCATACCCCGCGTTACATGTGACCGCAGCCTCAGTATTACCAGCATACCCCGCGTTACATGTGACCGCAGCCTCAGTATTACCAGCATACCCCGCGTTACGTGTGACCGCAGCCTCAGTATTACCAGCATACCCCGCGTTACATGTGACCGCAGCCTCAGTATTACCAGCATACCCCGCGTTACGTGTGACCTCAGCCTCAGTATTACCAGCATACCCCGCGTTATGTGTGACCTCAGCCTCAGTATTACCAGCATACCCCGCGTTACATGTGACCGCAGCCTCAGTATTACCAGCATACCCCGCGTTATGTGTGACCTCAGCCTCATTATTACCAGCATACCCCCGTTACATGTGACCGCAGCCTCAGTATTACCAGCATACCCCGCGTTACATGTGACCGCAGCCTCAGTATTACCAGCATACCCCGCGTTACATGTGACCGCAGCCTCAGTATTACCAGCATACCCCGCGTTATGTGTGACTGCAGCCTCAGTATTACCAGTATACCCTGCGTTACGTGTGACCGCAGCCTCAGTATTACCAGCATACCCCGTTTTACATGTGACCGCAGCCTCAGTATTACCAGCATACCCCGCGTTATGTGTGACTGCAGCCTCTGTATTACCAGCATACCCCGCGTTACATGTGACCTCAGCCTCAGTATTACCGGCATACCCCGCGTTACGGGTGACCGCAGCCTCAGTATTACCAGTATACCTTGCGTTACGTGTGACCGCAGCCTCAGTATTACCAGCATAGTCTGCGTTACGTGTGACAGCAGCCTCAGTATTACCCCCCCAACCGTCATGGTGTCCAAATTGCAGATTCATCACCATTTCAATGCACACAAACATTTGAATAAAAAGTGATGAAAAAACTTCTTCACTTCACAAACTGAAATCACTAAAAATGTCAGCTTCTCCAGCTCCGTACATCAAAGTTTCAAAAAGTAAGAGGTGTGTGAAAGTTGTAAAACCGAGCCTGTAATAAAAATAATGCAACTTTTTTTTGTCATTTATACCACATTTGGAATCTTTCTCCAGCTTCCTAGTGCACTGCACAGAATATTAACCCTTAAAAGGGTTAAAGGTCAGACCATTTTCATCTTTGATTTTCCATTTTTACCTCACCGTCTTTATAAATCCATAACTGTGTTATTTCCATGTACGGAGCTGTATGAGGCTTGTTTTCTGCATAACAAATTGTACTTCCTAGTGATGGTATTTAATATTCTATATCGTGTACTGGAAAGCGGGAAAAAAATCCCAATGACGTAAAATTGCCAAAAAAAGGTACTTCTGCCATTTTTTTGTGGGCTACGTATGTAGGGCTTTCACTGTGCGCCCCAAATCATACATCCCCTTAATTCCTTGGGTAAGTGTGATCACGAGGACACCAAATTCATAAAGCTTTTATTCAGTTTTTATATAAAAAATGAAAATCTTTGGTACAAAAAAAAATGTCTTAAAGGGGTTTTCCCACGAAGACAAGTTAGGCCCTATGCACAGACAGATAACAAGCCTCAGACCCCATTCACACGTTGCAGTTCTTGATCTGTTTTAATTAAAAATGCAACTGGGAGGGGCTCATTCCAGAACAAAAGTGTTTCAGTAGAAAGACATATGTGTTCTGACAAAGCCCTTCCCTTTTGCGGTTTCCAAAGCAGTTAAAACTCATCAAAAAACAAAAAGTGTGCATGGGGCCTGAGGCCGCGGTCACACGTACTGCTAGGCGTCCGTTCATAACGCGACGCTAGCGCACCGGGGGAGGTCCTAGGCCCAAGCGCATGTGCTTTTCCAGGGAAATGCATGCGATTGATAAGCCGATCGCATGCGTTTCTCTGTAAAACGCATGTGCGTTCGGGCTGAGGAACGCCCCCCTCTGCGCTAGCATCGCGTTATCAATGGACGCCTAGCAGTATGTGTGACCACAGCGTGAGGCTTGTTTTCTGCAGGATTGTTGTACACGTCCTCATTCACTTCTATGGGCTCCTGCACATGGCTGGGAATTTTACAGCCCTGTTTGTGAGCCGACTGCCTGAGCTGCAAATGACAGAGCAGGTCCTAACCATGTTTGCACTTCAGGCTATTATTATGTACTTACATCCCGGTGACAAGCAACCCATGGGACCATTGTTTGCATACCAAGAACTGTAAAAGTGTAGTGTGCAGAAAGCCTGAGGCTGCGTTCACACATTACGTTTATTTTGTTGCAGAAGCTTAAAGTTTGTCTGCTGAATGGCAAAAAGACATGCATTCAAATGGAAGATGAACAGATAGACCCATCGTATCTGGGTGTGGAAGCCTTTGTGAACCGGTGTGTCGCTTTATTGACTACTACCTACAACCTTGTGTTGAAAATCTGCCATCATATATTCGGGACTCGACGGATGTCCTACAACGATTGAATGGTGTATCTCTTGAGCCCAATATGTATTTGGTATCTTGCGATGTAGAGTCTCTATATACCTGCATTGGACACACACAAGGCATAAAGGCGGCAAATTTCTTTTTGAGACAATGCAATCTGGATCCGGAATTGGTAAGTTTTGTGTTAGAACTTTTGAAATTTATTTTGGAGCACAACTATTTCCTGTTCCGAGATAGATACTACCTACAAAAGAGGGGAACTGCGATGGGGGCCACTTGTGCCCCCTCGTATGCGAACCTCTTTTTGGAGGAGGTCCAATATGCAATGGATATTTCTGACGGTCAGGTGGTGTCTTGGATGCGTTTTATTGATGATATTTTGTTCATCTGGCAGGGTACCGAAGAGTCTTTGGATAACTTCCTCTGCCTTCTTAACTTTAATGACCAGAATATCAGACTTACACATGTTGTGAGCCAAAAAAAGATGGAATTCCTGGATATTGAAATTCTGGTGGACAACTCGGGGCAATTAAATACCAAAATTTTCCGCAAGAAGACATCAGTCAATGCCATTCTACACTCCTCATCGTCTCATCCGCCACATATGATACGCTCGATCCCCACAGGTCAATTTTTACGTGCCCGAAGAATTTGCGATACTGACTCTCTTTTTGAAGAAGAAGCTCATGTATTACAACAACGCTTCCAACAAAGAGGCTATCAGGATGAGGATATCCATAGAGCCTATAGACGGGCCAAGCAGGAAAATCGGAATAACCTCCTGATGGTCAAACCTCGTAAACCTGCAAATGATCAGGTAAGAATCGTGACACCTTATAATGCACAGTGGAACAAGATCAATGGCATTGTAAAAAGATTTTGGCCTATATTATTATCAGATCCAGAAGTTAACAAGTTTGTTTCCCCTGGTCCACAGGTAGTGGCTAAGAAAAGCCGATCGATTGGCGACATGTTGGTAAGGAGCCACTACACACCGAATTATCCGAAAAACTACATATTTGGTTCTAGGGGGCCTCAATGGGGATCTGTAGCCTGTGGACATTGTTCCATTTGCAAGTTGATGATTAAAACCAATACATTTTCGGATTCCAAGTCCAGTAAGACGTTTCAAATTGTACATTTTATCAACTGTAGCTCCTCAGGAGTTATCTACATGCTGACTTGCCCGTGTGGCTTGCAATATGTGGGCATGACCACGAGGGAACTCAAAGTTCGCATTCAGGAACATTTGAAAGACATACGAGCAACCCAGAAAATATCACATGAAAACCAGGATGCCTTAAAACTAAAGAGTGTCCCGAAACATTTTCACGAAGTACACAATGACCGGTGGCAGGATCTGCGTGTCTGCGGTATTGACAAAATCATCTCGGGACCTCGAGGTGGCGATGTATTCCATAAATTAGAGAGGATCGAAACAAAATGGATTGTAAAACTACAGACCATGGCCCCCTATGGTCTGAACGAACGGGTATCTTTTGCGTCTTTTCTGTGATCTGAGGCATCCACATTTGTGACTCTTCTGTATATTTTGTTAGATTTTTAGATTATGATTAATAATTGTATAGTTATGATGGTTGGTTGCTCCATCTCCCCCCATGCTCATTTACATCATATATGTCGTTCACTTTATTTAAATTACATGGTTATCCTGCTATATTTTGGGAGTACAATGTGTTTACATTTGTGTACCATAACCTGATACTCTAACCAAATCGGGATTACTGCTAATATTGTGTGATAATAACCTTGCACTTAGCACTTTACAGGTATCTGTACAGTTATATCCTAATCGACATTGGCTTTTCATCAGGTCCGTATATCCATTTGTTATCACCCTTGACGCATGAGATTACATGTTATATCTTTTTCCTTTCAGTCACTTTGGCACTCTGCACTTTTAACAACATCTCTCACCCTACTACCTTATATTATATTTGTTCTGTATTACACTCATGCATTATACCTGCATGTCTCACCTTGCACATAACTGCCAATAAGGTTTGGCCTTATATTGCACTTTTTGCACTTCAGCCATTTGGCTATACTATGTTATCCTAATCTTTCATTGTCTACTGTGGCTTTTTATTCCTTCGTTCACCAATTTTTTATTGTCCTTTATTGTCTACCGTGGCTTTTTACTTCTTTGTTCACCAATTTTTTGCTGTCTTATTAATTTCCTTTTTGCTCCGCAGCATCTTCACTCACTTTTGCTTCACTGTTGCGTTCGGCTCGTCCGGGATGTGCTGCGCATGCGCGCCTGTTCTTGCCTGGGCTCGGCTTTTTTCGTATATCTCTTTGTATTATTTTGTGGACGTGCACACATTTTGTCGTGTGCGCAATGGAACATCTGTCTGCGCAGTCGTATTGACGCGCAGTAAACGCCGGCGGCGGGCACACATTTTGACGCAGGCGCAATATAACGTCCTTCTGCGCAGTCGCATTAGCGTGTAGCAGACGCCGGCAGCGAGGGTACTCAGGTCCGGGACGCCGGATCGTGAGTAATAGGGCAAACAAAGGGTTAATTATCATGTGCACAACTGATTGTGAGTATAGGGCAAACAAAGGGTTAATTATCATGTGCACAACTGATTGCAGGGTGGAGTTTATGTTAGATCCTGATTGGTTAGTCCTTGCTTTATATGGGGGGAGTGGAAGCATTACCACCATCACCCCTTGAAGAAGAGGCGAAACGCGCGTCGGGGTTTTGGTGGCCATGTGGACCGGGATATACTAATTAACATCCTTATCTGGAGGCTGCCGTTGACTTGGTTCCATGATGCAGCCGGGTGTGTATGCCTATATAGTTTTGTTTACTCTTTGATAATACTAAGTTGTAATATATGCTCTGCTAGCTGGTATCCTGTGTAGATGTTTACAAATGATGTTTACAAATGATGTTTACACATTTGTACTATTAAGTTACAATATGTTGTTTTGCTAGCTGTGATTATACAATATTAGGCTTTTCACACTTCACACACAGATTGACCATTTGTGTGCTATACTCATTGTGATTCCCTCGGCCACATGTCCACCTGTTTAAGATTTTGTGCATGTATGTTTTTTAAATGATTTTAAACTGTCCCTGTGTAGTCTGTGATTTTTTAGTTTAAGAATTGAATAAAGAATACTGTTGTTTTTGTACCCTCAAAGATTGTTTTGAGTGTTTGGCTTATAAGTGCATTTTCCTACATATAGGTAGTAGATTTATCAAGCTGTCTGAAAGTCAGAATATTTCTAGCTGCCCATGGCAACCAATCACAGCTCAGGTTTCATTTTACCAGTGCTCATGAATATTTTAAAGGTGACCTGTGATTGGTTGCCATGGGCAACTAGAAATATTCTGACTTTCAGACAGCTTGATAAATCTGCCCCATAGTCTTTCCAAAGCGTTGAATATGCAACAAAAAATGCAATGTGTGAACATGGCCACAGGCTGCATTCACACCTTGAATTTCCAGCACGTTCAGAAACGCAATGAAAATATACAAGGGGGCGGCTCGCATGTATCCATGAAGCAGCTGGTGGGCCCCCAGAAATAATTTCAGTGGTGGGCCCTTGGCACCCCAGTCCGACCCTGATTTATGGGAGTTCCTTGCCCTCGAATTGTTCCATCTGAATTATCCGCAGAGTTCCGCCCAGATGAGGACATGTCATCTGCTGTTGGGGGCTGCAGGAGTGCCAAGAGGTAAGTAAGTTTATTGCCCTATAATGGGGCACTGAATACATTATAATACAAACTCCCATAACTTGGTTTTTAAGTTTGAATAACTTAAAGGGGTTGTTAGGAGATGAAAAACATGGCGGCGTCCTCTCCTGAACATGGGTAGTGTATGGTTTTGCAACTAAGCTCCATTCATCTCAATACAGTTGAGCTGCAATACCAGTACAAACCATAGTCAGGTGTGGCGCTGTTTCTGTCTTTCACCCTCTAGAGAGCAGTTCTGTTTCTCATTTAGGATGCCATTTTCATGCCTCTATCCACATTCCCATTTCTCCTCTGCATTCCTTTGGACGTTGTTCGCACTAACATTATGAATATATAATATCCCCTTAAAGAAGGAAGCAATGACTGAAACATTTAGTGCAGAGAATTCTGCCCCCCCCCCCTACCCCCAGATATCAGGATAAACATAGTTTTGGCTCCAGCAATCCTCAGGACTATTAATCTGCCAGCATGTGACAAGGACAGGATAATGGGTCCGTGAGGTTTCCAACCAGCCTTTCCTCTACTGTGACCTGGAGCTCGGAGCTTTGTGTTATTCAGGAAAGCAGCGATATACGTGCCTGCACTGCCCCCCATTATGAGCAGCACTCCCTACTCATATCACTAAGGCCCATTATCTGTAATAGATGATATGTGACTGTAATATGGAGGAAATGGTGTGAATATGGAGTTATATTTATGCCATTGACCATTTGGCTATTATCAGGTTATTGTGGGAGTAGATCTACACATGGTGCGCATGTTTCAAACTTTCGGCTTGCCATTTTCTTCATTTTTGAGACTTTTCATGGTCATTGTGCTCATTTTAGACTTTTTTTTTTTTTGCGCCAAAGACGTCTCCCTTTGATGTTCGCCATTGATAGTTTCCTGCAGTGTTTCCCGAGTTATTATCCGAATCCAGATGCAAAAGTTGCGCCTTTTTTCAAAAATCACAAATTGGGCCCCTGACCTAGCATAGACATTAGCTTGGAACTGATTGCAACTTTTGGAGACTTTTTGCGACTTTTGTTTAAAAAAAAAAGTCACAAATTCACTAAAGACCAAATGCCCCATGTATCAATAAAGAAAAAACGCTACAATACATCTGTCCAGCAGAAAAGCCAAGAAAAACAGACGGGCAAAACTAGACTTATGATACATGTGCCCCATGGTGGTAGGTTGAAAGTTTTTAGTGTGTTCCAAGGCTTTTAGGTAGATGGGTGGAATAAGACTGCCATGGACCATGGGTTGTAAGAATATTATACCCACTACAAGTCTGGAAGTCACTTCCTACATCTGATGCTAGAATCAGCTTCTTGGGGAATGAAATATCTGTCCCTTCTGCCTGCTCTCAATCTGCAGTTTCAGGACCTGTGGAGGACCTTCAAAGGTCCTTAAATGGCTCTTTTCACTTGTTTATTCAGAGCCGGAATAGATGTATGAGGATTTCATGGGTGAAGGTTAGAGATGAGCGAGCACTAAAATGCTCGGGTGCTCGTTACTCGAGCCGAACATTTCCAGATGCTCGAGTGCTCGTTTCGAGTAACGAGCCCCATTGAAATCAATGGGAGACTCGAGCATTTTTCAGTAAAATTACAAACTGAACGAGCACAGTGAAATAACACAGTGCAGAACAGATTGCGGTGTTCTCCGCAATAGTATTTGAAGAACAATATGTGTAGAGAACAACTTGCAGATGTTGCCAAACATCTGTAATGTGTTCTTCACACATATTGTTCTTCAAATACTATTGCGGAGAACACTGTTCTGCACGCGTGTCTCCGGAACAGATCGCAGATGTTCCCGAACATCTGCAATCTGTTCTGCACTGTGTTCTTTCACTGTTTTCTTCAATTAAACGATTAAATTAAATGTTTTAATTGTATTTTTTTACTGTTCTTCACTTCTTTTTTTTTTAATTAAATGCTCGTTATCGAGCAGGGCAAATACTCGTCCGAGCAACGAGCCGGTCCGAGTATGCTAATACTCGACCGAGCATCAAGCTCGGACGAGTATACTCGCTCATCACTAGTGAAGGTCCTTGTCAGTATAAGACGTGTTGGGTGTTTTAGGTGTCCATGGGCCCCGGGCTATTGCACTAACTGCCTATATTGTAATCCACTATTGTTTAGGAATCACACCAGCCATCACTCAACCAAAACCAGGAGCTGGGTAGACGAAAAGCTCAACATTTACTAGAATCCATTTAATTTGTGGAGTCTTATCAGGATCCTGTGAGTAGATATAGCACCTGAGGCTACTGCGGCGCTGTCGTTCAGTGGCCTACTGAAACCTGGAGCTGACCCTGTTCATCATGCTGGATTTTGATGGTAGATTTCCTTAAAAATGAGACTGTGCAAGCAGGAAAACCATTCAGGAGTGAAAAGCATTGGGATTGTTGTTTTACTGCTATTAGTTTTGTGCCTTTTCCAAGAATTGGAACATATGCCACCAGGGGCGTTGCTAGGATGGTAAAACATCCAGGGCACGGGCCCCAACGCATATGTATAACACTTTCAGTAATGCCCACTCCTGTACACAACACATACAGCTACATAAAACACAGGAGAAATCCCTACCTGTTACATCCAGTGCCGGGAGGTGCTTCCTAATATAACATGTTATAAAAGCCATAAAACCTATATACAGGCGGTCCCCTACTTACAGACCACCCCTAGTTACAAACGGTGCTCTGGATGTTGGTAAGTTACTGTACTTTAGTCCCAGGCTACAATGATCAGCTGTAACAGTTATCAGAGGTGTCTGCAACTAAGATTTATTGTTAATCCTGGTTCTTATGACAACCCAACATTTTTGTCCCTTTGTGGGGACACTTAATAAAGCTGACAATTACTGCCCCACCATAGTATAAGGCTCCATAATTTCATCCCCCCCCCCAGTGTGCCACCTACCTAATAATGTTCCCTAATCTTGAACTAACAAGTAAAATGCAATTTACACTTAATAACTGTGCCCCCCCACTAATTAGCTCTGAACATGACCCTAAACTAAATAATGCCCTGCCTAATCATGCCCACATAAAGAATCCCCTCACCTAATACCTACACTAAGTAATGTCCGCACAGCCCACAGTAATGTCCCTCACAGCCCCCAATAAGATGTTCCCCAGAGCCCCCTGCAATGTTCCCCACAGCCCTGACTAAGAATTCCACTACGGCCCCCCAATGTCATCACACCCTCCGATTTTCCCCACAGCCCCACTAAGAAGTCCCCCACAGTCCCCAGTAATGTCCCCCACGGCCCCCCCAATGTCATCCCAGCCCCCAGTAATGTTCCCAAAGCCCCCAAGTAATGTTCCCAACGCCCCCTGTAATGTCCACCACAGCCCCCCAATGTCATTGCAGCCCACTGTAATGACCCCCACAGCTTCAATAAGAAGTCTCCCTTAGCACCCAGTAACAGCCTCCCCAATGTCTTCACAGCCCCCCAGTAATGTTACCAAAGCCCTCTGTAATGTTCCCAGCACCCTAATGTCCTGACAGCCCCATTTAGAAGTCCCCCAGAGCCCCACTAAGAAGCACCCACAGCCCCCAGTAATCTCTCCAGTAGCCCCCCGAATGTCTTCACAGCCCTCCCAATGTCTTCAGATCCCCCACTAATGTCCCCCACATCCCCTCCAATGTCTTTGCAGCCCCTTGTAATGTCTCCAAAGCCCCTTCTTATGTTCGCCACAGCCCCCCTAAAGCTACCAGTAATGTCCCCAAAGCCCCCTGTAATGTCCCCTACATCCTACCAATGTCTTCGCAGTCCCCTGTAATGTTCCCTACATCCCCCCAATGTCTTCACAGCCCCCAGTAATGTCTCCAAAGCTGCCTGTTGTGTTCCCCACGGCTCCCCCGCCCCCCCAAGTCTTCACAGCCCCACCCCCAAAGTCTTTACAGCCCCTAGCAATATCTCCAAAGCCCCCTGTAATGTCCTCCACAGCACCCCTCCGCAATGTCTGTACAGTGTCTTTACTGTCCTCAAAGCCCCCTGTAATGTCCTCCACAGCACCCCTCCGCAATGTCTGTACAGTGTCTTTACTGTCCTCAAAGCCCCCTGTAATGTAATGTTCCCCATAGACACCAGTAATTATAAGTCCCCTCAATACGCCCCATCCCCCTTGCATAATTAAAATAGAAAAACACACCGATACTTACTGAGGCGCGGTGACGTCTTCACCCGGCGTCTCCTGCTCCCGGCGCTGTAGTGAGCTGCTTGCAGCAGGAGACGCCGGTTGATTGAGTCTCCTGCTCACTGTAGTGGTGAATGGAGCCGGCGGCTCCTTCCCCACCACAGTGCTCATCGCTATCTATGTCCTGAGCACGTAGATAGCGATGAGAGTAGGGAAATTTGTCCGGGCACCAATACTTTCGGGGGAAAGGGGGCCGGATCTTTTGACCTAGCGACGCCCCTGTATGCCACAATGTAACTGTAATGCTGGTGTCTTATGTGAGAGACTGTTATAACCATCACACCAGTTGCCTCTCTGTAAGACTGTCTGTAATCAACAAATGTATTGGCTCAGTACAAGTAATGGTTTGTTCTGATTAAACTGCTGTCTATGACTAAATCACAGGAAAATTGCAGGAGTGAGGCCGTAAACTTCAAGAGCCACCATATTGGTGAAGTCGGCCCCTCTTACATATTGAACCCGGGGTACATGAAGTCTTTGGGGTTGACCCATGGTGGCACATTTGTGGACACTTCACTTTCATTTTTCCTGCTCGGGGGAAGGGTCATCTAAGGTTACATCGTCCCCCATAGGCATCTATGGCGCCCGTGCTCGGTTTTTTAGTAAAAGCAGCGCATAAGAAGTTAAAGGAAGAGCGGATCTTGCCAGAGGGGGCACACACCAGTATGTCAGTGTCTGGTGAAATATTTCCTTTAAGGCTGATGGGAGTTGGAATGACCCCATATTACCAGAGTGTTACTATGGGGGTCATTTACTAAGGGCCCGATTCGCGTTTTCCCGACGTGTTACCCGAATATTTCCGATTTGCGCCGATTGTACCTGAATTGCCCCAGGATTTTGGCGCACGCGATCGGATTGTGGCGCATCGGCGCCGGCATGCGCGCGACGGAAATTGGGGAGGCGTGGCCGAACGAAAACCCGACGTATTCGGAAAAAACACCGCATTTAAGAACGGAAAATGTGTCGCTCGGGGCGCACTTACCTTCACTCAGCCCGAGCCGGTGAACTCCAGTGCGTTTAGATGCTTTTCAGCGCAGCAGCGCCACCTGGTGGACGGCGGAGGAACTACCTTATTAAATCCCGGCCGGACCCGAATCCAGCGCAGAGAACGCGCCGCTGGATCGCGAATGGACCGAGTAAGTAAATCTGCCCCTATGTCTTCAAAACTTTGACCCTGGTTATAGTGAGAGTATAACCCTTGAAGATAGTGAATGGGTTTCTCCAATAGATGTGTATGACGGGCAACTATATGACATCTGTTGGGAGGAGAAGGCAGTGTCAGGTACAGGCGCAAAAAAAATGGATGGCATGCGGATGTGAAAAAAGAAGGATGTTTATACAAAACTGAGTGCACACCTACCTGAATAAGCCCTGATAACTATGCCATTATAGTTACAGAACAAGTCCTCACACTGCAACTTAAAAAAAAATTACTAACAAATAAAAAAAGAATTGCTACAATATTACTGTAAAAAAAACACCACAGGATGTAAAAAACAAGCCCCCCACACTGCAATGTAAAAGAATTTTTAAAAAATGCTAAAGTATTACTGTAAAGAAAAAACTCAACAAAAAGTAAAAACCAAGACCTCTCACTGAAATATTAACAACTTTTTACATTTCTGTAAAAAAAAATACCACAGAATGTAAAAATCTAGGCCTTGTACTGTGATAGAATAAAATGTAGGAGTATGTAGGAGTGTGGGAGGAAACTGGAGGACCCGGAGGAAACCCACGCAAACACGGAGAGAACATACAAACTCTTTGCAGATGTAAAAATAAGAAAATAAAATATTACTGTAAAGAGAAGACAGGACCTCACGCTGCAACATAATAAAAATAATTAGAACATTTAAAATTAAAAAATATTATTACAAAGAAAAACACCACAAAATGTATAAAACCAAGACCTCTCACTGCAATGTTATCAGTCTTTATTTTAATTGCTGTAAAGAAAAATATCAGAATGTACAAATTTAGGCCTCGTAGTGCAACAGTATAAAATTATTTGAAAATTAATTTGAAAAAAATACTAAAATATTAGGGTAAAGAGAAACACCAAAAATTTAAAAAAAAAACGAGACCTCACATAATTGAAACATTTTTTTTTAAATACATAAAATATTATCTTAAAGAGGATCGCCAGAATACAGGCAGTCCCCGGGTTACATACAAGATCTTACTAACAAGATTCTGTTCTGTAGGTTTGTTCTTAAGTTGAGTTGGTATGTAAGTCGGAACTGTATATTTTATAATTAGAACCCTAGGACTAAAATTTTTTTGATCTCTGTCACAATTGGATTTTAAAAAAGTTGGATTGTCATAAGAACCAGGATTAACAATAAAGATTAATTTCAGACTCCTGTGATAACTGTTACAGCTGATTATTGTAGCCTAAGGATAAAGTACAGTAATTACCAACATCCAGAGGTCTGTTTGTAACTAGGGGTATCGGTAAGTCGGGTGTTCTTAAATAGGGGACAGCCTGTATGTGAAAAACAAGACCTCTCACTGCAACGTAATGAAAATAATTAAAAAAAATTAAAAATGACTAAACACCCAAAAAAAACAAAAAAACTCACACTGAAACGTAAAAAAAATTGGAATAAATCATTTAAATTAAAAAAAGCAAAACCTCAAACTAATAAACTAAAAAAAAAGAAAATATTTCTAAAATTAGTTCTCATTATGCAGTGATGCAAACGTGAAAATAAAACGCGTTGCGTCCTGGCGGCTGATAAAATCCACCTTCTCAAGGGGTTAAAGGAAATACCGATGGTTCCCAGCCAAGACACTAAACCTCCCGCTAATGGGTGACTTGATAATCCACAAATAGGAGAATATTACATCAAGTTTCCCCATGAAACCTCTGAATCACGAGGAGGCGTCCGTCGCTCTCCGCACTCCACCACTTCTGATGCATCAGCAGCTCCGCAATTTAGTCAATAACGCTTGAATAAAGTAATTATTTTCTCTTAAGACCATGACTTGATAAAAGCTCTTCAGCTTCTTTATTAGGAACACTACATCAAAACCTAATTGCACAATTAGTTATAAATTAGAAGCACTTCCAGAGGTGACAGTCCCTGGATGAGGGGGCAGGAGGGGGGCGTCCTGTGCCGGATACAAGCCAACGTGTAGGGAGCAGATTCCAGGCTAATGACATGAGCCGAGCGCTGGCTACTATGTGCCGAGCCGGAGACCGCACATCCATCCACATGTAACACGCTATAGATATGACACGGAGAGATTCCGGAATGTTCCAAATATAACTACATTACAGCTGGACCTAACCCAATGCCCAATCCCACAGACCCAATAACCCAGAACTTTCTGCTCATATCTGCATCATTTACCACCAATAGAATAGTCATTCAGTCCCCTACTTAAGAACACCCAACTTACAGACGACCCCTAGTTACAAACGGACCTCTGGATGTTGGTAATTTACTGTACTTTATCCTTAGGCTACAATAATCAGCTGTAACAGGTGTCTGTAATGAAGATTTATTGTTAATCCTGGTTCTTATGACCACCCAACATTTTTAATACCCAATTATCACAAAAACCAGAAAAATTCTGTCTGGGGTTACAATTATAAAATATACAGTTCCGACTTACATACAGATTCAACTTAAGAACAAACCTACGGAACCTATCTTGTACGTAACACGGGGGCTGCATGTATTCCAATTCTAACCAAAATTAACCAAAAACACGGACCCCCCATTTGTCTGATACATTTTCACCCCTTTTATTCTTCTGTAATGATTTAGCCCACTCCTTATAAACTTAGAACACTTCGCTTAATGAAATAAATATTAATTCCGTAATACAGAAATATTAGCGATTTCTTCTTTTATTTATTATCGCTTCGTAAATTCTTGGCGTTAATAGAATAGAAGTCTATAGACTGTGGAGATCGCGAGCGTGCCCTGTTCTGAAAAACTTGCAAAATATTACCGGCAAAAACATGGTCATAGTACAGAACATGGAACTACAGCGCCCTCAACTGGGAAGTACTGGAAGTTATAGCAGAAGGCGTCCAGGACCTTCATCACTGTATATTATTATACAATACAGTATGTAGTGCTGGATGCAGGGAGGACATGATAACTGTGGCCCCCCATTAAAACTTACAGGGGTCCATCCAGGTCCATTGTTCTCCGACATTTATCTAATCAGAAATTAGTTTTTTCCACTTTCCACAATGACACAGAAGACAGGAATCCAGTGATCATAGATGTATACAGTGAAATCTGCTAATGTGGTAACTCTCATCCTGTCCATGGTCATGTGATGTCACACAGGTGCACGGCTCATTATATCCCTGGTCGTGTGATATCTCACAGGTACACACCATGCACCTAAGTGACATCACATGACCAGAAATTTAATGAGCCGTGTACCTGTGTGATATCATATGGCCAGTGATATAATAAGCGGTGCACCTGTGTGACATAACATGACCAGGGATATCATGAGCCATGCACCTGTATAACATCAAAGGACCAGGGACATAACAAGCTGTGCACCTGTGTGGCATCACATGAACAGGAATATAATGAGCCGTGCACCTGTGTGACATCACATGACCAGGGACATAACAAGCTGTGCACCTGTGTGACATCACATGAACAGGAATATAATGAGCCGTGCACCTGTGTGACATCACATGACCAGGGACATAACAAGCTGTGCACCTGTGTGACATCACATGACCAGGAATATAACGAGTCATGCCCCTGTGAGACATCACATGACCAGGGATATAACGAGCTGTGCACCTGTGTGACATCACATGACCAGGGATATAAGGAGCTGGCACCTGTGTGACATCACATGACCAGGGATATAATGAGCCATGCACCTGTGTGATATCACATGACCAGGGATATAACGAGCCATGCACCTGTGTGACATCACATGACCAGGGATATAAGGAGCTGGCACCTGTGTGATATCACATGACCAGGGATATAACAAGCCGTGCACCTGTGTGATATCACATGACCAGGGATATAAGGAGCTGGCACTTGTGTGACATCACATGGCCAGAAATTTAACGAGCCATGCACCTGTGTGACATCACATGACCAGGGATATAAGGAGCTGGCACCTGTGTGACATAACATGACCAGGGATATAAGGAGCTGGCACCTGTGTCACATCACATGGCCAGAAATTTAACGAGCCGTGCACCTGTGTGACATCACATGACCAGGGATATAACGAGCCCGTGCACCTGTGTGATATCACATGACCAGGGATATAAGGAGCTGGCACCTGTGTGACATCACATGGCCAGAAATTTAACAAGCCGTGCACCTGTGTGACATCACATGACCAGGGATATAACGAGCCCGTGCACCTGTGTGACATCACATGGCCAGAAATTTAACGAGCCATGCACCTAAAGGAAGTTAACAATAAAGCTTTCTGCTGAATGACAGCAAGCTGAGAAGTAGACAACTGTTAGGAATTGAGACAGAAAGTATATTGGAAAATCGTATAACTTTTCATTACACAAACCATATCAATTATTTGCTGAAAGTGGAAAACTCCCTTCAGATCAGGGGACTGGTGTCCCTATTCTCCGTGCACTGCTAAATATAGCTAAGCACAGCCTTCCAGCAGCAGAAGTGCATATGTGGGAACACTGGACCATCCAAGCAAAGGATACTAGACTCCTGTATTTCTGATTAGTGGGGTTCCCACCCCCGAAAAAAGTTGTAATCTTTCGAAAAATCCTTTAGAGCAACTGATGAACAGGTGAATGTAATCGCAAATCTGTGGTGAATTCACAAGATTTGGTAGAAGATTTTGCTGCGGATTCTAATTTTATATTCCACAGATCATGACGTTTTCTGTATGGATAATTTTTACACCATGGATGCAGCCATCCTGCTCCGATTCTTATAAGGAAATCTACCATCAAAATCCATCATGATAAACCAGGGACATTACTCATAGATCCAGGCACCGGGACTGTGGTAATCTTCTTATATGTGTTATCCATGGCCTCCTTCCTTAATGAGCCTGAAGGGCTCCCTGGGGTGTTACCAGAGCTCCTCTATGCTGCAGCTTCACAGGCTGTTACACTGTCTCACCCTTCCCTTTCCTTCCTTAGCAGTTTCCTCTCCCTTTAATATAAACTGCAAAAACTTCAGCGCACGATGTACGGGGGGAGTGATTCTTGCACACCGTAACACGTTGTGAATCTGCAGCATAGAGGAGCTCTGGTAACACCCCCAGGAGCCCTTCAAGCTCATTAACATCATTTTAGTTGGTTTTAGAAGGGAGGAGGCCATTGATAACACATATAAGAAGATTACCACAGTCCCGGTGCCTGGATCTATGAGTAATGTCCCTGGTTTGTCATGATGGATATTGATGGTAGATTTTCTTTAATCTCACATAGATCTCAATATATTTTAATGGGGAAAAGTTGCCACAAATCCAACCTCTGTACAGGGACTGGCTGTGTTCAGATGGACCGAACCTGCTGCTCTTCTGTAGAATATGACATCTACAATGTTAGATAAAGTTCGTTTTTTTCCTCAGTTACTAAAAAATTACCATAGCAAAATAATACAATTTGGCCAAACCTGAGATCACTGTAAAATCCCATTTAAGCCCAAATCCACCTTATAAAATTCACCATATTATGGGCATCCAAAAGCATCCAACAGGCGGCAACATCAACTATGAAGTTACTGGGGGTAATGGAGGATACAGGGAAGAGGAATCCCCAAATTGTAGGGACCACCATTAAAAAGATACATTGTAACACTGCTGTATGCAGCAACACAACAATAGTCTATAGTCTCCATACAACATCGATAGATGTAACATTAGCCTTTGGGGGGGTTGAGTGGTCCAGAAGTTTATAATATGAAATAATTGCATATATATATACACACATATACATACATATACACATATACATACATACACACATATACATACATATACACATATACATACATATACACATATATATATATATATATATATATATATATATATATATATATATATAATTATACACACACTGATAACTGATAATAAAGTGTTTCTGTGCAGCTGGAGGGGAATTAAAGATCTACTATTCCCAAATCTCTCCCCTCTTCTTGTCAGCAGCGCTCAGCCCCCACAATGAAGATGGATGGATGATAAAGAAGGAGGGTGAGAGGGTAAATATTAATCATACACAGAGACCCTCTGACGTGTGGGGTGATGGAGCCGGGTCCCTCTGGAAGTTGTTATGAGATGATACAGACGCCCGAGGGGCTATGGGTTTAGATTTGGTCGTTGATTTATGATGAGGAAAAACTGAGGAGCACAATGCACTATAATACACACACATATATATATATCCATACATACATACTATATCATATACTAAGGTATGTCTATATCTTTACATATATATACATTGTACATGCACATATAATGCACTTTCTTTCTTCCAACAAATAATTGTAGTAAAAAGTTATACAAATTCTTCATGTAACCTGTAGTAAATGATGCGCTGTGTGTAACAATGGCCAAAACAAAAATGGAAGTCATTGTAAGTAGCAGGTAGGACCCTTATTATTGGTTATTGCCTATTTCGGTCATGGAATACTTTGCTCTCCTATACAGTTGATGAAATCTATCCTGCTCCATTTCTTTAAAGGGAACCTATCATCATCAATGGATGATAAACCAGAGACACTTACTCATAGATCCAGGCACCGTGACTGTGGTATCTTCTTATATTCGTTATGCATGGCCTCCTTCCTTCTACAATCAGCTGTTATAATTATGCTAACAAACCAGAAGGGCTCTGGGAGTGTTACCAGAGCACTTCCATAGTTGTAGCTTCATTGCCTGTAACATTGTGCAGGAGCACTTCCCCCCTCCCTCTCTACGTCCCTCAGCTTCCCCCTTCCCTCTGCTTGCTGTAATCTCAGTGATAGGGGAAGTACCAGCTGAGCAGTGGGAAGGTTGAGAAGTGCTCCGTCCTGCACAATGTAACAGCCAGTGAAGCCACAGCATGGCAACCCCTGAAATAAATATGATGGTAGATTCCTTCGGCCACTGCCCTAATGTGTAATTTAATAATCCTGAAACCTAACTTGTTACAAACATTATTTTAGTAATATGTAAATATCTGCAGAGGCTACTGGGGCGTGTACTAGCCCGACTGGGTACGGGGAGCTAAGGCTACTCCACAGCCCAGTAGCCTCTGCAGATAATTTACATATTACTAAAATAAAGTTTGTAACAAGTTAGGTTCCAGGATTATAATATTAGAGATTAGGGCAGAGGCAGGAGGAGGAATCTACCATCACATCTACTTCTGATAGTAGATGCCTCATGGTAGGTTTCCTTTAAGGGGATACACATCCAATTTTAGGGACACAAGGGGGAGTTTTCAGCCCCAAATATCATCATCAGGAGGTGGACCTGTCAATTTCAACATTGTAACTGTGTGACAGGAGTGGAGGTAATAGGAGTTAGTGCTCCCTCTGGTGGAGAGTCTGTGTGCTACAATCCATACAATTGCATCTGGTATCTGATATGCTGATCTGCTGGAGACAAAAGAAAGGCCATGAACTCACATGATCCAAGTGATGAGAAGAATCCCAGGAATATGGTCATATAGACTGAATTATACATTACCAAAGTACAGGAACATAATGAAGGAATATTGGAGTTCTTATTCGAGTGATACATGTGGTCCAATGCATCTAAATTACAGAAAATGAAACATCACCTTGGGGTCAAATCCTGTTTCAAGGATTTGGGTCAATCATTAAGTAACTACCTAAATGGTCCAACTCCAACTATAGATTTACTATCCCCCCCCCCAAATTCTGGTTCCTAAAAATCTACAGGCAGGAAGTCTGTAGACATGGTCCATGTTCACAGTGTTTTACATATTATTCAGTAAAATGCCACATTTTTGAATCTTCCAAGAAATGTATTAATCATAAGGATCGCGTTTACCTACTAGACCATTTTGAATGTTTTTGGCACAAGATATATTGTATCTCCTGCATCGGCCTCCCTGGTAGGAAGCAGTGGGAAAAAGCAGGTGCTTCTGGAAAACAACCAGGAGCCCAGATTGTAAATTTGGCAGGAGAGACTGCTGTGCCGAGTGTCTGCGGAAGGAGTAATTAGGCTCTTGTAGCGGGACTATTGAGGAGATCTGTCTGTTACATAAGGACCATCTTCTGGAGTAGGCCATGATCTATCCACAGGACAGAAGACACAGATAGATGCTCTCACCCCCTCCCCCGCATGTACAGTAACTTAAAAAATAAGTAAACTAAAATAAAACAGTTCTGCCATAAATTAGCTCCTGCTGCCGGTTTAATAACTAGACCACCCAGTTGCTCACCCTTCACCCTTTGCCAGTTGTCTTCACCCTTAGCTCTCTGAACGGCCCTTGGCTCCATAGCTGTTATTTGAGCCCAGAGCCCCTCAGGCTCATTTGCATAATTTTTAAACCCTGTTTTTGTCAAGACAAGGGCTTAAGGAGCTAATAGAAGATCAGATCCCATCAGAGGGGGCACACATGAGCATGTAAGTGCGCTTGGTTTACAATCTTATATCCTGGTGGTAGATTTCCTTTAAGAAATTCTCCTTAGTTTGTAAAGAAAAAGGCTGCAAAGTTCCCCTTAGTGACAATGTTACCACTACGTTGCTATGGCAAATCTGTCTACCAGATTGAAGATGGGTCTCTCTCTCCTATCCTGTTGTTTACACAGCTGTGAGTGAGTGTTAACCCTTCCTGCTCTCTCCCTAGCTCTAGTATGCTATAAGAATAATTTTCAAAAATCATGCTGAAAGTGAAGGGGTAAATCTTCCCTTCTCAGAGCTGTTTAACCAAATACAGGGAGATTAGATGAGCTCATGCAGCCTCCATATCCACTTACTACACAGGCTGGAATAAGCACCTCTATGGGATGGAGTAGCATGATTTTATTTTACAAACTAAGCAGAATTTCTTAATGAAGAATATTAGAAAAATGTTCACCACATCCCCTGCGCACACTATAAAAACTATCTGAAATGAAGGTTAGGCTTTATATGCCGCCTGCAAAGCCACCAGCTACATTGAAATGCCCCGGGAGCAACGTTCCTAAGAAAATGGCTTTCCCCACATGCTGCCAGTATTTAAATGCTGACAGAGGTATTTAAAGGGTGACACCCGCTATGGGTACCAGCACTGATCTCCGGTGTTATCGTGGGGGTGAGTGATTGGAAATCGGATTTGATAAACTCAGCAAACCCGAAGCTAAAAGAGCCTTCTCATCTCTAGTTAGGACACTTATCAACTGTACAATGTTATGTTTTAAATTTTTCGGAGCCCTCTAATGGTTGTGCAATGATGAGTACACAAGGCGATGGTCAGTAGCTAGTGTACCCACTTATCTATGGTACAAGTGACATGTATATGAACTGAAGGCGTCTCCCTGCACTGGCTGTACTGCACAAGATTGAAATCTTATTTTTCCAGCGGGTTGAGGGGTGACTGCTTTCCCTTTATTTAGAGTAATTGGGATTAATTAAGCACACAAATTTGGCGCTGGCTTCCTTAGATGTTTCCAGGAGGGGTTTGCAGGCTCAGAGCTGCCTCAACTTGGCTCCGTTCTGAAATATAGCATGTTCCATGTCTCTGATCGGGGGGAAGTAGTCGGTCCTCGTTCCTACCACTCCAAACCATTTATCAAAATGTCACTTTAATGACAGCAAATAATATATATCCTGCCACAGATTCTCATGCACCTGGCAGGACTGACTTCCGCAGCAACACTCTGCTAACCTAATTTACTAATTGCTGCTTTCCACATTAATTTTCAGACCATCTTGTTTCCTGTAGGATGAGAGGGAAAAGCTGCGCACAATGGAGACTTGTTCAGTGCTGGATTGTCCATATCCACGTTACACAGTGTGATATACCCTGCATGCATATACATATGTACTGCTCATATGTCGTGTGTAGGGTGCAATCATGAGACCTTCTTATCCATGATTGTTGTTGGGGCAGATACTGACAGAATGAGAAAATTATATCCCCCATATCGTTACTAGAATGGCCCCAAGTGTTTACTGTATATATATATATATATACATATGTTGGTAATGTTCCTAAGTATCCACACTAGGATAGGTGATAGGCACCTCCGTGTAATGGTGCTTCCATATGTACACATGTATAGGCTGGAGCACCACAGGCTTGCAACCGAATGCGCCGTTCTGACGATATGATAACCACCCAGGTGTGCGGCTCGTAACACAGATGTGTATTATAATAAAACATACATCTGTGTGATCGTTACATGAATGGGGTGTAGCAATTAAAAGATCCTCTGATACCAGGGGCGTAATATGATGGGGTGCAGAGGGTGTGGTCAGTACTGGGCCCAAGAAGCTTAGGGGGCCCATAAGTTGTCACTTTCCCATATGAGAAGACTAGTAGTAAAAACCATACATTATAGTCGGCGGCCTGGCACAGACTTTGCACTGGGGCCCATCAGCTTCTAGTTATGCCACTGTCTGATATTTACATGTATGACTTCTTTTAAACCTTCTTCATTGCCATTAGGCAATAGAGAGTCTGGGCCTACAGGGGAGTCATTCATTTCATCCTGAGCCAGACCGCTGTCTATAGGAGTGGGGGAACAGGGGGTAATAGCGTGGGAGTATAGGGGATTGTAATATATAGGAGTGGGGAAACAAATGATGAGGGGAATGTATCATACTCAGGCACATATATACATATATATGAAATCCCTGACCCTCTGCTCCAACGGATATATCAGGAGGCTCCGGCGCCATGATATCTCCAGCGTGCGGCTTCACTGCTGGGTAGGGCCAGGTGTAAGATTACACTATAACCTGCATCTGTTCAGACCTGAACTGGCGTAGCCCTGCCCCATCCCTCTCCACTGCCACTCCGCACACCCACTTCACACCCTCCATGCCCACTTGGAGTGGCGGTGAAAATAATTGCTATTTCTGGTGGTGGGCTAGGAATTGCGATTATTTCAGGGTTTGTACACAAGAAAACCGCTGTCCAAACCCTGATAAATGTCCCTCGATAAGTCTATATAAATGGGCTGGGGGGATTGGGCAGACATTTATAGTATATTGGGATGTGGCACAAGGGAGTCATAAGGGGGAATCCACAATGTGCCAAGCTACAGCTAATGCATCAGGCCTTGCCCTTCCCGATCCACTTCACGTGAGGCTGGCTCACAGGGGAAATGCCACCATTATTGGCCAAGCCATAACTTGCAATCCATGATAAATAGTCTATAGTAATGGGGGCACATGCATTAATAGTCTTTAGGAGTGGGGTGTTATCTACAGGATCACAATATATAGCATAGCAGGTTCTTTGGGTTTGTTTTTAAGTCGAATTTGCACTTCTGTACATATTATGGAATTACTTAAACTGTTGTGTCTCAGGAAACCCCTATATTACCCAATAAGTTATAATTTTCCAGGTTCTTGTCAATCAGTAATGAATAAGGAGCCTACTGCTAGCCTCCCTGACTGTATACTTATGTTATGGAGAATATAGATGATAACCCAACGCTAGTGGGGATGGTTCTGTCTCTAACTGGCCATGTAAAGCTCCCTAAGAAGAAACAGTACCCCCAAAACCACACCAAAATAATTCAGTTCTGTGCAGTCACCTTGATGAGTTTCTTATTTGACTTGCACCCTAGTTGTATCCTAAGACCTCTTTTTAGGGTTAATATTGACTAGGATTGCTGCCTTCTTCAAGGTGGTGCTAGTGATGCAACTCTAAAAGTGAGCTAATTTGCATATTTGTATCCCAGAGGACCATTGTATGACCTATAAGACTTCCATGTTACTCTCCCTAAGGAGAAATGTTACTCCCAGGATCCATCCTTCTGGACCAGAGTTATTTTTCATACTTTATTCTCATGTTTATGCTCAAGCAGGGGTGTCAAACTCATTTCCCCCGGAGGCCACATCAGCCACGAGATAGCCTTAAAGGGGCGAATGTCATTTTATTACTCAAGCTGTTTAGTAGTCACATTTATTCAGAATTACCATTACAATCAGCCATTTGAGGACAATCACATAGATGAGGATATTGCTAAATGGCCTGATACATGGCAAGTGTGCCCCACAGAGTAGCCAATTATTAGAATCAGGTGTGCCCCCCGCAACAGCCAGAGTACCCCCACAGCAGCCAGGGTGCCCCCATAACAGCCAAAGTCTCCCACATAGTAGCCAGGGTGTCAAAATAACAGCCAGAGTGCCCCACAGTAGGCAGAGTGCCCCATATGAAGCATAGCGCCTCCATAATAGCCCCATAATAGCCCTCCATAATAGCCCCCCGCAACAGCCAGAGTACCCCCACAGCAGCCAGGGTGCCCCCATAACAGCCAAAGTCTCCCACATAGTAGCCAGGGTGTCAAAATAACAGCCAGAGTGCCCCACAGTAGGAAGAGTGCCCCATATGAAGCAAAGCGCCTCCATAATAGCCCCATAATAGCCCTCCATAATAGCCCCCCGCAACAGCCAGAGTACCCCCACAGCAGCCAGGGTGCCCCCATAACAGCCAAAGTCTCCCACATAGTAGCCAGGGTGTCAAAATAACAGCCAGAGTACACCCCATAGCAGCCAGAGTGCCTCACATAGTAGCCAGAGTGCCCCATAACAACTAAAGTACCCCACATAGTAGCCAGAGCATCCCTATAAAAGCCAGTGAGCCCCATAGATGCTAGAAAGCCTATCACTGCAGCCAGAGTACCCCCATAGCAGCCAGGGTGCCCCCATAACAGCCAAAGTCTCCCACATAGTAGCCAGGGTGTCAAAATAACAGCCAGAGTGCCCCACAGTAGGAAGAGTGCCCCATATGAAGCAAAGCGCCTCCATAATAGCCCCATAATAGCCCTCCATAATAGCCCCCCGCAACAGCCAGAGTACCCCCACAGCAGCCAGGGTGCCCCCATAACAGCCAAAGTCTCCCACATAGTAGCCAGGGTGTCAAAATAACAGCCAGAGTACACCCCATAGCAGCCAGAGTGCCTCACATAGTAGCCAGAGTGCCCCATAACAACTAAAGTACCCCACATAGTAGCCAGAGCATCCCTATAAAAGCCAGTGAGCCCCATAGATGCTAGAAAGCCTATCACTGCAGCCAGAGTACCCCCATAGCAGCCAGGGTGCCCCCAAACAGCCAAAGTCACCCACATAGTAGCCAGGGTGTCAAAATAATAGCCAGAGTGCCCCATAGTAGATAAAGTGCCTCCATAGTAGCCAGAGTGCCCCCCCCCCTCATAGCAGCCAGTGTGTCCCTCATACCAGCCAGATTACCCCCAATAGCAGCCAGAGTGCCTCACATAGTAGCCAAGGTGCCCCATAACAAGCAAAGTCCCCCACATAGTAGCCAGGGTGTCCCCACAACAGCCAGAGTGTCCCCATAGCAGGCAGTCAGATTTGGCCCACTGGCCTGGTGTTTGACAGCCCTGCCCTAAAGAATCCCTATATATAATGCCGGTGGTTATATGCAGTTCCCTCTTAAATAATTCAGCTCTAATTTTTACCTGTCCATTATGAAAATCTCATTCTATGATATCTTAGGTATTTCTTAAAATATTAGCTACAGGATAGATCAGTGTCTGCGAGGTGGTATAATGGGGGGGGGGGGGTCTTACCAGTGGGAACCCCAATGATAATGAGAATGGAGGTCTCATGTCCACCCATTGGAATTTATGGGACTACTAAACAGAAGTCATGAATTCTTTCGTTTCTACAACTTCTATCTCCACTATATTCAATCGAGAAGAACCAAGACCTACAGACTTGTTATCAACGGGGTCTCATGGGTTGGAGCCCCACCGGTCAGACATTTAGAAGAGGATGTATATTATAATTAATATATTATATCTAATGTATAGTTGATGTCATACATTCCTATGCACATAGTTTGGCTGTGGACAATATGGCATAGAGTTCTATACCTTTGTATATGTGTATATGATGGTTTACGTATAGTAATATATCTCTCTCAGCTTATTAGACCTGGCAAGATGCTTTAACAGTAAGGTGCAGCCGCTGTATAGCAAGTAATTGTCTCCCGGCGTCTATCGGTCAGATATTTCCCATATTTTCTTAATCTGCAGTCACGCCATCTGCTGCGTCTGCTGCGCTCCCCTCTGCCCTGCCGTGCTGCTTGCCCTGCCAGCCGTGGCGGAGTTCAGACCCCTCAGATGCCCCTACACCAGGCTCCCCGCAAGCTCAGAGCTGTTAATTAAAGAGCAGTGATTAATGGGAGAGGCCCTCTCCTGCTGTACACGCTAAATCTCAGCCAGCGTCCAGCCAGACAATAGTCATCATCACAGCAGAGCCCAACACCCCATTCACTCCCATGTAGTAGAGGCAGTATGCAGGAATGTCATCAGACCGCAAGCTACATCTACATCCAATATAATAGCTATAGCATAGTGTACAGAACATGTACTATAATGTTATATCACCGGACTCCATATACTGTGATGTTATATCTACAGTGTATTGTACAGGATGTATATACAGCCGTATACTGTAATAATATATCTATAGTATACTGTACAGGACGTATATACAGCCATATACTGTGATGTTATATCTATTGTATATTGTACAGGACGTATATACAGCTGTATACTGTGATGTTATATCTATAGTATATTGTACAGGACATGTACTATAATGTTATATCACCGGACTCCATATACTGTGATGTTATATCTACAGTGTATTGTACAGGATGTATATACAGCCATATACTGTGATGTTATATCTTTAGTATATTATACAGGACGTATATACAGCCATATACTGTGATGTTATATCTATAGTATATTGTACAGGACATATATACAGCCATATACTGTGATGTTATATCTCCAGTATATTGTACAGGACGTATATACAACCGTATACTGTGATGTAATATCTCTAGTATATTGTACAGGACGTATATACAGCCGTATACTGTAATAATATATCTATAGTATATTGTACAGGACGTATATACAGCCATATACTGTGATGTTATATCTTTAGTATATTGTACAGGACATATATACAGCCATATACTGTGGTGTTATATCTATAGTATATTGTACAGGACGTATATACAGCCATATACTGTGATGTTATATCTATAGTATATTGTACAGGACATATATACAGCCGTATACTGTAATAATATATCTATAGTATATTGTACAGGACATATATACAGCCATATACTGTGATGTTATATCTATAGTATATTGTACAGGACGTATATACAACCGTATACTGTGATGTAATATCTCTAGTATATTGTACAGGACGTATATACAGCCGTATACTGTAATAATATATCTATAGTATATTGTACAGGACATATATACAGCCATATACTGTGATGTTATATCTATAGTATATTGTACAGGACATATATACAGCCGTATACTGTAATAATATATCTATAGTATATTGTACAGGACATATATACAGCCATATACTGTGATGTTATATCTATAGTATATTGTACAGGACATATATACAGCCGTATACTGTAATAATATATCTATAGTATATTGTACAGGACGTATATACAACCGTATACTGTGATGTAATATCTCTAGTATATTGTACAGGACGTATATACAGCCGTATACTGTAGTATATTGTACAGGACATATATACAGCCATATACTGTGATGTTATATCTATAGTATATTGTACAGGACATATATACAGCCATATACTGTGATGTTGTGATGTTATATCTTTAGTATATTGTACAGGACGTATATACAGCCGTATACTGTGATGTTATATCTTTAGTATATTGTACAGGACATATATACAACCACATAATGTGATGTTATATCCATAGGCATATTGTTCAGGATATGTAATCCTATACTATAATGTAAAATATATGTATCACATCTCCGTGGTCTGTATATTTTATACTAGTGGTTTATCTATTGACACCATTATTATACCCCTGTTAGTTCCTCAGACAACTGGGACAGTAAGGGCATAGGATGTTGTTATACTCTATTATGAGGTTTGGTGCTGTGATGCAATATCTCTGACTGACTAAGGTCCCTGTTTACAGCATAGATTAATTTTCAGAGATAATACCATTGATAATCATGTTTTACATCCGGGTTTTGTGCATTGTATGTTAGTCTGTTGTTGTCCTTGTGTTATCCATTTTATCCCTACGGGAAGCTTTCAGTCATTTAATAAAGATTATTGAATTTTGTTATCCTTTGGTATCACATTTTCTTTATACAAATTGAGTAGGCGTTTAGCTCAGATATGGTTAAGTGTTCCAATTTTTCATTGAACCACCTGCTAAATCACAACATGCTAAAAACTTAAAAAGAATAAAAACTTTATAGGCTGCAATACAATCCCAACCATTGGGGGGCGCCCATGGACACATATAGCATGACTGTGTGACACAAAATCGGGAAACAGTTCACTTTTAGAGTGTCTCATCTCATAACACACAAGGTATATGTCCAGACATGAGATAAGACATATCTGTACTTGGTACATGGGAAAGGGTTAATTCTGGAGAGGGATTTCCACATACACTATGGGGCAGATTTACTTACCCGGTCCAGTCGCGATCCTGCGGCGCGTTGTCTGACGAGGATTCGCGTCTGCCGGGATTCTCTAAGGTTGTGCTCCGGATATCCACCAGGTGTCGCTTCTGCGCTGAGGTCCGCCGGAGTTCACCTTCTTCTTCCTGGTGCATGTGAGTGCTTGATCTTGCGACACAAATCCGTTTTTTCTAAATTCGTCGGGTTGTTCGACGGCCACGCCCCCCCATTTCTGTTGCGTTAAAGTTGGCGCTGATGCGCCACAATCCGATCGCGTGCACTAAAATCCCGGGGCAATTCGGCGCAAAACGGAAATATTCTGGAAACCCGACAAAAGTGCGCCGTTCGGACCCTTAGTAAATGAGCCCCTATATGGTCAAAGCAGGGGTGTAACTTTAGAGGATTCAGGAGCAGCTGGTCAAGAAGTGTCTCTTTCCCATATAAAGAGTATATAAATGATCAATTATAGTCAAGGGATCACAAAGAAATCATAGGGCCCCCCGGTACACGCACACAGACACCAAGTAAAAATTAAAAAAACTGTAACTTTTTTCTTTTTATATGAGATGAGCTGTACCATTCAGCAGTGCATAGGACTTATTGTCATATTTTTTTTAATTTAGAAAAAAAATCCTTTTTTTTTAATTCAATATTGGATTATTCACCTTAAAGGGGTGTGCACGTTTGGACACTCACATTCAGTTTCATTTATCTGCCATATATAAACATTTCTTCAATTAGATGTTATTAAAAAAAATGTTCCTGTGTGAAGATAATTTCTCATAAATGAGGTCATATGGTCCCTTACAAACAAGACTGTGTCCTTGGATACGGCCACCTCTGATTGCACAAAGAAGCAGAAGGTTTTTGTATATGAAATGTCCGGGAGTTACTGCATGTCGCACAGCCGTCCTGTGGTAATGATTGCTGAATCCTGGTGGTCAGGCAGGACTCTATAGCGCATGTCTCGCCACCGCTGCCAGAGTGTGACGTGGTCGTATCCGAGGAAGCTATCTCGTTTCTAAGGGACAACATGACTACATTTATGAGAACTTATCCTCACACAGGAACATTTTTTTAATAAAGAAATGTTTATATATGGCAGATTAATGAAACTGAAGGTGAATTCCAAGATGAGAATACCCCTTTAAGCGAACAATACCATAAAAAATGACTATATGATTATAATACAAAGAAAAATATACAACATATTTTCCATTTGAACATAGTCTTATTGGTCACAGAGCAACTTTATCAGTGACTAAAACAGTTTTTGGTAACCGCGGTCTCTGAGTTCCTTACACTTTTCTATGGTTTACAAAGAAACCTTTTCCTCTCCCTAGATATTTCCAAAGGACTAACTCTCTCCCTTTTTCTCCCCACATGAAAATGTATTGTTTCTAAGTATAAAAAACTCTATATAAAGACCAATAATATCACTTTACCAAATGTTACCGCCACAGTGATTAATGTTACTGAATAAACGCCTTGATGCAAGGAATAATATTAAAGGGGTATTCCAGGAATCAGCATAATTCATATACAAGTGGGCACTTAAAATATAAGCTAATGTGTAATTAGTTGTTATTTTAAATTTTGCTCCCCTTAAGAGAAAATGCAGATGACATAGACTGTAATGAGGAATTAAAATGCTACTGGCCCTTTAATCAGTCCGTTAATTTCCTCCACGCGGTCCGTTGCAGGACAGAAGGTGGCTGCCGGTCACATGTTCACATCACATGTCCTGCACCTGCCTGGGCAGGTCATGTGATCACCACTACTTTTGGCTGTAGTCGGTTGGTTGAAGTGCATCCAGTATGGTCAGTGTTGTGGTGATGTGCAGTGATGGCAGTTACACATCATTACTATGGTAACAGAGCAGCACAGTCTGTTACATCATCATTGGGAGCAGAGCATAAGAGGGAGGAGGAGTTACTGAGAACTAAAGAATCATGGAACTTGTAGTTTCCAGTGGCGGCCATCTTGGTGATAACTCCACCTACTTTAGAGAGGCCATACATTTTGTAAATCATAAACTCAACTTATTTAAGCTCCGTTTTGTGACTAGTGACATTGAGTATTGTTGTATTCATTTATTTATAGCATCATGGGTTTTTGTGTCAGATGTTCATATTCCCGGAATACCCCTTTAATGTTAATAATATAGCTGTACAACACCCAAATAATAGTATCACTGCTACCATTACTACCGCATCATGACTGAATAATACCGCCACACTATGACCACTGCTTTTACCTCTACATAGTGAATGAATAATAGCGCCACACTATGACCACTGCTTTTACCTCTACATAGGGAATGAATAATAGCGCCACACTATGACCACTGCTTTTACCTCTACATAGTGAATGAATAATAGCGCCACACTATGACCACTGCTTTTACCTCTACATAGTGAATGAATAATACCGCCACACTTTGACCACTGCTTTTACCTCTACATAGTGAATGAATAATAGCGCCACACTATGACCACTGCTTTTACCTCTACATAGTGAATGAATAATACCGCCACACTTTGACCACTGCTTTTACCTCTACATAGTGAATGAATAATAGCGCCACACTATGACCACTGCTTTTACCTCTACATAGTGAATGAATAATAGCGCCACACTATGACCACTGCTTTTACCTCTACATAGTGAATGAGTAATAGCGCCACACTATGATTACTGCTTTTACCTCTACATAGTGAATGAATAATACCGCCACACTTTGACCACTGCTTTTACCTCTACATAGTGAATGAATAATACCGCCACACTTTGACCACTGCTTTTACCTCTACATAGTGAATGAATAATACCGCCACACTATGACCACTGCTTTTACCTCTACATAGTGAATGAATAATACCGCCACGATGACAGCTGCTTTTACCTCCACATAGTGAATGAATAATACCGCCACAATATGACCACTGCTTTTACCTCCACATAGTGAATGAATAATACCGCCACAATATGACCACTGCTTTTACCTCTACATAGTGAATGAATAATACTGCCACACTATGACCACTGCTTTTACCTCTACATAGTGAATGAATAATACCGCCACACTATGACCACTGCTTTTACCTCCACATAGTGAATGAATAATACCGCCACAATATGACCACTGCTTTTACCTCTACATAGTGAATGAATAATACCGCCACACTATGACCACTGCTTTTACCTCTACATAGTGAATGAATAATAGCGCCACACTATGACCACTGCTTTTACCTCTACATAGTGAATGAATAATACCGCCACACTTTGACCACTGCTTTTACCTCTACATAGTGAATGAATAGTAGCGCCACACTATGACCGCTGCTTTTACCTCCACATAGTGAATGAATAATACCGCCACGATGACAGCTGCTTTTACCTCCACATAGTGAATGAATAATACCGCCACAATATGACCACTGCTTTTACCTCTACATAGTGAATGAATAATACCGCCACACTTTGACCACTGCTTTTACCTCTACATAGTGAATGAATAGTAGCGCCACACTATGACCGCTGCTTTTACCTCCACATAGTGAATGAATAATACCGCCACGATGACAGCTGCTTTTACCTCCACATAGTGAATGAATAATACCGCCACAATATGACCACTGCTTTTACCTCCACATAGTGAATGAATAATAGCGCCACACTATGACCACTGCTTTTACCTCCACATAGTGAATGAATAATACCGCCACACTATGACCACTGCTTTTACCTCCACATAGTGAATGAATAATACCGCCACACCATAACTGCTTCATTACCACCGCATCATGATCGAATTATACTGGCACAATATGACCACTGCTTTTACCTCTGCACAGTGAATGAAAAATACCGCCACACCATGACTGCAACCATTAACACTGCATCACGACTGAACAATACCGCCACACTGTGAGCACTGCTTTTCCCTCTACATATTGTAAATATAAACGGTTTGCACCGCCACAAGTAGGAATGTGCATCAAACCTAGGGATCCTATCCCTGAGTGTATAACAAAGTAAAGGTCGTGCACCACCATAGAAGATGCAGTTGATTTTTGTTAAAATTACACTGTGTTCACCGTGACACTTTGGCAGCATGGTGACTCAGCGGTTAGCACTACAGCCTTGCAGCAGTGGGATCCTGGGTTCAAGTCCCATCCAGGTCAACATCTGCAAAAAGTTTGTATATTCTCTCTGTGTTTGTGTGGGTTTCCTACTGGTCCTCTGGTTTCCTCCCATACTCCAAAACATACTGGTAGGGTGATTAGATTGTGAGCCCCATTGGGGACAGGGATGATATGACAAGCTTTGTGCAGCGCTGCGTAATCTGTAGGCACTATATAAATAAAGGATTTATTATTATTATTATAAAAAACTCTGTCGAAATGAGTGAAAGTGTGTGGAAGGCTCTGCAGGATAGTGCTGGCTGCACGTGTGTATGGTGCTCATACCACTAGATAGTATCTGAAAGCCTATACAAAAAAATAAATACAAATTTAAAAAGTTCTACAGATCATATACACTTGGGGGCAGGTTTGGTCTACAGGTGGATCCACCAGTAGGCCCTTTAGATAGTCCCTTAGACCCTGCTTGAGTGGTGCCAGAGTATCCTCACTATACAACATAAATTCACCATACCACGACTCAACCATCCCATATATACATAGAATACTATGGGTAGGTTATCATTAGCCCCAAATCGCATAGAGAAGGGGCTGGGGACTGTAGGGGATTTCTGGTGATGGTGCAGAAGGCGGCTTAAAAGGCGATTGGCCCCTTCTTCAGGCGGTCCCAAAAAGGGGCTGGATTGGGCGGGCTTATTGGGGCCAGCCCTGTGGTTTAAAAGCATTGGGGGCACGTGGAGGGGCCTCTATCCTTCTGCCCTCAGGACCGAGCGATGTGAAGTCTCCCACCCACCCTTGCCCTCAGGTTAATTTTCGTCTTCAGGTGGTTTTCCAGTTTCTGGCTGTTCTTTCTGTCTTCCTTTCAGATGTCACAGCATTGGCGGATTTTCACATGCCCGAAGGCGAGATGAAGGTGCCCACATGACGTCTGACGCCATTCGGGTGAAAGGTTTTTGCTCAAGAAGAAGCGAAGGACCCGGATGGGCATGAATTTTGTTCCAACTATTTTGCATTTTTTCTATTGGTTATTTAATTAATTAATTGTTTCTCTAAAAATAAATGCTGTGCCCCCCCCCCCCCCATACCCACAACAAGAAACACCGTGTGGTGTCCATTGATGGCTGGTTTAATTTTGGAGGATTTCAAATTTCCGGCTCAAGAGCCTGAATATTTTGGGCTAAGTTTACAAGTCCCTACAGTCTGTAACAAAGTCACTTTACTATAGCTCTGATTGGTTGCTTTGCACAACGCACACATTTATTCTTTACATATTTAATAAATGAGGTATATTGTATATCCTGTGTACATCTCCAGTAGCCGCTCCCTGGGTCCGAAATTTTCCTTGTTTGTATATGGGTGCCAGGTAAAATTTGCAAGTACAGTAGTGGACCCCCAGAAACAGATTTTATTGGTTGGCCTTGACTTCCAAAACTACAGGCGGCCCCCTACTTAAGAACACTCGACTTACATATGACCCCTAGTTACAAACGGACCTCTGGATGTTAGTAATTTAATGTACTTTAGTCCTAGGCTGCTATAAACAGCTGTAACAGATATCACAGGTGTCTGTAATGAAGCTTTAGTGTTAATATTGATTCTTATGACAATTCAACATTTTTAAAAATCCAATTGTCATAGAGACCAAAAAAGTTCTGGCTGGGGTTACATTGATAAAATATACAGTTCCGATTTACATACAAATTCAACTTAAGAACAGACCATATCTTGTATGTAACCCGGGGACTGCCTGTACTAGGTGGTGGGATTAGGGTTTTAAAATATGCTGGTGGTGTAAAACAACTTCACCAGAGGCTACTGTGTTCCCCCATGTGTCCTTCCTTTACCAACCCAGTCTCATATATTAATGTATTTTTTTCTGGGCGCTGTGATGTGGCCGCAAATTGTGCAGCTGTATCACCAGCCCCCATGCTGTCATGTGCATGGGGACTAAGACACACTTTTTAGCAAAAAATAATCTTGGTAAGGAGATTGTGTGAAGCAATGATAAAGCGCCTCTCTGAGAGAGAAGTGCCTCTGGTTCCAACATGAAAAGTACTGCAGGACCTAGTGGGGCCCAGTGTAAAACTAAAAGTGGGGCCCCCAAATTAAAACTATTTTATGAGCAGTCACAGTCAGTAAGAGTGACTGCACAATAATAACACTATGTAGTTACACACAGTAGTAGGTAAGTATCTGTAATATGGGGCTGTAGGAGAATGTTATAGGAGATGGATGATAGAAGATAAATATGAAGGATGATTTCTAGACAGATGATAGATTTACAGATGATAGCAGGGGGCCTTTAGGACAGGGGGGCCCTGGGCAAATGCCTAGTTTTCCACCCCCTAATGCTGGCTCTGGACTGTAAGGTCCTTAAACCCTTCATGATGCCAGGGAATGAGGCCAGGGAATAAATTTAGGCTAGGAATGGGTATGAAGAGTTATGTGTGAACGAGAAAGAAAGCAAATGGATATAGTATTGCTAAGTGTGTTGATGTGAGTGCATGAAGCTAAAGGTTTATGAGTGATTGGTTGTGGCAGAGCTGTGTATGAGTGAATGGATGTAGTACAGCTGTGTGTGTGATTGGATGCAGCAGACCTGTGTGTTAGTGAATTGATATAACAGAGCTGTGTATGAGTGAATGGATATAGCAGAGCTGTGAGTAAGTGGATGTAACAGAGCTGTGTGTGAGTGAATAAATGTAACAGAGCTGTGTGTGAGTGAATAAATGTAGCAGAGCTGTGTGTGAGTGAATGGATGTAGCCGAGCTGTGTGTGAGTGAATAAATGTAGCAGTGCTGTGTGTGAATAAATGCATGTAACAGAGCTGTGTGTGGGTGAATGGATTTAGCAGAGCGGTGTGTGAGTGAATAAATGTAGCAGTGCTGTGTGTGAGTAAATGCATGTAACAGAGCTGTGTGTGAGTGAATGGATTTAGCAGAGCTGTGTATGAGTGAATGGATGTAGTAGAGCTGTGTGTCAGTGAATGAATGTAGCAGTGCTGTGTGTGTGAGTGAATTGATGTAGCAGTAATGTGTGTGAGTGACTGCATTTAGCAGGGGAATTTTAGTTGGTGTCAAATATGTTTTCCTTCTTTTGGATGACCAAATCTGGAGTGTGTCTTATAGTAAGATGCAATATACAGTCTGAAAAATACATTATATACAAGCATGCAGAGATCTTGAGATTTTTGAATTATTTCACTATAAAAATCTTTTTTTTAAAAAAAAGCTTTATTTACATTATTATTTTGAAAATCCCTAGACTTTTGAGAAACACAAGCCACACAATAGTACTAAATAGCCACAAGTTAGAATAATGCTCCCCCCTCCCTCCATGCAATAACTGAAGGCAGCACAGCGGAGCCATGCAATTACTCAGGACTGCCGCTCGTCTGTACACTGGCAAGCAATGGGTGATGTTTATAAAAATGCTGATTTCCGCCTCCATCTGACCTTACCTTCCAACAAACTCTAAATTATGCATTTGGAAATAAGTGCAGAAACACTAGCTTTTATTACAAAGCCGCGATGCAGGCGGGAGCCCGGCCAAGTCCTGAAAACCCACCCTGTTTAATATCTGCAAATATTTCCTCCTGCGTGTACCACGTATTGTTGGGGTTTGGAATTTTTTTTTTTTTTTCATTTTAGCAGTACATGGTTTTGAAGATTATTAATGCTGTACTGCCACATTATGCCTGAATTATTCACACTTAGGGTGGAAGATGGAGGGTGCGGGTAAGAGGTTTTGTAATCGAATGTTCAAAAAAATTCTAGCAGAAAAGAGTTTAACTATGAAATTTTTTCAGATAATTTTTTTCTATAATAGCTGATAATAACTAGCTGCACATAAGCAAACAAAATGTATACAAACTGTAGAGATAGATAAGAAGTAGAAAGATAGATATGATGTAGACAGATAGATAGACAGACAGATAGATAGATAGACATGAAAGAGACAGACAGATAGATATTAGAGACAGACAGATAGATAGATAGTTAGATAGATATTAGAGAGACATAGATAGATATTAGAGAGATAGATATTAGATAGATAGATAGATATTAGAGAGACATAGATAGATATTAGAGAGATAGATATTAGAGAGATAGATAGATAGATAGATAGATAGATAGATAGATAGGAGATAGATAGATAGATATTAGAGAGACATAGATAGATAGATATGATATAGATAGATAGATAGATAGATATTATATAGATAGATAGATAGATAGATAGATATGATATAGATAGATAGATAGATAGATAGATAGATAGATAGATAGATAGATAGATATTAGATAGATAGATAGATATTAGAGAGGCAGATAGATAGATGGCAACATACATTTCTTGAGGGCAACGTAAATCCTCTTTTGAGATGTAGTTACCTGTCTCACATATCTGAATTCTGTAATGAAGCTACCTACCTCTCTATCTAAATTGGGTACTTCAGACCCTCATTCTTGTGATCAATAGAGGTCCCAGGGTATGGACCATCAAGCACATCTACCCAGTAAAGGGGTTGGCCACTTATATAAAATTTTCAGTGACGTCCCACGTCCTGCCGAATTCCAGGGTATGGAGGAGGCCATGAATTTATTACTGTATGCGGGTCCCCCTCTCTTGTGATTAATAGTGGTTCCAGGGTATGGACCATCAATGATCACGCACTTCTACCCAGTACAAATAAAGGGGTTGGCCACTAATATAAAATTTCCTGTGATGTCCCACATCCTGCCGAATTACGGGAAATGGAGGAGGCCATGAATTTATTACTGTATGCGGCTCTCCCTCTATCATAACAATTCTATATCGGTGATTGGCGCCAAAGACATCCACAGCTCTCAATGGTGAATGGGAAACTTTATCAGGGTAAGTATAATATGAGTGACACTATTATGGTCTTATACTTTTTTTACAATTCTGTATTGATTATTTTTGTAAAAAAACATGCAAATTGTATACAATACAACGAACGTAACATGATACGATGTTACAATAGGCCAACACATCATCATGACATATGTTCATGTGAGAATACAAACGTTTGCAATGTCCATAGTCGATACTCATCCTCATAGCTCTAAGTGGCCTGTGTAATGGAAGCAAAAAACTAAATAACTGTAGAAAACAAAAAAAACTCAAGAACTGGATATGGATAGAAGGAATTTGGGTTTTGAGGGAGATCTCTCATCCATGTTTAGCGTCTTCGTCTTGTTACCTCTTTAGATCAGGTTCGTCAGATAGCATATCCGTAAAGGGGAGAGAGGAGGGGTAAGAGGTGTGAATGACCCAGGCTAGGTAGATGCAGGGAGGCTGGCCAAATGGTCAGAAGTTCCCCAAGATCTGACTTTTTGGACTTGGGGGCAGGTAGATTTCCCTGGTGCCTGAGTGGCTGGCTGTAGATGGGCCTAGCGTTTGACTGGTACAGGTGGAACAAGCCTCATCCACGCTGGGCTGGTGGCCAATAGGTGGTTTGCAAGTAAAGGAGGGAGATGCCGCAAATAGATGGACACAATTCTCCCTGGGGCACTCCCTATGTATATGTATATGAGACTCCCCAGGTAGATGGTAGAGGGGAGGCCCGTGATGTTATGTGGGATGTGAAACATCAACTCCTTCAACAATTCCTTTATTCCAGAACACCAACTTGACAGAGTTTTTGTTCATAAGTAGAGATTAGCGGATCCACTTAAGTTCGGGTTTAGCCAGTCCATAACTTAAAAATCCTTAAATTCCGGTATCAAACTAGACCAGGACCACAGCCCCCAGTGAATGTTTAACTATTTAAATTAGAAGCTTGGCATTTAAGTCGATGCGGTCAATGCGGGCCGGTACTCCATGATGTCATTTTGCCTGCACCATGTTTGGGCACTACCAGCAGAGTGATTGAGCCAGACCTAGGCTTCTAGGAGTCCCACATCGGGAAATTTTTCTAAATACTGCTTGGGTTATATATATATATATATATATATATATATATATATATATAGCACACCAGTACATGTATATATACTGGCTGTAGCTGTACTGTCCCCTATAGTCATCTCATTACAATGTCTTCAGTGTTTGCCAAAAACTATCCAAGTCTTAGGATGCAATCTACGATGAAGTCTGGTCCTCTCTCTTCTACGGCTACCAGGACATCCCACTAGGGGCTTCTTGTTGACCACTGTAGAGCAACATAGACAATAAAACAATGAGGGGTCATCCTATTTTCACACACAGACATGGCCCTAGGAGACAGCTGCATGCAGACCATGCACAATGGAAGATGGATAATCTTGTTAGCTTGTGGTTTTTTGGATAACGCACTGCAATCTCAGGGTAAAAAATAGAGAAAAAGCTGAAGTGATGGATTCATGGAAGTGGCTCTGACAAACACCTTCACATACTACACTTAGTTGTCTTATAAATAGTAATACAGCAGATAACGGGGCACATGTATCTTTGGTCTTTAAATCTGCGTTTTTTGGGGGGCTGAGTTCCTATTATTTTGGGTGCAATTTATTTAATTGGCGCAATTTTAGCGCAACCTATAACAAACTGCTGCTTATGCCTGGCAGGGACTGGAGTGCATCTGCCGACACAGAAACTATGACACAACAGTTTCCCGTCTGCTGATGTCATAGTTTGTGTGCCGCACGTGCATCTGCCGGAGTGGCTGGCAGCCAGAAGAGGTGCTGCGGGGAGAAGAGGACGCCGGGGGTCAGCGCTGGAGGGTGAGTACTACATTTATTTTTTTAAGGGGGGCACTCTTCTGGGCATTACATTAGTGGGGGCACTCTGCTGGACATTACATTATTGGAGGAACTCTGCTGGACATTACATTAATGGGGGCACTCTGCTGGACATTACATTAGTGGGGGCACTCTCCTGGACATTACATTAGTGGGGGCACTCAGCTGGACATTACATTAGTGGGGATGCTCTGCTGGGCATTTCATTGATGGAGGGGAAATACTGGACATTTCATTATAGAGTAGTGGCTTATACACAAGTCAATGAGTTTTTTATGGTATAATTAGGTACCTCGGCTTATACTCGGGTCGGCTTATACTCCAGTATATTCATCGCATTGTTTGTGGAAGTTTGCAGGATGGATGATGCTAGGTGTACTTTTATTGCATTTTTCAACCATTGCGGCCTTTAGGCCTGAAGGGCTCTGGGAGCATTACTAGAGCTCCCAAGTGCTGCAGATTCACAGGCTGTTATAATGAGAATGGCATGTCTCTCCTCCCCCTGTTCTCCCCCCTCCTCCCTCTGCCTGTGTAATCTAGCAGCAGCAGGAAGTGCAAGCGGAGTGGAGACCTGCTCTGCTCATTGTAACAGCATGTAAAGCTACAGCACTGAGAAACTCTAGAAACACCCACCAGAGCCCTTCAGGCTCATTTGCATAATTTTAGAAGTTGATTTAGAAGAAAGGAGGCCTTGGATAACAAATATAAGAAGATTACCACAGTCCCGGTGCCTGAATTCAATCTTGCTAACGAAATGGACAGACTATGACTGAGGTGTCAGATTACATGGCAGATCTATGCAGAGGGGAGGGGGAGGAGGGAGTCACAGCAGCTAGGTCTTCACAAGTCACATTATGGCCAGAAACAACATGCAACTAATTTACATATATGATATTTGTGATGCAACATATTGTGAATCAGGACCTTGGACAGCAAACAATAAGACTGCAGATACAATGGGGCACATTTACTTACCCAGTCCCTCGGAGTTCTCGAAAGTGCATTGTCCGTCCGGAATGCACTGTGCCGCAATTCACTAAGATCGTGTGCCCGATATCCTGCATGTGTCACTTACCCGCTCAGGTCCGCTGGAGTTCACCATCTTCCTCCCGGTGCATGTAAGTGCTTGGCTTGCGACACAATTTTGAAGTTAAATTCCGCAGTTTGTCTGAATCCGTTGGATCGTCCGATGGCCCTTCCCCCGATTTCTGTCGCATGAAAGCTGTTGCGTCTGTGCTAAAATCCAATTGCATGCGCCAAAAACCCCTTTTAAATCCCTGTCCCAGTGGCGCAAAATGGAAATCGTCGGGATGTCTGACAAAAGTGCGGTCCGCGGTGCCCTAAGTAAATGAGCCCCAATGTATATTTATGGTGATGTGATAGTAGGTGATCAGGATTGTGACGCCAACTAGACACGAGGCAAGCACACAGCAATGCGGGATGGCTGTGTGATGTTGTTGATCCATGTTTCATGATAATGACTTGTATGGGTGATTCTAGCTATGAGAAATAATTCCTCAGTATACTACGGTCCAGCACCCTGCACTGTGTGTATTATTCCTGTACTGTGACATCACTGTGTGTATTATCCCTGTACTGTGACATCACTGTGTGTATTATCCCTGTACTGTGACATCACTGTGTGTAGTATCCCTGTACTGTGACATCACTGTGTGTAGTATCCCTGTACTGTGACATCACGGTGTGTACTATCCCGGTACTGTGACATCACTGTGTGTACTATCCCGGTACTGTGACATCACTGTGTGTATTATCCTTGTACTGTGACATCACTGTGTGTATTATTCCTGCACTGTAACATCACTGTGTGTATTATCCCTGCACTGTGACATCACTGTGTGTATTATCCTTGTACTGTGACGTCACTGTGTGTATTATATCTGTACTGTGACATCGCTGTGTGTATTATCCCTGTACTGTGACATCACTGTGTATATTATCTCTGTACTGTGACATCACTGTGTGTAGTATCTCTGTACTGTGACATCACTGTGTGTAGTATCCCTGTACTGTGACATCACTTTGTGTACTATCCCTGTACTGTGACATCACTGTGTGTATTATCCTTGTACTGTGACATCACTGTGTTTATTATCCCTGTACTGTGACATCACTGTGTGTAGTATCCCTGTACTGTGACATCACTGTGTGTAGTATCCCTGTACTGTGACATCACTGTGTGTAGTATCCCTGTACTGTGACATCACTGTGTGTACTATCCTTGTACTGTGACATCACTGTGTGTATTATTCCTGCACTGTAACATCACTGTGTGTATTATCCCTGTACTGTGACATCACTGTGTGTAGTATCTCTGTACTGTGACATCACTGTGTGTAGTATCTCTGTACTGTGACATCACTGTGTGTACTATCCCTGTACTGTGACATCACTGTGTGTATTATCCTTGTACTGTGACATCACTGTGTGTATTATATCTGTACTGTGACATCACTGTGTATATTATCTCTGTACTGTGACATCACTGTGTGTAGTATCTCTGTACTGTGACATCACTGTGTGTAGTATCCCTGTACTGTGACATCACTGTGTGTACTATCACTGTACTGTGACATCACTGTGTGTATTATCCTTGTACTGTGACATCACTGTGTGTATTATCCTTGTACTGTGACATCACTGTGTGTATTATACCTGTACTGTGACATCACTGTGTGTATTATCCCTGTACTGTGACATCACTGTGTGTATTATCTCTGTACTGTGACATCACTGTGTGTATTATCCCTATCACTGTGTGTATTATATCTGTACTGTGACATCACTGTGTATATTATCTGTGTAATATGGTATCACTGTGCATATTATCCCTTTTTTATTATGTCTCAGTCCATTTTCTTTTCTTTCCATTTTGGGTAATAATAAGTATTTTTCACTTTCGGAATTTTCTGACTGTTTACCATTCCGCTAGCACTTTCCTTCTCTCCGCTCCTGCACTCCGCCTTCCTTCCCTCTCTCTCTCCATCCCTCGTCTCTTCCAGTCCATGGGACGCTCCTGCTGACTTCACATTTGCTGCGGTGTGAATTACACATCTGTGAGCAGTGACAGCAGAGATTAATCACCGGGCGCCGCTCTCCCCCCTTCAAGGAGAATAAATAAATATAAACATACTAATACAAGCCTTAAATAAAGCCTGGATCGGCATCTTATGGAACCAGGTACCACCAGCTGCTGCCACCATCGCAGCGGCTGCAGAGCTGACACTTCAGGCCATTAACAGGTTCTCAAGAATTGGACTCTCTTCACATTTGCCAAACACAAACATACAAATATATATATATGAAGGGGCTTTTCGAGATATGAAATATCTCCACTTTTCTTATAGAAACACAGGGGCACATTTACTTACCTGTCCGACGATAATGCCCTGTGCCGAGATTCACTAAGATCGTGCGCCCGATATCCTGCATGTGTCGCCTCCCCGCTCTGGTCCGACAGAGTTCACCTTCTTCTTCCTGGTGCATGTAAGTGAATTGTCCTGCGACACAATTTGAAAGTTAAATCCTGCCCTCAGTCCGAATCAGTCGGATCGTCCGATGGCCTCCCCTAATTTGTGTCGCATGGAAGCAGCGCAGCTGTGCCAAAAACCGTTCACGTGCGACACAATCCCAGCGCAGACACCAGTTACATACCTGTCCAAGCCGCCCAATAGTGCGAGCATCGTAAAGTCCGACAAAAGTGCGATCCATGACACTTAGTAAATAAGCCGCAGTGACTGTACTCAGTGATGTTCATAGAATTTCTATAGGGTATGCCTTAAATAAGTCCCACCTCAGTACTGCACACAGATGTGGGACCGAGAGGTCAGACAAGTATCTATCTATAATGTAGTTGTTGCAAGCAGAGGAGTAGGCAACATTGTAAGTACTACTGTAACAAATACAAAAACTACTACTATAATAAGGACCACTACTATAACAGAGACTAAGAATATAACATATACAACCTCAAGTACTTCAATATGTAGCACGACTATTATAAGAAGGACAACCACTATAAAAAGTATTACGGTACTACTATAACAAGTACTGAAAGTATTGATAATATTAGAAGGCCTGCTTCTGCTGTAACAAATACAATTATTTTAACAGCTATTATTACTAAAACAAGTAGAATTGATATAACAAGTATTGCTATAACAAATACTACTACCCTAACAAAGACTGCTACTCCAGCAAGTCCTGTACCACTACTAGTGCTACCACAACAATTACTATACAACCACCATAATAAGGGCCACTGCTACTAAAACCAGCGCTGCACTACAACTTTAGCTAGTACTACTGCTATAACAAGGGCTACCGCTACTAAAGCAGGCACTTTATTACTTCTTTAACAAGTGCAACTACTATAACAAGTACTGATACTATTACATGGGATATCACTACTATAGCAAGCACTGTACTGCCACTACACAAAGGACTGCCACTACATAGAGGACTGCCATTACTAAAACCAGCACTGTTCTATGACTTTAGCAACTGCTAGTACTATAACAAATACTGGTACTATAACAAGTACTACCATTACTATAACACTCTCTGTACTAGTAGTATAGCATGTACTACTGCTACTATAACTAGTACTACCAGTACTATAACACTCTCTGTACTAGTAGTATAGCATGTACTACTACTATAACAAGTACTGATACTATTACAAGGGATACCACTACTATAGCAAGCACTGTACTGCCACTATAACAAGGACTGCCACTATAACAAGGACTGCCATTACTAAAACCAGCACTGTTCTATGACTTTAGCAACTGCTAGAACTATAACAAATACTGGTACTATAACTAGTACTACCACTACTACAACACTATCTGTACAAGTAGTATAGTATTTACTACTACTATAACAAGTACTGGTATTATAACAAGTACTACTACTACAACTATAGGAATCTCAGGAGTTGGGTCATTAGCCTGGATGCAGGGGCAGGCTGGGATGTAGCTGTGTCCAATGCTGGAAGCTGCAGCTTTGTCCTGGTAGTTTTGTGTCACTCAGTGTTGAGTTACTGAGGCCTAGGAGTCCTGTAGTAAGAGCTTGTGCTCTGAGGTGGTGCTCCTCTGTCAGGAGCTGGGCCTAAAGAGCTCTTCATGTGGTGAGGGCTGGGCCTAAGAGCGCTAACTCCTCCCCTGAGTAAGGGTTTTGTAAATCCCTGGTCAGGTGATCTCACTCTCCAATCACACTCCAGTTACAATGGTGGAACATTATCGGATGATAACATTAAGTAAGATTAACCCTTGCCTATCCAGGCAGTATCTACCGCTGCATAATTACCTCTGTATGTACCGTATGGTACAAGGGGCTTATTCGCAACTACTCCTCTGCCATGCGGATTGGTAGGGACGTTGCACTTGTAGTCCCTAAATAGACTCTCTGGGGGAGATTTATCAGACGTGTCTGAAAGCAAAACTGTTCTAGTTGCCCATGAAAACCAATCAGAGCTCAGCCATAATTTTATAAACAGCTGTAGGAAAATGAAAGCTGACCTTACCTTGAAATGGAGTATAGGTCATCATACCCCCCTCCCCCCCATCTTTGTAAGCCATTTATAGCACCCAAATATTCCATAACACAGCATTGTCTAGAATCAGCATATGGTTGTTATACGGTTGATCCGTTTCTGAACAGGTAGTGGGGAAGGGGATACAACCAATGACACATTATAGCAAAATGAGATTTTCCAAAAAACTATGTACATGTTGAGACAAACATGAGGAAGGAAGATGCGGAGATAAGTGAGTGACAGGCAGATGTGTAATGGACCCCAGGCACCGGCCTAGAATGAGGAGGACATGATAATTATATAAGAAGGAAGGTGATAAAAGAGAGATTAGTCAGAGAGGATGTCATTGTGTCACCTGTCACCAGCCTCTCGCCATATGCCGCTGTCACTCACAGCATCCGATCAGCAACCTGGGCATGGATCAGCGGGCAGAGAGGCGCAGTGCTGGGTGTCTGTCATGTGAAAGCGTATAATATGGAATATGTCACCATGATCTCACATTGTCACTTCTCTTGCCTCAGCATCACTTGTTCTGAGCTATAGGCTCCACATTGGACTTGGTTCTGTGTTACACTATTGGTGTAATGCACAGAGAGCTGTATAGATTTGGATCTTTGTGGCTCTGGAATTGATGTATTACCCACCCCGATCTTATAACTTACCCTAAGGTCCTGTCATTAGTAGTGATGAGCAAACATTGCTGGTTCAGGTCCCCAAACCCAGACTTCAGCCAGAGGTTCATTCTGTTGGGCTCACCATCAAGCAACATGTCAAGGTTAGGAGGAGCTTCCGAATGGAAGACGGGGAACCTCAAGTTTTTTGTCTGCTCAACATTTAAGTGTTAGCAGTGGATCAGGTAGCCGAAATGAACTTTTGTTCGAGGTTCAGTCGAAGCTGCTGAAACCAGACTTGATCCGCTCTTCCCTAGGCATAAGTATTACAATCTTGGACAAACCCTTTAATTTGTAATATGTACTATACAAAAATGTAAGAAATCACAAAGAAGACAATGAAGCACTTTAAGAGACTTACAATCCGCAGTTGTCCCAATCACTATGACCCAAAGTGACTAGAAAACCAGCTATTGGTGATTGGAAACCCAGTTTTTAGTGATTGGATATTTCTATCCCTCATAACACGCTGAATTCTTGTAGACCACACATGTCACATGCTGAATTTGGCATGCCACATTGATTTATGTCACCCAGCACCTAAAGGGGTTGTCTGAGATTAAGAAAATAATCACTGTAGCTCTGCACAAAAACAACGTGTACTTACCTCCTCAGGCGCTCCCGGTGTGCCAATACATGGTCTCTCAGTGCCATGCTCCTGTTTGTTAACATGGTAGCTCGGAAGCCGCCTGGCACGCCTGCCGTCTTCTATCCTAGTGCCTAATACAGTCCTGGGACAGGGGACAGGTGACCGTGCCGCTGAGGAGCCGTGGCGCAGAAAACCGGGAGCGCCGGAGGAGGTAAGATTTTTGTTGAGCGCTATTTTTTGCTTAATCTCGGATACTTAAAAATCTGAGATCTTTACTAATCCACGCCTTGCATTGAGCCCCAGAATATAAGGCTGAACCTCAGCTGTTGGGGAAGAGGAAAATTTTGGAAAAGTTTGGAATGGCCCTTTTAACACAATCATTGGGCTAATGCGGCTCTTGGTGTATATAAGTTTGACACCTCTAGACCAGTGATGGCGAACCTTTTAGAGATCTAGAAAAACGTGAGGAATTGATTCAGAAAGTATACTGCAAAAAATTTAATACATTTTCATTATACAAACAATATCAATAATAAGCCCAAAACTGGACTACCCTTTAAAGGGATGGTGTCAGGGGGATTTAGGACACAAAACTACCGACAGGTCCATTAAGGGTATCTGCACATGGTCAGGATTAAGCCAAAACCAGAAGTGGAACTTACACTAAGAAACGTTATAATGGCAATATCAGAACTGTTACATGATTTGGACCAATCCGGGTCTTGGCTTAAAAATACTCATGGAAAATCCTGACCAATTACTGACCATGTGAAGATACCCTGAGGGTGGTGACACACGTGGTGTTTTTAGGCCGTTTATAGTTAGTGTGTTTTCAGATTGTAAAAAACGCACTAACCAAAAATGGCCCCAAAACGGCCTAAAAATGCCATCTGTGTCACCATCCTAAGTGTCTGACTCCTAAATCACCATATATATCACCTCTGTCCAGGCTATTCAATAGTCAAATCTACATATATGGCTTTTTTTTCTTTAAACATGACTCTCAGATGCAGATGTGAACAGTGCCTAAGGGATATCCTATAAATAACCCCCGGTGCTGATTATTTACCTTCTTAGACTTCTATTAGCAGGGGAGTCTTAGATAATGGCAGCTTCATTATTATACATAGCCGCCCTCTATGGTTGGTAAAACAAGCATAGGATTCAATCAACATATATGCATAAGTAATTCACAGGGAGAACAGCCACAGCATTAATGGAGTTAATAACAATCCATTTCTCTTATGACCAATGTAGCGTTTTTCAGTAACTAAAAAAAAAAAAATTAGAGCCTTTTTGAATGTTTTTCTCTCTTCCCTCAGAAGCACACCATTACCTGACATTATAGAAATTCACAATGCCCCATTAATTTCCCGGAGCATTGGTAAATACATTTTATACTGGACGGGTGCCTCTACACTGGAGGATAGTGTCGCCCCGAGCTAGAGGACGCTCACACACTACTTCTGCCATCAAGTGTATAGATGTACTAGATTTTTTTGCTGCATTTTTATTTTTTCTTTGCTAGTGACGCAGAAGCAGACCATTCAGTAATATGTAATTATGGATATACATAATGATTATATCTATAGGGTACAGCCAGAAGATCATCTTTGTGTTTTTCAATTAATAATGAATTCAAAAATATACAAAAAGTTTAACATCTTAACCTTTTTTTATCATATAAAAGAAAGAAGAGCAAGAACACGGCTGACCGATGGACTTCTATAGTACGGCTCATCTAGTGACTAGGTATGGGGGAACTCATAGAGAACTCGGACTCTCTATGAAGTGAATCAGAAGTGTCTGAGAGAAGAACTGTTTTAGTTGTCCAATCAGAGCACAGCTTTCATTTTCCCACAGATGTTTATAATATCAAAGTTAAGTTCAGATTGGTTTCCATGGGCAACTAGAACAGTTTTACCTCAGACACTTCTGATAAATCCCCCCATCTCTGAGGTCCAGTGGAGGAGATTTATTAGAAGTGTCTGAGGTAAAACTGTTCTAGTTGCCCATGGAAACCAATCAGAACTTAACTTTGATATTATAAACATCTGTGGGAAAATGAGAGCTGAGCTCTGATTGGTTGCCATGGGCAGCTAGAACAGTTCTGCTCTCAGAACCTTCTGATAAATCTCCCTCACAGACTACATGCAGACGGCCATTGCCCGCTGTACCGTAGCACGGCGGCTACACGCGGCGCACGGGGAGAGGAGGAAGAGGTGAGCAGGGCTCTCCGTAGGAATATATGACGCACGGCGCTGTATTCCGGAGACATGTAAAGATAGAAGTAACTAGTTCACCTCTTATTAAATTGAAAAGTACCTTTTTTGTACCATCTTTAGAACAGGAACTAAGCGAACCAAAGCTTTAACAGTGATCTGATTGGTCATCACTAGTTATACAATCAGAGAGAGAAGCGATACTACACTGATCTGATTAGTTAACATTAACTATTCCATCATAGGGAGAAGCAGTATTACACTGATCTGATTGGTCAACATTACCTATGCAATCAGAAGGAGAAGCTGTATTACAGTGATTTAATTGGTCATCACTAGTTATGCCATCAGAGAGAGAGAGTGGTACTAGAGTGATCTGATTGCTCAACAATAACTATGCCATCAGAGGGAGCAGCTGTACTGCCGAGATCTGATTGGTCAACAATAACTATGCCATCAGAGGGAGCAGCTGTACTGCATAGATCTGATTGGTCAACAATAACTATGCCATCAGAGGGAGCAGCTGTACTTCATAGATCTGATTGGTCATCACTAGCAATGTCATCATAGAGAGAAGCTGTTATACAGTGATCTGATTGGTCATCACTTACTATTCCAGTCCAAGGTAGAAGATACACTTTATGAAGTGGACCCAGTACCATGCAGCAGAAAAAAGCATCTCACAAAGATCCAGTTTTTATTGGATAAAAGAGTCCTACCATTATGAGAGTTGGTGGCACAATCGGACACCCTTTTGTCTGAACTTTGATTAATACGTGCCACTTTGATTTCAATCCTGGATGAAATATTTGGCCAATAAAGACTTGAATAGGGCTAAGCTGCAATACTAGTCGCAGCCTAGAGACAAGGACAGCCCTGTTTTACTCCTTTTTAAATCTAATTTACAGATTAGGAAAATGTGTTGCCCAATTTTATAGTAAACTTGTGGAGTAAACTATGGATTTACACAGTGGGGCACATATACTTATCATCTATGACTAAGGACCAAGAAGGTCAGAAACGCGTCAGATTTTATTCACATCTGTAACTGCTGTTTTCCATGTACAAATAAAAGATACAAGTTTTTGATACAAGCAAGCAAGAGTGCGAACCTCATCTTTAAACAATTTCCATTGTACCTGGGTGAAAAGAAAGGCGTTCCTGGAGGTCCACGCACCGGGAGTAGAGCAGGTCTGTGAATATGTGATCATAGATCACTACCATTTGGCACATATACTTACCCTGCCGCTGGAATTCACAAAGTACGGATTGACGATAATGCACTGTGCCGCGATTCACTAAAATCCTGCGCCCGATATCCTGCATGTGTCGCTTCCTCGCTCAGGTCTGCCGGAGTTCACCTTCTTCTTCCCGGTGCATGTAAGTGCATTGTCTTGCGACACAATTTGAATCTTAAATCCCGAGCTCAGTCCGAATCAGTCGGATCGTCCGATGGCACGCCCCCCCCCCATTTCTGTAGCATGAAAGCCACAATCCGAGCGTGTGCGACACAATCCCAGCGCAAACCTGTCAAAGCTGCGCAAATCGCGAAACCAGCAAACAATCAGACGAAAATGCGATCCGCGACCCTTAGTAAATAAGCCCCACTGTGTAATGTTGAAGAGCTCTGTCTTGAAAGAGCGCTACTCTAAATGTGCTGTAGTTACTCTTCCTGTCACACTCTACATGGGGTGGGCCACTTCATGCCCCATAACTCCATTTTGTATCTGTCAACAGCTGATCCATGGCCATTCCATAAAAAAATCTGTTCTGTTTCTGTTTAACCAGCCGGAAAACCTCTCACAAGTAGCTGTATTCTTCCTAAGTAAAAATCCATTTTTATTCCCCTCGGAGACGATCACTCGTGCTGCGCTGCGAGCCTTGATCTATTTTCCTTTTTACAAACTTCTCCGTGTCACACGGTTGCCAGTTTACAAGCGACACTCACACATCGGGCTCCCTGGATCCTTGAAAAGTCGGAGCTGATTGATTTACTCAACAAAAGATGCTCCTGGGTCAGATTTCTCTTACCAGCTATAAAACCCTAGAACTTCCTTAGAGCAAAAGATTAGCGGCTCGTGATGAATGGCTGGAACCATCCGGCTGTGAGAGTTACTGAGAAAATGGTGCAAGTGATTCACAGCCATATAAAACTGACATCCCGCTAACAAAGAAAGTGCATGGTTAACCATTGCCGTGCCATGGGCTCTAATCTAGACCCCCGACTAGTAGAGGCGTCACATACTATAACCAGTCTACATAATACATCCATACAGTGCAGAATTATAACAGGTTGTTGCATCCTATATACCCAGGGCATGGCTGCTATACAGTTTAGTAACAATATATAATACAAGTCCAAATAATGTAAGTTTTTTCTTTGCCTTTCACCATATGAAAATGCAAATATACTGCAATGCTGATACTTCTGTACATAGTTCATTATACCACCTTCTAGTACCCACAGATAAAAAAAAGTTGTATCTCCTAAAGTCAAAAGAGTATGTTACTATGTAAAGATATTACTTTACAATAGGCAGATACACTATACAATCCACATAATACCACCTCATGGTGCCCAAATAATATAAGTTGTTACTGTCAGAATGGACTCTAGCTGCTGAGTTCAGAGCTACCTTGCAGTGTCTAATCCCTGGAAAGTTGGGTGGTTACATTGTTGGTTTCAGCTGTCGTTTGAGTAATGCAGGGAGAAGCCAGTCAGTTGCTGGGGGAGGCATCCAGGGGCTGGATAAATTAGAGAGCTCAGTTCACTCAAGGCTAGTTATTGTTTCTTCTTTGACCTGACTCATTGTACCTCAACCTGATCTAGTACTTATGTGACCTGTGGTGCTCCTAATCTTGCCAGTTATGGAAACCTGTGTACCCCCAGTCTGAGTTGGCGCCCTGAACCTCCGTCTGAACTGGAACTTGCATCTGAGCCTTTATAAAGCCTGAACTGGTGCCCTGAACCCCAATCTGAACTGGAGTCTGTATCTGAACCGATATCCAGGCTGAGATGGTACTCCCAACTCCTGCCTGATCTGAAACCTCAACCTGATCTGGAACTATGACTTAGAATTATGTATCTTGTCTTATCTGGCACGTTGAACCTGCACATAAACATTGTATCCTATCTGAACCTCAAACTTGTAAGGAACCCCAAACCTAGTATCCTGTCCAGAAAACTGAACTTTGTACCTTACCTGATCCTCAAACCCTGAACTCCAACCTGATCTGAAACCCTGAACCCCTGTCTGATCTGGAACCAGTACTGTGAACCCTGTTTCAGAGACTGTACCCTGTTCCTGGGCTTGTACCCCGATCCCGTGCCTGTTCCCCAATCCTTATTTGTCTGCATATATTTATCTGAAACCCTGACACTTACTTTTTTATACTGCCAGAAAATGATGCTGATATATTCCCAGTGTTATGATGTCCCAAATAATAGATGTTGGTGCTTCCTCTAAAGTCAAAAGAATATGTAAAGGTGTAAAGATACTGGCATAAGATGGCAGAGCATACTACAATATACAATGCACATGATAACGCCTTGTAGTGTGCTAGAACATGACTGCCATACAGTGCAAAATTATGCCTCTGTATTACCACCACAAATTTCCCAAATAACATGGGGTAAGATACTGCCTTCAATATCAATATGTGGATCTTTATTAACATTAGTGGTAAGTAGAAGCTTTTATTAGGTTTCGACTGCTGACATGACAAGAAGTGTGAATAATCTCTAAAGCTTGAAACTCTTAGACCCTAGTGATGTGATCTGCTCTTGTGTATCATTGAAAATGCCTGATCATTCAAGGAACCAATTTAGAGTATTTTTTTTCAGGACTTTCACGGCCAATCACTGTTTGTGGGTGGAGAAGCCAAGACTCTCACTGCCAATCACTGTGTGTGGGTGGAGTATCCAGGACTCTCACTGTCAATCACTGTGTGTGGGTGGAGTATCCAGGACTCTCACTGTCAATCACTGTGTGTGGGTGGAGTATCCAGGACTCTCACTGCCAATCACTAATGTGACATAAATACAGTACTGAAACCAGTTCCACAAAGAGTGAGACGGACATCCTTATCACAGGTTTCTGATGCAGGATGATAAATTTGATGTAGTATAAGAAAGTCTCCGGGTAGCTCCCCCTCATAGGAGAAGATAACAGAGTCACAGCAAACAGGAGATGGTACAGACGTATGAAGTCTTAAAAAATCTTTTGACCAACACATGAGGTTTTTGATTGGAGCATATATTTTTCATCTTCTTCTTCTAACTGGCTGCCGTGTCAGCTTCTTTCAGCCACGACTTCTTTCATCACTTCTTCAACAACTCCTCCATCTCCTTATCAAAAACTTAATACAGTTCACTTGGTCCCCTAGGGAACACTATTATGCCCCAACAGTATCACATATGGTAACGGTGCTCCCACAATAACCAATATAGTAAGAGGGCTCCCACAGTAGCCAATCTCGGAACCATGCTACCACAGTAGGCAATATAGTAAGAGCTCCACCCACTGTAACCAGTATAGTATCAATGATCCCACAGTAGCTAATATATCCTGAGTTCCACACAGACACAGTACCCCTCTGTAGCCAATATTCACAGGAAGGGGTGGAACCTGGATAGCTCTCCCAAGCTTAGGCCAGTCTGTTACTAAAATCGGGGCTAGCTTGAGAGTCAGTGCAGGATCCCACTTCTTACTCGCTGCTGCGGAGCTCAGGTCACAGCTCTCCATCCATCACACAGAGTGCAAACATGTAGCCTGTGAGATGGAGATGGTAGATGTAGTGTCCACCTTTGCTTGCTACTTTAGTCTACGGCTGGAAATGACGCTGCACAGGCATGACTACTTGCTACTTTGAGGACAGGCAATATGACTGTTAGCTGCTGTGGGGCAGGCACTGAGGTTACTGGCTACTATTGGACAGGTGGTCTGAATACTGGCTACTGTGGAACAGACACTGTGACTACTAAAGGAATGTTACTATTTACTACTGAGGGCTGGCACTCTAACTTTTGGCTACTTTGGGGCAGATGCTTTTACTATTGGACTCTGGGAATATGCACTGTGAATATTGGCTACTGTGGGTCAACTATTACAATTGGCTTATGTGGGGTAGGCACTGTGACTCTTGGATACTGTAGTGAAGGCACTGTGAATATTGAGGCAGAGACTGTGATTATTGTGTACTGTGGGGCAGGCGCTTTTACTATTAACATCTGGGGGTAGGCAATGTGACGGTCAGCACCCGTCCAGCAAATGCACAACCACAACCAGGCTTGGCGCTAGCTGTCAGACTAGGTAAGCGGTGGCGAACTCACCCTGTGATGTCCCTGCAGGCTAAGGCCCTGCCTAAAGCAGATAAACCGCCCTGATGAGGGCGAACCCGCTATCAGGAACCTGACAGTCCCTGAATGACCCTACAAGATGACAGGGGACACTTACTTCGTCTGGCAGCTGCTGGATGGTGGAGCAGACAGGTAACCGGAATACAGGTATAGACCAGTGTTCACACTGGCGCACAGAAACCAACACAGGACTGAAACAGGGACAGATATATACAGGTCTTCAGGCAGATAATCACAGGTCAGATCCAGGTACAGGCGGGATATACACAGGTCAGGTCAAGATTAAGCAGGTAATATACAGGTCAGGTACAGATACAGGCAGACAAGCAGAGACAAGTCAAGAACAAACAGGTATAAACAGAGGTCAGATTAAAAATAACCAGCAAGGTATGATGGGAATGGGCAGGTATATAGGCCGTTCCTGGACACGCCACAAGCAGCACACTGGGGGAACTGTCCATCAGGCTAGTAACCCTTGCTGGGCAGAACTAAAATGCAAGGAGCAGGGTGTGGCTCAGTTAATCCAAACACATGCAGTAAGCCACAGTTCACACACAGATAAACGCTATCTGCAGATAGAACGACATTTAGGCACAGACGTTACAGTGACTCTTGGCTACTGTGGGCCAACTCTGGTCATTAGGGACATATTAGTGATCTCAATTCAAGAATTAAGTTGAGGAGTAGAGAAGATGTTGTTGGAGATGTTGCTAAATCTTCAATTCTTGAGGATACATGTCACTCACTTGGATAATTGGTGCCTTAGTAGGGTACCACCCAGTCATATATTTAAAGGGGTATTCCAATCTGGGCATTTACATTTAATTTAATCCATTTGCCATATGTAAACATTTCTTCAATTGGATGTTATTAAAAAAATGTTCCTGTGTGAAGATAATTTCTCATAAATGTAGTCATGTTGTCACTTAGACACGAGATAGCTTCCTCGGATATGACCACCTCACATTTTAGCAGCGGGGGCCAAAAATGCGCTATTAAGCCCTGCTTGACCGCTTGGCTTCAGCAATCATTACCACAGAACGGCTGTAGGACATGCAGTAACTCCCGGACATTTCATATACAAAAAACTTTTGTTTCTTTGTGCAATCACTGCAGCATAGGTGGTCGTATCCAAGGACACAATCTTGTTGCTAAGTTACCATATGATTTATGAGAAATTATCTTCACACAGGTAATTTTTTTTAACAACATCTTATTGAAGAAATGTTTATATATGACAGATTAATGAAACAAAAAGTGAATGCCAAGACGAGAATACCCCTTTAAGAGTAACTAGGTACTCAGTTTTTGAGATAATTAATATATATGGTGTGGGAGATTTGGCCCAGTAGAGACCGTGGTAGCGGGGTACTGTGATGCAGTTCAAGACAGGGACACCAAGGTACAGTCCAAAACAGGTCTAGCCTGCGTTTATTGCAGCAGCAGGAACAAAATAAAACAGCCTTCACATTCAGGTATAAAACAAACAATATCCTACCCGTCTGGGCGCTAACTAAACAGAGTTTCTCTAACTCACCACTAACACAAAATATTTCGCTGTTTCAGGCACAGGGGTCAGGGATGTGCACTCTCCAGCCTCCTGTCAGAGAGACAACGCCCTCAGCTCTGCTCAGCAGCTTTATGCAGCCTGATTAGGCTGCTCCCACCACCTGTGTCCAAGGTGCTGGACAACACAACCTCAGCACTCAGGCCTTGCATAGTAGGAAAAGCCAGGGGAAACATACTGCCCATCCACAGTTAACCCCTTCAGTGTCTCACAATGGTTTGAGAAGTAGAAATCTATAATTTAGTGTAACATTTTTGACTATAGACCTTCATCAAACACTGTGGATACAGAGTAGCACAGTCCTGGTATATGTGTTCTACCTTCGGGATCTTTGCACTTAACACAACATTTCTGTATTTATGGGATGTTAAACGGGCTGTATTTTATAAATGAGGGGATATACAGGGTGTGACAAAAAAGGTCAGGAAGGTGGAATATAGTTCATTACACCAGCCCCCTATGTGTGAGAGGTGGGGACTCACATAACACCAGCCCCCGATGTGTGAGAGGAGGGGACTCACATTACACCAGCCCCCGATGTGTGAGAGGCAGGGACTCACATTACACCAGCCCCCGATGTGTGAGAGGCAGGGACTCACATTACACCAGCCCCCGATGTGTGAGAGGCAGGGACTCACATTACACCAGCCCCCGATGTGTGAGAGGCAGGGACTCACATTACACCAGCCCCTATGTGTGAGAGGAGGGGACTCACATTACACCAGCCCCCGATGTGTGAGAGGAGGAGACTCACATTACACCTGCCCCCGATGTGTGAGAGGTAGGGACTCACATTACACTAGCCCCCAATGTGTGAGAGGCGGGAACTCACATTACGCCAGCCCCCGATGTGTGAGTGGTGGAGACTCACATTACACCAACCCCCGATGTGTGAGAGGTGGGGACTCACATTACACCAGCCCCCGATGTGTGAGAGGTGAGGACTCACATTACACCACCGCCTGATGTGTGAGAGGTGGGGGCTCACCTTACACCAGTCCCCAATGTGTGAGAGGCGGGGACTCACATTACACCTACCCCCGATGTGTGAGAGGTGGGGACTCACATTACACCAGCCCCCGATGTGTGAGAGGAGGGGACTCACATTACACCTACCCCCGATGTGTGAGAGGTGGGGGTTCACCTTACACCAGTCCACAATGTGTGAGAGGCGGGGACTCACATTACACCAGCCCCCGATGTGTGAGAGGCGGGGACTCACATTACACCAGCCCCCGATGTGTGAGAGGCGGGGACTCACGTTACACCAGCCCCCAATGTGTGAGAGGCGGGGACTCACATTACACTTTCCCCTGATGTGTGAGAGGTCTGGACTCACATTACACCAGCCCCCGATGTGTGAGAGACGGGGACTCACATTACACCAGCTCCCGATGTGTGAGAGGTGGGGACTCACATTACACCGGCCCCGATGTGTGAGAGGTGGGAACTCACATTACACCAGCCCCCGATGTGTGAGAGGCGGGGACTCACATTACACCGGCTCCCGATGTGTGAGAGACGGGGACTCACATTACACCAGCTCCCGATGTGTGAGAGGTGGGGACTCACATTATACCAGCCCCAGATGTGTGAGAGAGACTCGCATTACACCAGCCCCTGATGTGTGAGAGGGACTCACATTACACCAGCCCCCGATGTGTGAGAGGCAGGGACTCACATTACACCAGCCCCCGATGTGTGAGAGGTAGGGACTCACATTACACCAGCCCCCGATGTGTGAGAGGCAGGGACTCACATTACACCAGCTCCCGATGTGTGAGAGGCAGGGACTCACATTACACCAGCCCCCGATGTGTGAGAGGCAGGGACTCACATTACACCAGCCCCCGATGTGTGAGAGGCAGGGACTCACATTACACCAGCCCCCGATGTGTGAGAGGCAGGGACTCACATTACACCAGCCCCCGATGTGTGAGAGGCAGGGACTCACATTACACCAGCTCCCGATGTGTGAGAGGCAGGGACTCACATTACACCAGCCCCCGATGTGTGAGAGGCGGGGACTCACGTTATACACCTGCCCCGATGTGTGAGAGGTGGGGACTCACATTACATCACATTACACCAGCCCCCAATGTGTGAGAGGCAGGGACTCACATTACACCAGCCCCCGATGTGTGAGAGGCGGGGACTCACATTACACCAGCCCCCGATGTGTGAGAGGAGGGGACTCACATTACACCAGCCCCCGATGTGTGAGAGGAGGGGACTCACATTACACCAGCCCCCGTCAAGACATCTCATCTATAAACGTGATTGTAACAGAAGAAAGCTGCGGCTACTCTCTTCCTTGACCTGATGGGCACAAGTAGTGGGTTACTCTTCTTCTTCACCTACCCCCCATGGACCGACAGAAGGAAGCGGCTGCTCATTTTTTTTAATCGGCCATGTGCAGACCACAGAAAGCGGCTACTTTACTATTTCATCAACCAACAATGGACAGACAGAAGGAAGCAGCAGCTCTTACAACTTCCAGCCATGTCCTTATGGAGAAACATGGTGTTGGAGAATGAATCTGAGGGTTACTACACCTAGACCAGAATCCTGTTCTTCACCTCTACATCATGTCTAATCTAGATTACCTGAGACTGGATAATCAAAACCCACAAATCAATTCAAGCCAAGGCCTGAGGACAGGCTTCTACCTCACCCCCTCTTTTCTATTTTTGTGTACAAATAAAAACATAAAAATTATCTGAAGTGTTGGCAAAATTATTTCTATATAAAAATGTTTTCAAATACCTGAGGCACAAGGATTTTACATGGGAGGGAGTCCAGATAGGGGAAGGGTGCCTGTGGGTGATACATTTGGAGGTGTAGTAGCTTCTGAAAAGAAGAATGGTAACAAAAGGCTAGTTAGAAAAGGTAGAACAGGAGAGCCTGTGATTCCCAAATCTGATAGGTCTATAAATAATTGGACATAGACATCAGGAGAACAAGTGCTGCGCCCAGGCTGGGACCCGAATGTGGCACAAGTAGAATTCCCTCTCCGTAGCGAGGCATGGTGCACAGCCGCACGTACAGGGAAAGGTAGCAGGGTGCCCAGCCGCACGTACATGGAAAGGTAGCAGGGTGCCCAGCCGCACGTACATGGAAAGGTAGCATGGTGCCCAGCCGCACGTACATGGAAAGGTAGCATGGTGCCCAGCCGCACGTACAGGGAAAGGTAGCAGGGTGCCCAGCCGCACGTACATGGAAAGGTAGCAGGGTGCCCAGCCGCACGTACATGGAAAGGTAGCATGGTGCCCAGCCGCACGTACATGGAAAGGTAGCATGGTGCCCAGCCGCACGTACATGGAAAGGTAGCATGGTGCCCAGCCGCACGTACATGGAAAGGTAGCATGGTGCCCAGCCGCACGTACATGGAAAGGTAGCAGGGTGCCCAGCCGCACGTACATGGAAAGGTAGCATGGTGCCCAGCCGCACGTACATGGAAAGGTAGCATGGTGCCCAGCCGCACGTACATGGAAAGGTAGCATGGTGCCCAGCCGCACGTACATGGAAAGGTAGCATGCTCTATTTCCCAGCGTCGATGTGGTATGGTGACACCGTACCGCCACCAGGCGCCATAAGTGTCTAAGGTGACACATATCCGGCTCCATAAGTCCCCAGAACGTCTGTGTGAAAGGCTTAATTTGGAAATTATTCTGCCATCATCCACGGCTGTTCTGTGGGCGTCCAGGTCTCTTTGCATTGATGAGTTCACCAGAGCTTTCTTTCTTCCTCAGGATGTACAAATTGTAGATTTTGTCTCTCCTAATATTGTAACAATTTCTCTGATGTTCTTTTTGTTTTAGCAGATTAAGGATGCCTTGTTTCACCTGCATGGGAAGCTCCTTTGACCATGTTTTCGTCACAGCAAAATCTTCCAAATGCAAACACCGCACCTCAACTCCAGGGTTTTTATCTTCTATATTGACAATTACATAATGAACATATTGCCCGCACCGGCCCATGAAACAGCCCAAGAGTCAATTAACTCCTAAACCCTTTATGCAATTTTAATGTAGTTACCCTCAAATGAAAGCTGAAAGTCTGGAAGTTATGTCCACGTCCATTATATAACTATAACGTGAATATGTTTCAGTAAACGGGTAAAACATTTTTTTAAAAAGTGGTGTCAGTGTCCTTACTGTGGCCATAGCATTACCGCTTTTCCATGGGGACTATAATCGGCACCAGGGCTCTCAGAATGCCACAACTGTACAATTGAGCCAATTGCAAAATTGTACCAGGGCCTCTCAATATAATTTATTAATTTTAGTCTTACATTGGAAAAAGGACTACTCTGCATTCCCCCTGTTGGTGATTCGGCCTCCCACTGCTACAGACGGGAATTTGCCCCACAGACATGTGGTTACACTGCAATCTCTGCACCGGATAGTAGTATGCCATCAGTGCCCTAACCCTCTATTCACACACTATAGCTTCATATATCATATACAATTAGCTTCTAAGTAGTAAATTATAACTGCACGGAAAAAAAGGTAACCACAATAAGAATGAAATGCCACCCTACAGCCACCCCCCCTCCCCGCCGGCTCCGGATAGCTGTAGTGATAATTCAGCACATGGCCCCTTCTCTCCTCCTTTATAAGTAGTTTTGGCCTTGAAGAGCTCGGTGTAAGATCGATACAGCGCTGGGGTCCCCTATATCTCTTGCTTTAAGTGCCTCTCTGTTCCTCCTGATAAACGGCCACATGGATCAGCGTTTATCTCCTGTTCCAAAACAGTCTTTTAACCGCTACTTATTGTCCCCTGATAATCTAGTGTTTTATTGTTAACCGCGCCAGTAAATCTCCACATCTGTAGGGAAAGAATTGGACATTAAAGCCGGATACAATGGGAAGACCTAAATTACGGGCCAATCATTAAATATTATCTTTAAATTTACTCGAGAACAAATGCTTTCGAGTGGAATAGAAAAAAAAATCCAACATTAAATTAATCGTAGAAGAAAGGTTTTATATTCGCAAGGGGGAAATGCGACACAACTGTCTCCTCTGTAGATGCAGAAAATGGATGAAAAGAACATAGGGGCTTATTTACTAAGGGTCGCGGATCGCACTTTCGTCAGACTGTTCGCTGTTTTCGGGATTTGCGCAGCTTTGACAGATATTTACAGGGGTTTGTACTGGGATGGTGTCGCACACGAGCGGATTTTGGCACAGCTGCACTGCTTTCATGCGCCAGAAATCAGGGGGCCGGACGATCCGACTGTTTCGGACTGAGCGCAGGATTTAACTTTCAAATTGTCTTGCAAGACAAAGCACTTACATACACCAGGAAGAAGAAGGTGAACTCCGGTGGACCTGAGCGGGTAAGCGACACATGCAGGATATCGGGTGCACCATCTTAGTGAATCGCGGATCAGTGCATTATCGTCAGACAATGCACTTTTGGTGAACCCCACAGGACCGGGTAAGTAAATGTGCCCCATAGAATCAAAGTCCACACATGGTGCCCCCTTCTGAGCAGGACCACCCATTAGCCAAGATGAGGTTCTCCATTTATGTGGTTCAGTCCAGTAGATCCATGATGTTACCCATCACTAGGAGAAGTGATGTCTTCTTATCACATTATAATTTCCTAATTTCTAAAAGTGACCAATTAATATAGGACCAATGACATAAGGTCTGGCATTGGCAGATCCCTGCCAAGAAAAAAAATCCAGCACCCCCCAAACTCTGGTGAATATAATATTGAAGGAGTAGTTTGGGACATTGTGGAAACCAATGATTTATGCTTAGAAAAGATAATTATTTTCAGATGAGCTCGACAACTAGTATTCGTATCAATCAGATTTAGAGCACTGCAGTCTCGACATATTAGAATTACAACTCAATTCACATTTACTTAAAGGGCTTTTCCCACTAAATAAATTCTCACATTTCAACCCCCTAGTGATGTTTACACAATAAAGATCATTTTAACCCCTTACTTTACAATTTTACACAGTGTTATTCCTGTTTTAGCTCCTATCACTCACAAGCCTGGCCAGTGCAAAATCCCAGGGTGTGGGCGGGGCCTCTCTAGGCAGACACTTCATGATCCATTTAGTTCTGTGGGCAGACATTGTACTAACACACTGACACATAGAGAGATGAGACAGATCAGAGATCAGGAGATGCATGAGATACCTATTACGTAAAGATATGACGGACACAGGCTGATAGTCCTTACACTGTCAGCTCTGAAAGATCTTTGTTCTCACAGATATGTTCTTGCCTCCCCCTTCCCCCTGATCACTTATCTGCTTGTAGTTTGCAGCTTCTCTCTGCACATGATGTGGTGCTGGCAGGAAGTCAATCAGTGAGTGTCTGTAAGCTTTGTGCTAGGCTGCAGTGGGCGGAGCTACAGGCAAAGAGCAGAGAGAGAGACTCACATGGGAATCCAAGATGGCGGCCAACCGACTCTAAGTCAGAAGTTACAGGGTCGCGTCTTGGGGCACCTGAAATTGTATACACCAGGACTGATAGAGACAATTTAAACTTGTATCTGTGAAGTGCTGAATTTTGTTAATAACAGTGAATTAGAGATTGTGTTATTTTGTTATCCGGAGTATATTTAAGAAACTTGTCTTCATGGGAATACCCCTTTAAAGGGAATCTACCACCTCCACCAAGCGATATTATCTACTGGCGACATTTTGTAGAAAAACGCAGAGTGATTTCCATCATAAATGTATTATTTCTGTCAGTTATGCCATTTACAAGATATTCCCATTTTAATCCATATGCTAATGAGGGAGTTGTGTACCCTCAGCAGCACAGAAATTCACTAAATCACTCACTTGTTCACCTAGTGCTATCCCATACTTCTCACAAAAGAACCCCCCTCTCCCCGCTTATCTGATGGAGAGTGGAGTGCCAGAAAAATTTATTTTTTAGCTCACAGGGCATTTCTGTACAACATGGTGACAACAGATTTTAAGGCTTGGAGGTGTAACACTAAGAGTACATACACATCACTTCTTTTGTAAACACTCAGAGGAGGCCAGAATAGCCCACAGAGGATGTATACAACATTTGTTGTGTATTGCATCCATCCCCAGCCTCCGCTGAGTGTACACTCAGGGATGTCCCCAGTGATATCACTGCCCGTATTATGAGAGTTACTTCAGTGCAGATGGGGCACCCTGAACATTGTGACAGCCAACCTAAATATCACCTGGGATGGGAACATTAAAAGAGCCAAATAAGTGGTAAGGTATTACTTTCCTCTGATAAGGATATTATACATCTTTTTCTATTAACATTGTTATTTTACCAATTCATGTGAGATTTTTAATGACCTTTTAATTCTTTACGCCCTTCCCGCATTGTATAATTCCTGGGATTCATTTTTTTGCTCCCTTCCATTATTTAAAAAAAAACATATAGGGGGCTTGTTTTATCCCAAATCCAAAAAAAAAAAAAGGCATCTCCACCATTTTCTTGTGTGCTCTGTTTTTCCGTCTTTCAATGTGCACTTCAAGTGACACCGTCCCTTTTTTCTTTGGGTCGCTTTGATCACAGATGATACCAAATTTATCATTTAAAAAAAAAAGTTTTTTTGCAAATCTTTTGTTTCAAAAAATCCTTAGATAACGTGTCATACTTTTGTGTACAGAGCGGTGTATGGTGTCATTTTTTTTTTGAGGGATGAGCTAAAGTTTTTATTGCTAAAGTTCTGTGGAACTGTACAAACTTTTGATGGTGAAAATGGTTTGGACACCATTTATCTTTCAGGGTTTATCACCGGGAATAATCGTTTTTTCTATCTTGGGATGTAGCGATACCAAACGTGTTTTTGATTATGTTTGTTTCAATATATTGTGGATCTAAGGAATTGGAGGTTATATAAACTTTTAGGTTATTTTATTGCTCCTACCATATACTGCAATAAAACTGTATTGCAGTATACAGGGTATTTCCCTCTCATCTAAGGGGTCTTCCTATTGCAGTAAATTAATGTTATTGTTTGAATTTTAACGAGTTATAAAATTTTCCAATATACTTTCTGTATCAATTCATCACAGTTTTCTAGATCTCTGCTTGCTGTCCTGCTGTAGGAAGCTGCATTGTTTACTTCTAGTGGACAGAAATCTATCCATGATCACACAGGAGCACTGCTTGTTATATCACAGAGAGTAATCAGAGCTGTGAGTTATAACGAGATGTGCACCTGTGTGACCATGGTCAGATTTCCGTCCACTGGAAGTAACATAGAAGCTTTCTATAGTATTACAGCAAGCAGAGATCTAGAAAACTGCAAGGAATTGATACAGAAAGTATATTGGAAAGTTGTATAACTTTTTATAATACAAACAAAAAGTCTTTAAGTGTCCCATGGAAATACCAGCCTGGGAGTCTCAGAGAGACTTACGGATTGCTGTCGCCCTTGGGTAGGAGGGGGCCACCCGAGCCATGATGGCTGTGTGCATGGATAACAATAGGTGTCCGGTAAATATGAGTCCTTCCTTAACAGCACTGTGACGTAGTATTCCACCACATGTGGTTAAGGGGTTAAAGCTTAAATAATTTTGTTTTTATATATATATATATATATATATATATATATATATATATATATATATATATATATATATTTTATAGAGATAATTCATACCAGACTAAACTTACTTTCTTCTCAATTAGTGCTATTATAATACAGAGGATGCGAGGTGATACAGAAGACACAGAATTACGAGTTTGGATCCTTGGAGGCCAAGGTGTGATCATGATGTGGTGTTATTGTGCCACCTAATGGCTAAAATTTGTCATTACACTGAAGATTTTGATTTGCAATTTAAGATTTAAGCCCTTTGAAACCATTTTCAGTGGAGACAAAATGCTACGATTTTGCACAGGGTGGTGTGTGCAGACCCCCCTATGCTCTGAGCGCTGTCAGTGACCGGGCCGCAGGCCGAGGTACCTTCTGGTTTATTGTGATGATGTACAGATATTTACAGGCAAAAGGCTGTGGCGGATCAAGGACACATACAGAGACGTACAATATCACTTCTGTGTGACCTGTGGAGTGAGGGGGTAAGTGACCACGCATACATACCGAAGGCTCCTTAACCCCTTAATGACCAGAGCCGAGCAGTAAGCAGGCCATTTTGCTTTGTTGTAATTCTTGCATAGCACCAGTGGTGGGGGAGATGAAAATTGTCAGGACGCAGAAATTACTATCACTGATAACAAGAGTTATTAAACTGTTACAGATTGAGACTCACTTATTAAAAATGCAATGAAATGAGCAAAATGAAATGAAAAATGCAGCTTTTTTTTTTTTTAATCCATGGTAAGACATTGTGGTGCGGCCCAGTTAATCCTCCTGGACATATGACATTGACAATATAGTGTCTGCTCTGATCAGGCATGACACTGTCATGACAAAGGGGGGCGCTTACTCATAGATCCAGGCACTGTGACTGTGGTCATCTTCTTATATGTGTTATCCTTGGCCTCCTTCCTTCTAAAATCAACTTTTATAATTATGGGGAGTGTTAACAGACCCCTTCAGTGCTGTAACTTCACAGTCTGTTACACTACACCAGGCAGAGGGAGGGGGAAGTGCTGAGGGAGCAGAGCGGAGGAGGAGGTAGCCTGTAAAGCAGCAGCAAGGAGGGGCTCTAGTAACACCCGGCAGAGCTCTTCAACTTTTATAATTATGTTAATGATTTTAGAAGGAAGGAGGCCCTGGATAAGAAGTATAAGAAGATTACCACAGTCACAGTACCTGGATCTATGAGTAAGTGTCCTTGGATTATCCTGCCTTATTTTGATGATAAATTTCCTTTAATACAGACGGGTTCCCCTTTTTAAAACCCCTCCCCTTTTCAATCTAGGCACAAAAATTGGCATGTAGCATCTAATGCATGATCTATCCAGAGCTACATAGACACAAACCTCGCTATCACATGGGCCGTGATGCTCCGGTCATTAAGGAGTTAAGACGCCAGGGGCATCTTCTAGACATAAGACTTTACATCAGGAGCTTCACCCCATGATCAGTGAATGTGCTTGATAAAAAAATAAGATTGTGGCAACTGCAAAACCGGCGCCGGTGCTCCCCTCATCACCTCGTCATCTTCTCTCCGTCATTTTTACAACTTAAAAAAATAAAAGGCCTTTGTGTTATACATACATATATATACCTATATATACCATGTGCCTAAAGGAAGACGTTGTGTGGGATGGCACTGCCAAACACAATCTGGAGCTCATGTGGACATGAGTATGAAGCTTCTGGACTCCGTCTTCAGAGGAAGGCAGGCAGGGAGATCTCCATGGGAGTTGAGGTCAGACGTAGAAATGTTGGCGAGAGTGAAGTCGATTTTCTCTCTTTGTGGGTTACATAGAAATGCGGAGGGATTACAAATTGTCCAGCTTGGCCCGTTTACTGGTTCGAGATAGATGCTGTGGGAATGGAAGATACAGAAATTAAGTTTTCTCATCTGCAGAACAGCGAGGTGAGGCCTGTACCTATAAATATGCAGCTCAACAGACTGAAGATATAGTAGATGACAACATATACACGTTACTTCTATCCATCTATCCATCCATCTATGTATCCATCCATCCATCTATGTATCTATCCATCCATCTATGTATCTATCCATCCATCTCCCGCTTGCCATGTGGCTTAGCAGTAAAGGAAATTTAATCTAAAGTTTTTAAAGGTTATCTTCTATCCGTGTGATTGGTGGCGGTTCAACCACTAAATCAAAAAACATGGGTCCCATTACCAAAAATTAGAGGAAACCTTTAATTAACCCACACTAACTAAACAAATCTTTGAAAACTTGTATTATATAGCAGTACAACTATCCCTATATTGTTATCCCCCATGCCTGAAACGTTCCACAATCTGTTTGTTAAAGTTGACTCCATACGAATCCGGTCATCGTCTTTCCTCTGAGCTGTGTCCGGCTTATTCATCTCCTTCTTGCTCAGGTGGACCTCCAGTTCATTCGCCTTGCTAAAGAGAATTCCTAAGGGGGTGGAGGCTTCTCTTCAGCCAATTACAGACACTCTGACTCTCAACCCCCTCATTCACCCCTCCCTGAAGAATTCTCTTTAGCGAGTCACACACAGCCAGCGTCTCTCACATTACTGAGGGAGGGGGAATGATGTAGCATGGTCACACAGGTGCGCAGCTCGTTATATCACAGAGAGTAATCACAGCTGTGTGATATAACAAGCCGTGCACCTGTGTGACCATGGTCAGATTTCTGTTCATTGGAAGTAATCAGAAGCTTTCTATAGAATGACAGCAAGCAGAGATCTAGAAAACTGCAAGGAACTGATACAGAAAGTATATTGGAAAGTTGTATAAGTTTTTATAATACAAACAAAAACATTAAATTTGCTGTAATGGGACTACCCCTGAAGAATTCTCTTTAGCGAGTAACACACAGCCAGCGTCCCTCACATTCCTGAGGGAGGGGGAATGATGTAGCAGAGCTGAGTTCACTGGGCTCAAGCATCCCCCCTGTCAATCAGGAAGCCGGAGGCTCGGCTGAGCAGGAAGAACACAAAAACCATAGCTGGCGAGTCAACTTCACAAATAGACTCTGGAGCTTTTCAGGCATGGGAAGGAATATTGTAGGGATAGTTTAAACTAATATGGTTAGTGTGGGTTAGTTTAACTTACAAGTGCAGTTAACCCTCTGTCACTCTAGACAGAGTACAGAAGCGCTTGGCATTGCCATAGAGAATGGTGCGCCACGGCAGATGTTGGATGTGCAGCTTCATTTATCGGGAGAACAGAGTCTTGGATCTTACGCCCAAATCTTGCCCAAAATAAGTCACTGGTTTAAACTCAAAAGAGACCCTAAACATGCCCCAGACTTCTCACATGGCATCAGCCGTTTTGATTACCGTACTTTTTGGACTATAAGACGCACTTTTTAGCAAGAAAAAATCTTGCTAAAAAGTGCCTGCGTCTTATAGTCCGGAGGTCAGGAGGATCCAGCACTGCCAGACCCTCCTGACCCTGTAATGGAGATCGGGTGATGCCCTGATATAGGGCTGCACCCGATCACCCAGAGAGGAGCCTCCGTACTGTTCTCTCCTCTTCTTACATCACCACATACTGCCGAGAATGGGGACATGCTGGGCTGGGACAGGGTAAGAAGAAGAGGGGAAGGGTTCTGTGTGTGTATAGTAAAGCTGTGTGTGTCTTCATGTGTACAGTAGAGCTGTGTGTGTCTTCATGTCTATAGTAGAGCTGTGTGTGTCTTCATGTCTATAGTAGAGCTGTGTGTGTCTTCATGTGTATAGTAAAGCTGTGTGTGTCATGTGTATAGTAGAGCTGTGTGTGTAACTGTAAGGATGAAGCAGAGCTGTGTGTGTAACTATATGGATAGAGCAGAGCTTTGTGTGTAACTATATGGATGGAGCAGAGCTGTGTGTGTAAATGTATGGATGGAGCAGAGCTGTGTGTGTAAATGTATGGATGGAGCAGAGCTGTGTGTGCTGTGCTTTAGTGCGACCAACAGGGATATTTTAATTGGTGTAAAATATATTTTTCCTTTTTTGGAAGCCTAAATCTAGGGTGTGTCCTATTGTAAGAAGAGTCTTATAGTCCGAAAAATACGGTACATATTCCATTAGTCTATCAATTAGTAAATGTGGGCTGCCAAGAGTCTGTAAAGGCTGGAAAATCTCAGCTTTTAGGCTACATGCACATGATGTATGCCCGCCGTACCGTAGTACATCGGCGCCGGGGGAGAGGAGGGGGAGAGCACTGCTCACCCCCGCCCCTCTCCATAGGAATGCAAAGTGCACGGCGCCGGCTTCGAAATGGTCCGGTGCCGTGAGGCCATTGAAGTGTATGGGGACCGTATATACGCCGGTCGTATATATATCTCCCATAGGTTCGTGTGAATGTAGCCTTAGAAAGCATCAGGTTTGTGGTTCTGTTATCTACAGAACCAGAGATTCAGGCAGTCAAAGACGCAATTGGGAATTTGAGCTGGGGATAAAAATCCAGTTCCCTACTATGTCTTAAACTGCCTGTATCTCTGGGTCTGTAGATACAGAACCATAATTCTGATATGATCTGAAAGATGAGATCTTTTAGATGAAACCACACTTTATTAATAGCTCATAAAGTTATATGCATATACTTAAATGATCGCTCAGACCACAACTAATAATGTTTTAACTTCTTCTTTATCAATAATGTTTTCACAACATTCACATGTAAAAAAGTAATAAATAACATCACCGTCATCCACTTCAGTATAGCACAAAGTCCATATATAAGAGATCAGTCCACACCGAATCCTTGTGGCTCACCAAAACACTAGACACAAGTATAGGTGAGCCACGAAGATTCGATGTGGACTGATATCTTATATATGGACTTTGTGCTATACTGAAGTGGATGACGGTGATGTTATTTATTACGTTTCTTAAAATGAATGTCTGGAAAACGTTATTGATAAAGAAGCTAAAACGTGTTATTAGTTGTGGGCTGAACAATCATTAAGTATATGCGTTTGTGGTTGTGATGATTGAGGGTTGTACATTTGTACAGACCATGTTCCACACTGAATAATTACATGAGCGGATTATATAGTTATGTCATAAAGATATGTGTTCTTAATCTAGATCTTAACTAGGAAAATCAGAGAGATTGGAGATTTCTGGGACATGAAGGCCAAAATTTGTGTCATACCGTTCCCTGTTGATAAAAGTGTGGTGCCAGCTCCAGCAGCCACGCCGACTCCACTGCAGTCACATCCCGCATGTAGTACTTATTAGTCTGGATCACCTCACTAAACAGAACCCTATGGAGTCAAAAACAAGACATGTATCATCTCATATTCTAATATGCACATAATACACAGTGTCTGAACAGGAGCTTTAGTCCCACTGAGAACAGGTCCAAATATAAGTATCCAAATGACCAGTGGAGGAACTAGAAGCTGATGGGCCCCAGTGCAAAGTCTGTACCAGGCTCCTGATTATAATGTATGGTGTATAGTAATAGTCTTCTCATATGGGAAAGTGACATCCTATGGGCCCCTAAGCCTCTTGGGCCCGGTTGCGACCGCACCCTCTGCAACCCCTCAAGTTACGCCCCTGCGAATGACCTAAAACATAAAACACTATTATGGGAAAATCCTATTAACCAACTATGTTCACAGTGGAGTATAATAAAATAAAAATATCTGGGCCTATACAGAAACACTAGGAACACACATTGTTGGGCCGAGGATCTCATCATCACAAGTAGTGAAAGTAAATTTTGAGGTTCTTAGACATTAACACGGAGGCCACAAGGAATCCGGTCCGGATGGATCTATTATCATCTTTCCAGTAGTAATGTGACCTCATTCGCTTCCAATACTTGTGTCGGAGCCAGTTTGCAGTAAATGCAGACAGGCGGACTCACCAGTTTGGAGGCTTCTCCGCATATAGAACGGATGTTGGGTGTATATGTAATTCATGGCCGTCTCTTACTGTCCTTAGGAAAAAGAAACAAAGAGAAATTTCCAAGGGAACAAACAATACATAAGCCCAGATAAATAACACTGACCCAAGGAGGAATAATACATAGCAACCCCCTCACTAAGAAACGTGAAAAAGAGGGAACAGTATTATCAATGACAAAACCACCTGCTAAGAAAAGATTCAAATGATTGAAGAGGGTCACTGGATCCTAGGTTTTACTGGAGATGAAGATCCAATAACTAATGAGACATTTAAGTCATCTCCTGTGGCTATGTAATATACACTCACCGGCCACTTTATTAGGTACACCATGCTAGTAACTGGTTGGACCCCCTTTTGCCTTCAGAACTGCCACAATTCTTCGTGGCATAGATACAACAAGGTGCTGGAAGCTCCTCAGAGATTTTGGTCCATATTGACATGATGGCATCACACAGTTGCCGCAGATTTGTCGGCTGCACATCCATGATGCGAATCTCCCGTTCTACCACATCCCAAAGATGCTCTATTGGATTGAGATCTGGTGACTGTGGAGGCCATTTGAGTACAGTGACCTCATTGTCATGTTCAAGAAACCAGTCTGAGATGATTCCAGCTTTATGACATGGCGCATTATCCTGCTGAAAGTAGCCATCAGATGTTACAGGGTACATTGTGGTCATAAAGGGATGGACATGGTCAGCAACAATACTCAGGTAGGCTGTGGCGTTGCAACGATGCTCAATTGGTACCAAGGGGCCCAAAGAGTGCCAAGAAAATATTCCCCACACCATGACACCACCACCACCAGCCTGAACCGTTGATACAAGGCAGGATGGATCCATGCTTTCATGTTGTTGACGCCAAATTCTGACCCTACCATCCGAATGTCGCAGCAGAAATCGAGACTCATCAGACCAGGCAACGTTTTTCCAATCTTCTACTGTCCAATTTCGATGAGCTTGTGCAAATTGTAGCCTCAGTTTCCTGTTCTTAGCTGAAAGGAGTGGCACCCGGTGTGGTCTTCTGCTGCTGTAGCCCATCTGCCTCAAAGTTCGACGTACTCTGCGTTCAGAGATGCTCTTCTGCCTACCTTGGTTGTAACGGGTGGCGATTTGAGTCACTGTTGCCTTTCTATCAGCTCGAACCAGTCTGCCCATTCTCCTCTGACCTCTGGCATCAACAAGGCATTTCCGCCCACAGAACTGCCGCTCACTGGATGTTTTTTCTTTTTCGGACCATTCTCTGTAAACCCTAGAGATGGTTGTGCGTGAAAATCCCAGTAGATCAGCAGTTTCTGAAATACTCAGACCAGCCCTTCTGGCACCAACAACCATGCCACGTTCAAAGGCACTCAAATCACCTTTCTTCCCCATACTGATGCTCGGTTTGAACTGCAGGAGATTGTCTTGACCATGTCTACATGCCTAAATGCACTGAGTTGCCGCCATGTGATTGGCTGATTAGAAATTAAGTGTTAACGAGCAGTTGGACAGGTGTACCTAATAAAGTGGCCGGTGAGTGTATATATTACACATATACACACCATGGTCATTTCCACTCCCTTATTTATTACCTGTAAACTCCTGTGGAATGAAGCTTGGCAGCATTGGCAAAGAATCCAGCCACTATACAACGCAAAATAGGATCCGGATCTCCTAGAGGGCAAAGAAATTTATCATTAAATTGGGTTGTCCCAACCTGTCGCTTAAACCAACCAACATGATCTAAAAATATATTTGAAAACTGCCTTTATACCGCAGTACAACTATCCCTATATTGTTCCGCCCCATGCCTGTAAAGTTCCACAGTGCCTTTGAAAAGTTTACTAGCCATCTATGCAAAACACCCCATGCAAATCATCATCTTTTCTCTGAGTGGTGTCTGGCATGTTCAGTGGCAGCTGATTTCTCTGCAGCCAATCACATACAGCCATCACCTCTCTCTACACCCTCATTCACCCCTTCCCGGGGAATTATTTTCAGCAAATCACAGAGCAAATGGTGTGAATGATGTAGCAGAGCCAAGTACACTGAGCTGAAGAGAAAGCAGGCCAGTTCTCAATCAGGAGGCTGGAGTTACGGCTAGGCTAGGAGAACATGGATATGTACACGTGTTGAGACAAACTTTATGAAGAGGCTGTGGAATTTTTCGCCATGGAGAGGAACAATATAGGGATAGCTGTAGTGCTATATAATGGGAGTTCAAAAATATGTTTAGTTTGTGTGAGCGCTTTAACAGCCACGCTCGCTTTTAGGGGGGCCATGAGCTGCAGTTCACCCCCGTGTTAGGACCTCCTTTATTTTCTTCCGTCACTCAAACTATAATAAATGGAAGTTTAACATGACTTTAATGGACTTTTAATGGTTTCCATTAGTGTCTGTTTCGCCACTTCTGTTATTTGAGTGGAATCCTTGATGGGGCTGTAGTGCTAGACTTTGCGTCTCAAGTCACAGACACTAACAGATCCATGACTTCTTGGAGGTCTGGATGCAGGTGTGAACTGGTGCATAAGTCATTCTACAAATTACAAGCACAGTAACCTGTACCCTGTTAAAAGTGGCATTAGTTGATCATGCCTTACATTCAGTGTCTACGGGACTGAAGGACACTGTATTCAGCTGCCCAAGTGACCCATACAGTCTGAATGGAGTGGCAGAGAGCTGTACAGATAACAAAGTGTCCCCCTAAGGCTGGGTTCACACCACGTTAATTGCCATACATTGTAAGGACATGTCAGGAGGATCCCGACGTGTCCTCACAACATATGGCACACTATATACCTACACAGTGGGATACATTGCACTGGGATCCTCTTTCCCCTACACAGGGGGCGAGGAGTGTACATCCGCAGCAGTCGGTGATTGGTTGCTGCAGATGAACGGAGTGTTCCCCCAGCGATTTCACTGTCCTAATATGGACAGTGACTTCACAAGGGTCCCTCCTCCTGCAGAGCGACATAGGCCAGGCTGTAGGGAGAGATGCAATATGCTTCATCCGCTCCTCATAGCAGTCCATTGTCTCCGCTAAGCACATACGTCTCTCATGCAGAGGCTGCAGTATGAAAAGACGTAGCTTGCTGTGTTTTTACATCCTGAATTTTTTGACGGACAGATCATATAGTGGCCAGACAGAAGAAGCAACTATGATTTGTCAATGTATACGCTTAGTGTATACTTCAGGTGCTTTCCAGAAGTATAGTCTTAGCATATACAAAAAAACGTGGTGTGAACTCAGCCTTATTGTGATCAGTGAAGATCCCACCGCTGGGGTTTCACAAACCAATTCACTGTTACCTGCTCAACTTCACTAGAGATCTCCCCTTCACTATAGAACTTATTATCACTAGAGATCTCCCCTTCTCTATAGATCTCCCCATCACTAGAGATCTCCCCTTCACTAGAGATCTCCCCTTCACTAGAGATCTCCCCTTCTCTAGCGATCTCCCCTTCACTATAGAACTTATTATCACTAGAGATCTCCCCTTCACTAGAGATCTCCCCTTCACTAGAGATCTCCCCTTCACTAGAGATCTCCCCTTCACTAGAGATCTCCCCTTCACTAGAGATCTCCCCTTCACTAGAGATCTCCCCTTCACTAGAGATCTCCCCTTCACTAGAGATCTCCCCTTCACTAGAGATTATACCTTCACTAGAGATTATACCTTCACTAGAGATCTCCCCTTCACTAGAGATCTCCCCTTCACTAGAGATCTCCCCTTCACTAGAGATCTCCCCATCACTAGAGATCTCCCCTTCACTAGAGATCTCCCCTTCACTATAGAACTTATTATCACTAGAGATCTCCCCTTCACTAGAGATCTCCCCTTCACTAGAGATCTCCCCTTCACTAGAGATCTCCCCTTCACTAGAGATCTCCCCTTCACTAGAGATCTCCCCTTCACTAGAGATCTCCCCTTCACTAGAGATTATACCTTCACTAGAGATCTCCCCTTCACTAGAGATCTCCCCTTCACTAGAGATCTCCCCTTCACTAGAGATCTCCCCTTCACTAGAGATCTCCCCTTCACTAGAGATCTCCCCTTCACTAGAGATCTCCCCTTCACTAGAGATCTCCCCTTCACTAGAGATCTCCCCTTCACTAGAGATCTCCCCTTCACTAGAGATTATACCTTCACTAGAGATCTCCCCTTCACTAGAGATCTCCCCTTCACTAGAGATCTCCCCTTCACTAGATATTATACCTTCACTAGAGATCTCCCCTTCACTAGAGATCTCCCCTTCACTAGAGATTATACCTTCATTAGAGATCTCCCCTTCTCTAGAGATCTCACCTTCACTAGAGATCTCCCCTTCACTAGAGATTATACCTTCATTAGAGATCTCCCCTTCTCTAGAGATCTCCCCTTCTCTAGAGATCTCCCCTTCTCTAGAGATCTCCCCTTCACTAGAGATTATACCTTCACTAGAGATCTCCCCTTCACTAGAGATCTCCCCTTCACTAGAGATCTCCCCTTCACTAGAGATCTCCCCTTCACTAGAGATCTCCCCTTCACTAGAGATCTCCCCTTCACTAGAGATCTCCCCTTCACTAGAGATCTCCCCTTCACTAGAGATCTCCCCTTCACTAGAGATCTCCCCTTCACTAGAGATCTCCCCTTCACTAGAGATTATACCTTCACTAGAGATCTCCCCTTCACTAGAGATCTCCCCTTCACTAGAGATTATACCTTCATTAGAGATCTCCCCTTCACTAGAGATCTCCCCTTCACTAGAGATCTCCCCTTCACTAGAGATCTCCCCTTCACTAGAGATCTCCCCTTCACTAGAGATTATACCTTCATTAGAGATCCCCCCTTCTCTAGAGATCTCACCTTCACTAGAGATCTTGGGCACTTTGAACTTGCTAAGAAGTTTCTTCAGCTGTTCCCGCACGGTGACCGCCCTCATAAGCCCTTTGTAGTTGAGAAAGTGCTGCTGACACCACTGGGAGCTCTTATTAAACTGCATGTGATGAAATACAAAATCAATAAGTTTACACTCCCACATGATCAGGGGAAATAAAATATATACTACGGTATAACCACAAAGTGGAATAAATCATACATTGTTTAGTATAGAGGAGTAGACCCGATGTTTCCATGCGACTCCAGTCCACACGACCCGGATCGGCTGTTCTAGTAATATGTCCGGGTCGCGGAAACATTAGGTCCATTCATCTCTAGCCATAAGGATATATAAAGTCACTTGGAGCCCTATGGAGCTTATCGCTCATTTATATTCAAAATTGAAATGTCAGAAACAAATATATACAGAGAAGTGAAAGGGTATCACAAGTTCTAAGTGAAATAAGGGTTAACCCTACATTACAAGGTGAGAAGAGAGCAAAGCTAATTCCATAGTAATGTCATGTACATACAATGTGTCTGCAGGGGGAATTCTTTAATGCAGGAAAACCACTATCAATCATTGACTATAAAAATTTACATCATACTTTAGAGCAACTGTAATCCAGGGAAAGCTGCACAGTAATAAGGAGGCCCCTCTGCTATCCTGCCACACGTTTGCCCAGATGGTGTTGTAGCCGGGCCTGCGGATTGTGCATACTTTTAGGATTCCATAACTGGTGCCCAAACTGGTCCCATAAATGTACGATGGATGATAAATGAGGCAACTGACCAGTGCACGGACGTGTTGCCATCTGTACAAACATGGAAAAATCCTGCTGTGTGTGGTCAAGCAATATGCCAATCAAATGCCCTCTCATGAGAGGCAACACATAGGGAAGCAGTGTGCCCTGGCCATGTCACTGACATAAGTGACCCTCATATCACTACCAGGTGTCACCCACAGTCACATGCAGTGGCTACAATCATCACTGCAGTGTGGGCAGTGTGTAGCTCCACAGCAAGACCAGGATGGAAGCATGGAAGCACTATCCATGAGATCATCACACTCAACTTGCAGAGGCCAGTATAGCAGCCAGAATTTTTGTACCAAAGGGCATATCCTAATCAAATCCTAATCTAACTTGGTGTGCAAACAAGAAACAATACAGCAAACTTTCATAAATATTGGCTATGCATAATATTATATATAGTGTATATAGTGTAGGTCCCCCCGACTTACAGACGACCCCTAGTTGCAAACGGTACTCTATTTTAGCCCCAGGCTACAATAAACATCTATAACAGTTATCACAGGTGCCTGTAATTAAACTTTATTGTTAATCCCGGTTCTTATGACAAACCAACATTTTTAAAATCCAATTGTCACAGAAACCAAAAAAAGTTCTGGCTGGGGTTACAATAATAAAGTATACAGTTCAGACTTACATACAAATTCAACTTAAGAACAAACCTACAGAACCAATCCTGTTCGTAACCCGGGGACTGCCTGTAAATATAGAGATGGCCAAGGTGGTCACACAGTGCTCGAGCGTATATATTAGGAGGCTCTGGCCTCTTGATATTCCCAGAGGACGGCTGTACTGTAGCTCCCACGCCAGACTCCTCTGCCACCAGGCATTTAATTGGCACAAGGGGGTAAATAGTATGCAGGAATTGTGACTATTCCAAGGCTTGCAGGCCAGAAAACTGGAGTAAAAGCACTGAGAACCCCCCCCCCAATATATTATGCAAAACAAAATCATCCCTTAGGCTGCATTTACATGAATGTATGTCTGCCGCCATAGCCGGGGGCATACGTCTGGCGCCATGGAGAGGAAGGGGGTTGACCCCTCCCCTCTCCATAGAGATACATGGCGCTCGGCGCCATGACACGGAGGACATGTCCTATCTTTTCCCTGTGTACAGAGAGGTACGGTGCCACACGTGTGCTGCATCGTACCACTCTGTACCTTTCTGTGCCCCCATTGCCGGCCTATGGGAGAAGTATATACGTTCCTCAATGATCGTGTGACTGTAGCCTTACCTTGATAAAAGCCTCAAAGACATTCAGCATGGTCAGGTGATCTCCCTCCTCCACCGCAAACTTCCGATGTTCTCTGGTCTATGAACAGAAGACATGAAGAAGTTTAGGAAAGAAAAGAGTAGCTGCCCTCATTCTGCAGGATGATGTGCACTCACCGCTTGAGATTTCTGGTTTGGAGGAACAACAAACACATTCTGAATTTGCATCATTGCCGCAATGCTGAGAATCTCTGCAGAACATCCAAAATTACCTGAGGAAACAGGAGATCCATGGGGAGACTGGACACTACATATGAAACAAATATTCCAATCTGTACAGATATAGCAGGGCTGTAGGACTGACAGGAGGACACAAAGGAACAGATGCATGAATAAAGGTTATAACTTCTACTTCTAAACCAAAACAATTTGATGCACCCAAGTTATAGCCGGGGATGTAGTGACTTGGGTGCCTATTAGCTCTTAGGCTAAGTTCACACCTACGTTCAGCAGGTTCTCTCCTCATTTCTGTTATTAATAGTTAGAAATATAGCGCTGCAGTCTGCGTCTTGCATAACCCCTTATATCTGCACCTGCTTTCCATTTTTCCGATTTTTATAGTCAATGCCTCCTACAAAAAATAACGTATTTATTTTTCGGGATGAAAAGTCGTTTTTAATAACAATTTTGGGTTTCATATGTCCTGCTGTAATACTTTTACAAACCCTTTGTGTCAAGTATATTTAACAAAATGCTAATCTAACATGTTTTTTCTAACAAAGATTTTCTGCATTTATTGTGAAACCGAAATAACATAAAAAAGCTTATTTTTCTGGGTCAATACGCACATAGCAATTCCAAATGTATGTACCATAACTTTTTTTTTTTTTATGTGCCTGTGAGAGGGCTTATTTTTGCAGAAAGACCTGTAGTTTGTATTTGTAAACACTTAAAGTTTTGATCGCATTTAAAATAATTTTTTGTGTGAAGGATAATTTAAAAAAATGTCACTTTGGGCAAAGTTTTATCTTCATTTTTATTTAGCTTTTTAGTCATACGGAATAAATACTATTATAGATTTTTAGCCGGTGTGTTTTAGAGTGTGTTTTGGCATTTTGGCTTGTGTGGGGGTTTTTTTTTACCTTTTTTTTTTTTTTTTTTTACTTTAACCCACAAGGAGACACTAACATGAGATCACTTGATCTCTTGTATAATGCACTGCACTTGCGTAGTAAAATGCATTATCCAGTCAGTTATTGACTTTCTATAAGACCATAACTCATAGAAAGATACTCACAGAAAGATACTACAGGAAGCCCAGGGGTTCCCTCAGAAGACCCCCGGCTGCCTGCGACATTATTGGCACCCCAGGATCCATGCTGCAGGGTGAAAATGATTGATAGAAGGAGATCACTCCCTCTGCAACTGCTTAGACACAGTGATCCATGTTTGACCAGTGTCTAAGGGGTTAAATACTCTGGATCAGAGCTTTTCCCACCCAAGGTGTTAGTGCTAGGTCTGGGCTATGTTAACACATCCCAGTGCTGACACCAGGTTTTGCAATCTTCTTCTGATGCAGCGCCGTAGAAAGGAGTCACATCAGAAGAAGTACCCCTAATGACCACCGTAATAAGCGGATACTGCAGGCAGAACTAGGCAATTATGACATTGATATTCTGGTCCCTAAAACTTACCAGACTCCAGCAGCATCTTGGCAAACATTGGGTTAAGAGGAAACTCTGCCATTCTTACACCAAGGGGCTCGGTCAAACGACAATGTTTATCCAAGCCTGCAAAAAGGGGGAAAAAAATGTTGTGATGTCAAGATATCACTGCTAATAACAAAATGTACAATGCTGTTAGCGTGTCTAGATGGGTAACTCCAATTATTTGGCAGGGCCACCAAGGGGAGGCTGTATATGTCCGAGGGTGCTGGAGTTCAAACTCCACAAAGACAATCTACATGTCTGCATAATCCCAGGCCCTTTGATACTACGGACTGTGGAGAGAAGCAGATGACAGCATTTGGGTACCACTTATTACTTGGGTAATACTTATTTCATGTATAGATATTCCATGCAGATACAATTATTTTGCTCTCTTACCTACAGCTAGTGCTAGTATTAAAACACAACTATATATAAAACTTATAAGACGTTTGTGACAAATCTTAGAGACAGTCAGAGACAACTACATGACAGACAAGACGATCCTCACCTCCTAGTGCATACAGCAGCTCCAAAGCCTGAACCATAGACTGTGCTGGCGGCGGCTGGGGAAAGGAGAAGAGAGGACAGCATTAAATCACAGGAAAGTGTTATACGTGACAACACGGAGCAAATGTTTTTAAAACCTGGGACAAACCCTTTAATAAGGTTGGTTCATTCCAAGCAGTCCCATACAGATGGAATCTGATCAACCATAACTATCCTGAAAGTAGACCCCGATTTTCCACCAACAATTGCTTAACCCCTTAAGGACGCAGGATATTTCGTTCATTTCTCGCTCTCCAACTTCAAAAATCCATAACTTTTTCATTTTTACGTGTACAGACCTGTGTCTGTTATTTATTTTAACATGCTGTGTACTGCGAAGCTGAAAAAAAATTCCAAATGTGGAAAAATTGAAAAAAAAACGCACGTGCGTCACACTCTTGTGGGCTCAGTTTTTACGACTTTCACTCTTCGCTCCAAATAACAGTTCGCTGCGATCGCGGTGATACCAAATTTATACAGGTTTTATTGTGTTTTAATACATTTTCAAAAATTAAACGAATGTGTACAAAAAAGAAAAAAAATTTTTTGTCAACTTCTGAAGCTAATAACTTTTCCATACTTTGGCGCACGGAGATGTGTGAGGGGTCATTTTTTGCGAAATGAGGCGACGTTTTCATTGCTACCATTTTGAGGTCTGTGCGACATTTTGATAATTTTTTATTTCATTTTTTATGTGATGTAAAAAGGTGTAAAAGTTGCGTTTCGGACATTTGGGCGCCATTTGCCGCCTCGGAGGTCACCGCCGGCCGTAACCGGTTTTATATTTTGATAGATCGGGCATTTTGGGACGCGGCGATACCTAATATGTTTGTGATTTTTACTGTTTATTATGTTTTATATCCGTTCTAGGGAAAGGGGGGTGATTTGAATTTTTAATATTATATACATTTTTTTTATTTTTTAAACTTTTTTTTTCTTTTTTTTCCCACTATTTCTTAGACCATCTAGGGTACATTAACCCTAGATGGTCAGATCGCTCCTACCATATACTTTGCCGGCGGCGTTGAGAGGGTTAATAGCCGCGATCGGTGCAAGCACCGACTGCGGTTATTAGCGGTGGGGGTTTTCTGCAAAATGCAAAACCCCCCACCTTGGTATGAAGAGGACTCAGCCCGTGAGCCCCTTCATACACTCCTTATACCTCTGCGCCGTAGAGCTACGGCGCAGAGCGTTAAGGGGTTAAGTCACCTAAATTCCCAAATTACAGCTTAAAACTGCAAAATGAAATATCAACACAAAACGTTACCACAATACTTTCAATTGATAAATCAGTTTTCATAAGATAAGTACATTATGCCGGTTATCTCAAGTACATAACAACAGTGATTTTTAGCTGGTGACAGGTTCCACTAACCTATGATATGAGGATTTCAAAATACCTTTGTCAGCACTCATTTTAGTCGTTTACAAAGCTACATTACCTGGCTCCCTGTCAGTAACATGTGGTGAGTCCCAGAGGGAAGGGAGAGCAGTTGACGCCTGTGTCTTCTGGATACATTCATCCTTTACTTTACTCCATCCCCCAAGATGAATGTGGAGGATAGGAGTCCGAGGCACAGGAATCTGCAGCTCCCCCCTATATGGGCTCACTACTCACTGCTGGCAGGGAGCCAGGTAATGTGAAATGAAGTGTTGGCAGTAATCAGAATGATGGTATTTTTAAAATCAGCAGAGCACAGGCTATTGGAACCTGTCATCATCTAAAAATGACATTCCTGGGAACAGGTTAGCTTTAAAGAGGACCTGTCACCACAAATAAGGCACCCCATTCAAATATATCTGCCTAATCCAATCCCCAACCCCCTCCCCGGTCGCCACTCCCCCTGCTTCCAGTTCTCACGTTTGCACATGTGCAGTTAGTCCCCGTAAGAGGCATGAAGCGCGAAGCGGGCAGCGCTTGCGCAATAGATGACGGCAATGCTGCCAGCTTCAATGAAAGGAGACATCAGTGGGGCAGCGCATGCGCACTTAATCCCGGCGAACGAGAATTGGAGCCCGGGGTAGTGGCGGCCTTTGAAGAAAGAGGAGTGCCTGGATGGCCCCCTAAGGAGTAAGCCGGACCGCTGGTCCGTTGATCAGACCTGTAAGTATGTTATAGTGAAGTATGATTACAGCCAGGGTTATGAAATGGGCAGCTTAAGAAAGGGGCTGTGGAGTAGATTTAGTAGATATGTTTGGATGGGGTCACTAATTCATTGTGACAGGTCCTCTTTAAAGCCAGCGTAGATTTCCTTTAAGGCAGCTGCACATACGAAGGATGCGGTTGGTCCCAAAAAAAACCCTACTTACTGACAGGAAGTGGAAGCGCAGGACATTGTCTATCCCGAGGGCTTTCAGTTGTAGGATCACAGGTGACAGGTTACTCCTCTGCATCTCAGGGACTGTGGATGGGGGAAGCTTTTGGAAATCCTCCTCTGGAAAAAAGACAAAAAACAAAAAGCCATCAGGAGTGTAAACCGCTGGAATTTTCTAAATAGTTCCCTGGACTTTGGGCAGCACAGATGACAAGATATAATATGGTATCATGCCCAACAACTATATTGCATGGGTCCTATTCTAATTTACAGGATCTGGGAGTAAAGTGAATCTCTCTATGCCCCTTCTGGGTAGAAGGGTAACAGAGAATAATAAGAATATTAATCTTTATTTATATAGGACCAACTTATTCCGTAGTGCTTTACCAATTGTAGGAGACACAAAATAAAATAAGATATTCTAGAAAATAGTCTACCTTGTCTGACGAACCTGCCTCCTGCGCATGTGCAGAATAGCAGATTTCGGATAGGAGGAACAAAGGGGCTACTGGGGCGTGGAGTAGCCGCGCCGTGTAGCCTCAGCTCTGGCTACTCCACGTCCCAGTAGCCTCTTTACAAAATTTACATACGGGCAGTCCCCGGGTTACCTACAAGATCGGTTATGTAGGTTTGTTCTTAAGTTGAATTTGTTTGTAAGTCGAAACTGTATATTTTATCATTGTAAGTCCAGCCAGAACTTTTTTGGTCTCTGTGACAATTGGATTTTAAAAATTGTTGGGTTGTCATAAGAACCAGGATTAACAATAAAGATTCATTACAGACACCTGTGATAACTGTTACAGCTGATCATTGTAGCCTAAGGATAAAGTACAGTAAATTACTAATATCCAGAGGTCCGTTTGTAACTAGGGGTCGTATGTAAGTCGAGTGTTCTTCAGTAAGGGACCACCTGTATTAGGGGAATAAAAGTTATCAAAAAAGTGCGGGAGCCCTTAAAAGGGATATCCTCATGTCCTTTATATACAGAGCACCCGATCTACCTATAGAGATAGATTTGTGGTGGTAGATTCCCTTTAAACGTATCGAACATCACCTTTTATTAACCTAACATGCACACGTCAGCCATGGAGCGGTGTCATAATTAGCATTTGCCCACGTACACAATTAAGAAGCCCTGCAGATTATGACTATTGTATTAGTGTACATCATATTATATTAGCGCTCCCTTTTTCTCAGCATATTCCTGGACTTCCATTACAATAAACTTCCTGGGCTTAACAGTATGAAGCTGAGTCACAATGTATACACCCATGTAACAGGGCCGAAGACGGTGCCATCATCGAGATCATGATGAGCCGACATCCACCTTTCATCTAAAGATGTAATGAGACATCATTTGGTCGGAGCAGTTTTCTTCATACATTTTCCCCTAAACTGCTTAAAGTCTATAATTGTCAGTTCTGTGGGTTAGCAGGGACTCTTTGGGGGACATGTATGATAGTTTCTTTCTTTGGTGTAAGTTTTTTCCACCTTATGTATGATCAGGTCCTTTTTCTCGTGATACATATTTAGTTTTTCCTAACCTGGCAGGTGCAACTTTTGGCTTCTTTTTGAGACTTTTTATTGCAAACGTCTCAAATCCACATGGGCACAAGCCACATGAGGGGGTTATATGCAGGAGAGGATACAAGCCACATGAGGGGGTTATATGCAGGAGAGGATACAAGCCACATGAGGGGGTTATATGCAGGAGAGGATACAAGCCACATGAGGGGGTTATATGCAGGAGAGGATACAAGCCACATGAGGGGGTTATATGCAGGAGAGGATACAAGCCACATGAGGGGGTTATATGCAGGAGAGGATACAAGCCACATGAGGGGGTTATATGCAGGAGAGGATACAAGCCACATGAGGGGGTTATATGCAGGAGTAGACACAAGCCATGTGAGGGGGTTATATGCAGGAGTAGACACAAGCCATGTGAGGGGGTTATATGCAGGAGTAGACACCAACTTAAATTTTGTATTCGAGGCTGTGTCCTGCATTTTTAAACACTCTAGCCCCAACCCAGGGAGACGATGACAAATGAGGTTGTGGTCACACGTTGCGTTTTGAAACACATTGCAACAGCTGAGGAGAGGTGATTTGTAATTGTTAACATTTGCATTTACAAAACGCTTAGTACACGTGATGTTAACGTCACGTTTACATTGCGTTTTGTAAACGCAAATGATAACAGTAATGTAATTAGGCAAATTGTAATGTGTTTCAAAACGCAATGAAAAAGCCGCTTATGTCCTCACCCTTAGAAGTAACCCAAAAATTTAAGAATGAAAAAAAAAGCAGGTTACTGTACAAAATTTTAAACATTTAAAGCATGTGAAATAATTCCATTTAACCCCTTAACGCTGAAGCCACTTTTCACCTTCCTGACACGGCCCATTTTTTAAAATCTGACATGTGCCTATTTAAGTGGTTATAACTTTGGAACGCTTTAACATATCCAGTTGATTTTGAGATTGTTTTTTCGTGACACATTGTACTTCATGCTGGTTGAGAAATTTAATCAATATATTTAGTATTTATTTATGAAATAAATGGAAATTTGGCAAAAATTTTGAAAAAAACAATGTTTTCCAAATTCAAAATTTTCTACTTTTTGGAAAGTTGGTCATATCACTAAAATAACTTGATAACTAACATTTTCCATATGTCTGCTTTAACTTGGCATCATTTTTCAAACATCTTTTCCTTTATTTAGGATGTTAGGAGGCTTATAACTTTAGGTGCAATTTTTCAGATTTTCACGAAAATCATCAAAACCTACTTTTGGAGGGTCAATTTAGTTAGAAGTGACTTTATAAGGCCTACATGACAGAAAACCCCCACAAATGACACCATTTTAGAAACTACACCCCTCAAAATATTCAAAACAACCTTTGGGAATTTTGTTAACCCTATTAGTGTTTCATGAGGGTGAAAGATAAATGAAAGTGAAATTAGAGAAATGTAATTTTATCTTACTATAGATTCATTGAACACTAAAATTTGCACCTTCACAATGGGTTAAAAAGGAAAATGCATTTTACAATGTTTAGGGCAATTCCTCCTGAGCATGCCATTACCCATTTTGTCACTGTACCCTGCTGTACGGGCACAGGGGGGCACTTGGAATGGAAAGAGCGTTGTTTCGTTTTTGCAGGGCAAATATGGCTGAAAAAGTTTTCATGTGTCAGGATGCATTTGGAGAGCCATAATGGTACCAAAACAGAGGAAAGCCCCAACATGAGACACCATTTTGGAAAGTACACCCCTTGGAGAGTTTAGCAACGTGTAATTTGTGTATTTTCCCCAACAGGTGTTTGATTCAATTAGGCCCCAAAAGGGAAAAAAGGTGAAAATTTTCTCAAAAAAGTCACTTTTACCCCAAATTTTTGTAAGACACAAGGGATAAAAGATGAAACAACCCCATAAATGTGTAAAACTATTTCTCCTAAGCACAGAACTGCACCACTTTTGCATATAAAGTGTTGTATGGGTACACAGTAGGGCTCAGAAGAGAATGAGGGGCTTTGGCCTTTTAGAAGCCAGATTTGACAATCATCCTTTACATGTGTCAGGATGCATTTGGAGAGCCCTAGTGGTACCAAAACAGAGGGGAACCCCAACAAGTGTCACCATTTTGGAAAGTGCACCCTTTGGAGAATTCAGCAAGGTGTAATACGTGTATTTTCCCCTACAGGTGTTTGCTTCAATTAGGTCCCTAAAAGGAAAAAGGTGAACATTTTCCCAAAAAAGTCACTTTTACGGCTAATTTTTGTATCCCATAAGGCATTAAAGATGAAACAACCCCAAAAAATGTGTACTAGCATTTCTCCCAAGTATAAAATTGCCCCACACATGCAAATAAAATGTTGTATGGGTACGCAGTGAAGCTCAGAAGGGAAAGAGGGGCGTTGGCCTTTTAGAAGCCAAATTTGACAGACATCCTTTACATGTGTCAGGATGCATTTAGAGAGCCGTAGTAATACCAAAACAGAGCGGAACCCCAACAAGTATCACCATTTTGGAAAGCACACCCCTTAGAGAATTTAGCAAGGTGTAATATGTGTATTTGTCCGTAAAGGTGTTTGGTTTAATTAGGACTTAAATAGATAAAAGGTGAACATTTTCTTATAAAGGTCATTGTACCCCTAATTTTTTATAGCCACAAGGGATAAAAAAATGTAATAACCCCCCAAAATGTGTAAACCTATTTCTCTCAAGTGTAGAAGTACCCCACACGTGTATATAAAATGTTGTATGGGTGCACAGTAAAAGGAAAGGGGAATGTTTGCCTTTTAGAAGCCAAATTTGACAGAAATGTTTGACATGCATTTGGAGAACCCTAGTGGTATAAAACAGAGAAGAATCCGAAAAGTGTCCCTAATTTTTGAACGCACACCCCTTAGAGAATTTTGCAATGTGTAATATATGTATTTGCCCCTACAGGTGAATGATCCAATTAGGCCCTAAACATTAAAAAGGTGAAAATTTTCCTATAAATGTCACTTTACCGCTAATTTTTGTAAGCCACAAGGGATAATATATTAAATAACCCCAAAAAAGGTGTAAAACTATTTCTCCCGAGTGTAGAAGTACCCCACATGTGCATATAAAATGCATTATGGGCGCACAGTAGAGGAAAAGAGGGATGTTTGTCTTTTAGAGGCCAAATTTGCAAGAAATCCTTCACATGTGTCAGGATACATTTGGAGAGCCGTAGTGGTACCAAAACAGAGGAAAACCCGAAAAGTGACCCTAATTGTTGAATGTACACCCCTTGGGGAATATAGCAAGGTGTAATATGTGGTATAGTGTAATACACATGGTGAAATGAGCATTTTGAACATATAGGTGGTTTCCAAATACGATGTGCAATGGAGTCCAAGATGGAAATTGCAATTATTTCTGGAAAGTTCAGTGCCCGTTATGTGGCGCCCCTTATGAAATAATGGAGGCGTACAGGGAGCAACGGGACATAACAGTTGCTACAATTATTCATTTTACCGAAATTAATTCACAATAGCTTGGGCGTGAATTGTGAATGTGTTGCGTATAAGGAGGTAGAATATACCAGGGGACCAACTAAACTTTTGTCACTCTGGAGTTGTCGCAGGTCTCTTAGTAGTATGTAGTGTCCATCCTTAGTATGTAGTGTCCATCCTAACTTCTCTTTTGGAACAAACTCTTTATTGAGTCCTACCTTTAGAAGCAGCAGAATTCACCGGGAAAATGCTGTCCTAGCAAAACACAGGAACATCTAAACCAGAGATACTGGGGCCGTGTCCTTCTTGTCCCAATATTAGTTTCCTAATATCTTCCTCTTGAAAACGGAGAAATGATACGGCAGGACATGCACATTGGAACAGCTCGTAAGAGTTGTACAGCATAATCTGTACATTGTGCACGGCCAGCGCTTTTGTACCATATCTTCGTTTTCCGTAGGGAAATTATAGCCAAGTGTTGCTCTTATTCACCTTAGCGATGCCCATTGTGACGAATATTGCTGCTTTTGGCTGGACCAAATCGACCAGCCAATAGCGACAAACATGGACAGAGGGGGGCAACAAAACCCCTCTGGACCGCAAAGCAAAATTGGTGGCTGTCAGGAACAGCCGCCACCCTGCCCCGATCACCGTGTCTACAGACATGGTGACCGGTATTACAGACGTCATAAGTAAATTCGCTGCTATTGGCTTGTCTGAATTGATGAGCCAATAGCAGCGATAATAAACTGGGGGTGTGTGGGGGGGACGTAACCCTTCTGGTCCATGGGGCAGGATGGATGGCTGTCAGGAACAGCCGCCATCTTACCCCGATCAGTGAACAGCTGCCGTCTTACCCTGACCGGTGTTGGAAAGTCACTACCCGCCGCACCGTTCTATAACAACGCTCGTTGGGAATAGGCTATACAATCTTTATTTATTTTTTAAGCAATTTAGACAAATAAGGGCTTATTTTTTGCGAGACGAGATGCACTGTAAAAAAACTTAATTTTAGTGGGTTTTTAGCTTATTGAAGCAATTTTATTAACTTTTTACGTGTGGAGGAAAATAAAATCATCAATTCTTGTTTTGGATTTTTAGCATTTTTTTGGGGGGGGTGTTCACTGTAGCATAACAATAATATATTATCTTTATTCTACGGATCACTACGATTACGGTGATAGCTCATTTATATAGTTTTATTTTTATTTGTCCAATTTTATTGAAGGAAAACTAGAATAGAAAAAATTGCATTTGTTTTAGTATTGCCATTTTTATAGTGGCATAATTATAGTATTTTTTGGTTTACGGAGCTGGTTGTGAGCTTATTTTTTGCGTAACAAGTTGCTCTTTTTATTGGTATCATTTTGGTGCTTTGTAAAGCAATTTGATAAAAAGTTTTAATTTTTGGCAAGTTTTTGGGGTTTTTTTTTTACCACGTTCACCGAGCGGGTCCAATTATGATTAGGATTTATTGTACAGATTGTTACGGACGCAGCGATACCAAATAAGTGGGGGGTTTTCGTGATTTAGTGGTTTTTATACTTTATTACTTGTGTAAAGGGAAATGTGGTGTTTGGGGGGACTTTCACTTTCTTTTATTATTTATTTTTATTGTAAAAAACGTTTATTTATTTATTTTTACTTTTTTTACAGGTAATGACATCTAAGCTTGAACAAGTGATCTTCTGATCACTTGTTCAAGCTTTTATACAGGTTACACAGTGCAATACAGATGTATTGCACTGTGTAATGTAAGACACTGAGCATGCTGCGCATGCCCAGTGTCTTACAGCCGGGTCCTGCCAGGAGGCAGGGACCCGGCTTCCGGACGAAGATCTCGCAGCCCCGGGCACCGGCAGTCCCGGGGCTGCGATCGGAGCAGCGGACCCCCCCGGTAAGCGCCGCGGGGGGGTCCGATTCAACTTCTATTAGATTTAAATGCCTCTGACACGCCGCGGTCAGCGCGACCGCGGCGTGTTAGGGGTTAACACCCGCGATCGGAGAAATCTCCGATCGCGGGTGTTAGAGGCGGGTGTCGGCTATAATATATAGCTGACACCCGCAGCTTCTGGCCCCGGCTCCGTTCAGGAGCCGGGGCCAGAAGCTTGACGTAATAATACTGCATTTTGCGGGAACGCACCTCCCGCCATGCAGTACTATTACGTCAAATGTCAGGAAGGGGTTAAACAGGGTCCATGAACAAAATCCTTCCTTTGCACCTGTCCTGTATCAGGTGCAGATTTGCGCCTAAAAAGTCGCAAAAATAAGCAAAAAAAGTGATATATAAGTGAAAAGTCGCACGGAACATCTGAAAAATAAAGATACATAAGGCACAAGGTGCAGACCCAGGTGTACTGGAGAAACGACAGCTAAAGTCGCAGTGAAAAGTCGCAAAAACGACAAAAGTCGTTATGATATACTCACTACGAGTCCAGTCTTCAGCACTGTGGTCGATACGTGATTTAGGAGGACCCTAGTTTTTAGTCATGTATTGCACAGGGGTCTATACCACTGAAATACAATAATATCTGCTAGATTTATAGATAATCAAAATCCCTTGTTCTCCCCTGAAGTCCTTCAGTTAAACTTATATACACATTAATAAATAGGAGATGTTTTTCTGTAGCTTGCACCTGACACGTATCGTAAAATCTGGACTAGATACATGTTGAACGTATACACAAGAGTGAACGCCTCTGGTATCTGTCACTTCACAGACACAGAGCAGAGCAGGGAAAGTCAGGAGCGCCAGGATGTTATTACTTGAATCATTCCACAATTACGGCGGGAGAGACGGTTATTATATGAATGTTTGAAAATTCCCGCAGCGACACACCTAGGAGTGCGAGCGACGTGACACGGCATGTGCAGTGCAATCCCTGTATGATCCATAGACCATTGTATTCAGCAGCCCGAGGCTCCATGGGAAGGGCTGAGAGGAACAGAAGCCAAATGTGGGGAAAAGATCCATACGTTCTCTGTGTAAGATGATGACACCATGAGCTGTAGCTGACAATGAGACTGTTCCCATGTCTGTAAAATGTAGACATCTGAAGATCACATTACAATATCAGAACACGATCAGTATAGAGATGAGCAGAACCACATAAACCAGCACTACATGCACTTTTATCAGGTCTTTGGTAGGACAAACCCTATTGTGACAATCAGTATGCTGAAGAAGAAATGGAAATCTTAAGATAAGTCAAATAATTTTCTGCGGATTATAGTTAGGACTTTTGTCAGTGATGGGAATTTTTGCCCAAACTACAACGTATACCCACTTATTTATCGTATAGTGCCAATTCAGGAATTTAAGCAGTAACTTATTCCTCCCTGCTCTGTCAGTTTCCAATTGTATTGGCGTCCTGGGGACACCAACGCAGTCGAAAGGAGGAGGACACATTTGTGTTATTAATGTGGCTGCCTTCCAGGGTCCTCTGAGCAGGAAGAATCAGGGTGCCTGTAGAGGGACCTCCAATGATAGTTTAGCCCTGTGTAGTCCTGTGCACACCTCCTTGCTCCATCTGCAGTCCCAGGCAGCCAAGGATGTGTTCCTGGTCTTCATTAGGCCGCAGGAGGAGTCCTTGAATTCAGTCTGGATAACTCTGTGCTGGGGTGACAGTCTGAGTGCCCACAGAAAAGGCTCTGAGTGCCACCCGTGCCATAGGTTTGTCACCACTGAACTATGTTGTGGAATATGCTATGGATAATTTGTGCAATACTAGACAGACTCAGGGCTGAAACACGTAACCATGCTTGGTCTCTGAATGACAGGCCATGAAGAGGGTGGATTGCACCGACCTACCATGGTGCTGGGAAGTGGACTCATAGGGGGTCATTTACTAAGGTCCCGAATCGCGTTTTTACGGCGATTTACCCAAATTTTCTGCTTTGCGCCGATTTTCCCTGAATTGCCCCGGGTTTTTGGCGCACGCGATCGGATTGTGGCACAACCGCGGCAGCGTGCACGCGACGGAAATCGGGGGTGTGGCCGAACGAAAACCCGACGGATTCGGAGAAACCGCCGCATTTAAAAAAAAAAAAAAAAAGTGTTGCTTGACACGCGCTTACCTGCACCCGGCCCGGCTTGGTGTACTTCAGTGCATTCCGATGAACTTCAGCGCAGCAGCGACACCTGGTGGACGTCGGAGGAACTACCTTAGTGAATCGCCGGAAGACCCGAATCCTCCACACAGAACGCGCCGCTGGATCGCGAATGGACCGGGTAAGTAAATCTGCCCCATAGTGTTATATAATGGAAGGAGTCCCAATGACAATACAGCTCTGTTGTCCAGAGGTTTCACGAATAACTCCTTGGATCATATATCACTACTGTATGATGCTCAGAGTTCCATCCACGGCAAAGTCTGTGAAATCTGTCCACTGCACAGATTGAGCAAAGTTGAGTATTTTAGGCCTTCTATATCTTACCTGTGTATAACCTATAGCATTGCCCAGATCGGTTCCTCCCACTGCGTCCGGCTCTTTGATTGGCTGATGCTTGTGAAACAGGAACTATAACCAGGGATTCCACAGCGCGCTTGGGGTCGTATGCTCGCAGCTTAACAAATCCGCAGTCTATAACAAAGGCGATCCCATTTATAGTGATGGACGTCTCTGCAATGTTTGTGGCCACAACTACCTAAGAGAAGAGAAAATTATATAGAGGATTTAGAGGACATAACTAGAGCACAGGTGATAAACAGATATTCAGTGTGGGTCTGACCAATGAAACCTCAAATGAATATATAGACTCCCTCAGTTTCCTATTTTAATGAGCAATGACTTGACTAAGGCTACATTCACACAACCGTTGCGGGACGTATATATGTCCCTCACAGGCCGGCAATGAGCGCATGGAACGGTACGTAGCGGTACAGAGAAATATGGTGCAGCACACGTGTGGTGCCGTACCGCTCCGTACCAGGGAAAAAGATAGGACATGTCCTATCTCTCCCCATATTACAGCGCCGTGCGCCATGCATCTCAATTGAGAGGGGCATGGGGCGAGCAGCTCTCACCCCCTTATCCTCTCCCGTGTGCAGACTTGTGCCCATGTGTTATACATTAGTGTTTTATAATTCCACTTTAAGGGGGAGGTGAACCGGTCCACATATCACTGTAGGAGCAATGGAGGACTAAAACGAGATATGAATGTAACCTTAACACAGGGATTACATTCTAGTAGATGAGGGAGGTCCCAGATTTAACACCTTGATATAGACATATATGTTTGGGAATATCTGTACCTTTCTGACACTGTGGGGGGCTCTCTCAAACACCTTCATCTGTTCTGATGCTGGGAGTCCAGCGTACATGGGTAGGACACGTAGATGCTTCTTCATGCCTGAGCGAGCCAGAATACGGGCCTGTTCCACCAACATGGACACCACACTTTCCACTTCTTCCTGATAAAGGTACATAAAGAAGAATGTAGACTTTTACATTGGGAGCAGACAATAGCATTAATATCTTTCATCAATAGCTATGACCATTGAGCCCATTAGTATTCATAAGATTTCTGAAATCACTACTATAAAGCCAGACTACAGGCTTTTTCTGCCAGGTTCATCTACCATCCCTCAATTTCTCCATACAAGGGTCATAGAGATGTGTAAAACTGCCATGGCTGATAATGGTCATTGACATGTGATCAATATTTAATATCATTCACGTGAATGGCCTGTTAAGTATTATGTGGAGTAGCAGTAACAGTCCTCCAGAGCGAGAGATGCTCATAATGATCAAGAGGTGAGAATCTGGAGCAGCAGACGCTCATCTAATATGTATGTTTTTTTTTTCAAATAGACAACCCCTTTGAGAAAACTTTCCCTAACTTAGCAATAAATTGGATGTGAGGCCAGTGACCAACTTTATTGGTGCATTAAAGCGACCTTGTGTTTAAACTGGACAACCCTCTCAAAGGAAACCATCTAAACTATTGAAAAAATATATATAAAAAGAGGTTGGCCACTAGCTCTAAACTTTACCATGGTAAATACAAGACCCTAGTGGGGTCACCTGTATATTACTATTCGATTTGTGTAAAGCTGCAGGGACCATGTGGTAATTGGACCCACCCGCAGCAGGACATGGGAACCATTTGGGGGCCCCATTGATGTCTATGACGCCCGGTCACACGTCCCACCGCACCATGACTGTGCAAGGCCCTGCGATGCTCTATGGAGAGGGGAAGGGTGAGCAGCGCTCATCCCTCTTCCTCTCCATCGCTCTGACGTGTGCCCGTCCTGCCATAGGCACATATTCATGTGAATGTACCTTAAGTTCTATACGGAGGACTTCATCAGGGTCTTGTACTTACGCTGGTAAAGTTAAGTGATGGTGGCAAACCCCTTTAAGTAACGTGGTAAATGTAATTGTTTTTTCAATTTTTCATATATTATTACTTGGCCTGTAAGGAAAGCGAGAATGTCCCCTTCCATATCACTCTGGTGGATCTTCATGGCGGTCTGTACAGTGGACTTCAAGTAATCTGGAACCGGGCTGGAAGAGGAAAAGCATACCCAAAAAACATAGCAGATCCATAGCAGTGTTCAGGAAAGAGAAAATATTGACACAAATGGAGACATAAAATCTGAGCTACACAAATAGGAAGTCAGCAGTAATAGTAAGAACTCGTGTCTTTAAAGGGATTCAGAGAAATTACAACCCCTTTAACACAGTAATGTAATATACTGGCAAAGCTACATCTTATATTGCATAAAGAAACATCTCATTTTTACAGATTATGTCCATGTAGATGATAGACTAGACTCATCTATAGCCGGGCACTTCTACTATAGACAATCTCTCTCTAGTGATGCTCACCTCTGTGTATAGAATATATCTACAGGGAACGTCCTCCCCTCCACTGTTAAGATAGCGCACGTGTCTCTACTAGGGTCATTACTGTCATTCTGATTGAAGAAAACCTTGAATTTCTGAGTGAATAAAGTCAGACATGTTACATATAAATAAGACCCGGAGGGGAAGAAGTACTATATAATCCTGCACAAAACTCTACCAAGCTTTACCTCTGCATCCAGTGTGGCCGATGCAACGATCAGTCTCAGGTCTCCTCTTTTCTTCTGAATCTGCAAATAAGAGATAAAAATGAATATGTCATATAAAATACGGGTTCATCCATAAGTAACTTCATTGAGGCTCAGCAAAATAAATCAGAGACCATTGCTCTTGGATGGAGACCCATGATTATAGCTACTTCGTTAAAGAACATCTACCACCAGGATGAAGGACTGTACAACAAGAACACTGACATACTGGCGTGTGCCCCCTGTGGCAGGATCTGCTCTTCTTTTAGCTTGTTATGCCCTGGTTTTAACAAAACAAGGCTTTTAAAATTATGCAAATGAGGGTGTTAATGGAGCTTGAAGCCCCACAGACTCATTTGCATAGTCTTTAAAGCCTTTTGTTTCTTAAAAACAAGGGCATAGGAAGAGCGGATCCTGCCAGAGTGATCACACACCAGTATGTCAGTGTGCTTGGTTTACAATCTTTCATCCTGGTGGAAGACGTCCTTTAAACATCTTATATGTCATGAAGGTAGGTCAGGAGATTTCGGAGGTCACATTCACACACTGCATTCAAATTGCATTAAGAAACATGGTGGAGCTACTCCAAAACATAAATGTGTTTAGACCTAAACATTTACAATCGGGAACGAGCAAAGAGAGTTTTGCATTGTAACCTGTTAAACACAAATTGCTGGTTTATGAGTGTTTAGGTCATCTGCGGTTACTTTTAAGTGTACTGATAGCACCTGGTTCCATGTCCTCCACCGCTCTTTGTGTATGTCAGAGTCTAAATTATACATTCAATATCATTTATCTGAAACCGTTTCAGCCCTCTCTCTCACAGCATTCAGTGTATGTGCAGGAACGGGAGAAGAGGATGCAACAGGGAGCTGTGAACTTATTGGTATAGAAGAGGATGACCCATATCATTACACACCAGTTTACCAAGGACAAGGCACAACCCTCTATGCAGTGTTTCTTTTTTCTCACTTAAACTTTGGCCCCTTGCACATGAGGGTCGTACCTCAGCGTAGTATATGGTCTGGTACCAAAGGGAGGCAGAGGTGAGCACCCCTCCCCTCTCCATAGGAAACCAGGCAGCCACGCCGGAACTACAGTGAAACATAGGATATTCCCATGTGGCTTGTGCTAACCGTATTAAAATAGTATGGTACAAATAGCAGATGGCTGTGTGCCAGGGCCCTTTCCCTGTTGTTTCAATGGAGCAGCTTCCGATTCTCTGATCAGCAATGATGTCAATGACTGCTGTAGCATTGTCCAACAGCATAACTGCAGAGACGTTTTTGCTCATCTCCAGATAAAGAGCACCAGAGCTGTGCTACTGGAAGAGGCGAGTAATACCAAATTTTACTGTCCTTCAGAATACTCCAGTAAATCACACTGGGGTGAAACCACTTACTTACCTTTTTCAGAAGGCCAATGGCGATGTCAGTGTACAGTGTCCGTTCATGAGCCTCATCCAACATCAGTACACTGCAAGAGAAGATAGGGTTATGCTGCTCCTGCTGAGACAAGAAAGTCTAAAGTATAACAGATAAATCATCCTCATCTTGCACAGTATATAGTACATAATGTAGGGTAACAAGTATGCGGTCTATAGATTGACTATTTTCAATGCCACAGTGCCATATATGTGATATTATATACAGCACCTACCTGTATCTGGTGAGCAATGGATCTGACATCATTTCACGGACAAGCATACCATCAGTCAGAAACTAGTGGAGTAAGCACACAACATATAGAGCTATACAGAAGTCTTAACAAGGTGTAATAAATAAGTCCTAACTGAAAACACAGTGTATGTAAAGGTAGAGGAAATCTACCATGATAAACAAGGGACACTCACTCACACAACCGTAATTCGGGCCGTAATCTATCCCCCCAATTTACAGCCCCCATTGAGGTTTATGGCACCCGTTTGCGGTGAGCACACACCTCATTTGAGCAGTTTTGCGGCTGGGCCACTCTTCTTTCAATGGAAATGGGGGTGGGAGTTTGGGAGTGAGTTGTGCTCACTACCCCTCCCTTCTTCACCCGACCCTGTGCTCGCCTGGGATGCGGTCCGGGCAAACACACAGTCACGTGAGTCCTTACTCATAGATCCAAGCATGGGTGACTGTGGTAAACCATGGCCTCCTTCCTTCTAAAATCAACTTTTAAAATTATGCTTATGAAGCAGAAGGGCTCTGGGAGTGTTAACAGAGGCCCCTCCGTTCAGTAGCTTCACCTGTGAAGCTACAGCATAGGGGGGCTCTGGCAATACTCCCCTAGAGCACTTCTGGCTCATTAGCATAATAATAAAAGTAGATATTAGAAGGAAGGAGGCCATGGATAACAAACATAAGAAGATACCACAGTCACGGTGCCTGGGTCTATAAGTAAGTGGCCCTGGTTTATCATGATGGACTTTGATGGTCGAGTTCCTTTGAAGTCAGAATCTGCAAAGAGATTCCTGCTCCTCTAGGATATGAAAGAGGGAGAAATGTGCTATATGGCTTTAAATGACATGAAGTAAGGCTACATGCACATCAACATTTGCTGTACTCAGGCCTCAAACAACAGATCCATTGTCCGTTTTGCGGTCCGTATGTCATCGGTGTGTGATCCTTGTACGTAATCCGTTTTTAGCGGATCAGCAAAAAATACTGAAGGATGGAAAATAACCTATTAAACCTGCCTGATCTTACCTTGATACGTGTAGTCTGGGGATCAGTACAATCATCAAATCGGATACAGTAACCCACTTCGTGCCCCAGTAAGGCTCCACGTTCTTCTGCCACTCTTCCTGCCACCTGGACAAGACATTAGAGGAACATTTACTTTACCACGGCACAGTGCAGGCTAAATACACAACATTTATCTCCAGAGCAACATTTATCACCAGAGCTAGTACTAAGGATGACACACAAGCCTTTCAAACAGTATCAGTGCCCTAAGCAAATGAACATAATCGAAATCCATACAGTAGGTTCTGACAGCGCTGTCATTATTGGACCCTGTGGTCTTAAAGCTCTACAAGATGAGTCTGATGACTTTTGCAAGAGGAGATGTCCTGCTCTTGTGTGTTTTGTGGTCAGGTGTTCTCCTGTTCTAAACATGGTTGCCAGAACATGATGTGTATCTTCAAAAAGAGTTTATTGGGGTTTACCGAAACTGCTGCAACCCTGCGAGGTTGAGTCACGCCAACAACTCTCCCTTCTGCGGTCCATCCAGCTTCTGTTAGGTACTGAAACAAAGGACAATACATTCATTACAAGGCAGGAGGATAAAGATAAGATATATGCAGGGTCACAAAAACACATAGAGGTGATACAATTTTCCCACAAGGCAGATATAACAATTGAGTAGTTGAATTTCAACAATCTTTTTATTCTGAGGGAAAATAAGCCACCACCAAAGGCGTGAACCGATCAGACCTTCTTGATGGAAACAAGAGATATGATTTTAGTAGTTTTCCTTTCATTCAAATATACCAAGAAAATCCATCATGATATACCATGGACATTACTGATAGATCCAGGGACCGTGACTGTAGGAATCTTCTTATATGTGTTATCCATGGCCTCCTTCCTTCTAAAATCAACTTTTACAATTATGCTAATGAGTCTGAAATGCTACTAGGGGGAGTTACTAGAGCCCTTTCACTGTTGCACTGTCTCACCCTCCCCCCTGCACTCTTGGCATTTCCCCCCCAAATATACCTCATGAAAGCTCACTGCAGCAGCACACAGTGGGAGGGAAATGCAGGGGGAGAAGGGGGAATCCTGTTTCAGCACAGTGTAACTGCCTGTAAAGCTGCAGCACGGAGGGGCTCTGGTAAAACCTCCCTCACCAGAATATGATTGTAAAAGTTAATTTTAAAAATAAAGGAGGCCAAGGATAACACCTATAAGAAGATTACCACAGTCACGGTGCCTGGATCTAGAGTGTCCCTGGTTTATCATGCTTGACATTGATGGTAGATTTTCTTTAAGGATTCAACATAACAGCGAATCTTTCTTCTCAAGTGTATGACTTACCTGTGGTATTTGGGTGCTTTTCCCACATCCGGTTTCTCCAATAATCACCACAGTTTGGTAATTTTCCACCAAGTAGAGGATGTGATTTCTGAGCTGTGAATAGAAAGACAATAAAATATGTAACAAAATATTCTAGAAACTATAAATAAAATGCAAGTAACAATGAGCATGACAGAGCCGGGATTTACCTTAAATACTGGGAGTTTCTGCCTCTGCTGTTCAATGGAAAGAGAAGCGTGAGGATTATAGATGACGGAGGACACCTCGGCATTGCCCTGTCTCTCCTCCGCAAGGCTCGCTCCGGGGCCTTCAGTTCCTGCAACGTACAGGGAGACACCAGGTTCTTCTTACAAATGTTGTCCCATAAACACTACTTATCCCCTTTCCAACCACAAGAAACCCAATGAAAACAAGAACAGAGGTCCTTTGTCCCCCAGAGAGTCGTCCATCAACTCTAAAGGACTCTCAAAAATAGTGGAACACAGAACATATCCATAGGGATCTACAATCCCTACTATGAGGGAGCTTACACCTGTAACAATAATCCTAAATTCTTTAAATGGCAATGGCTAGTACGTACATGGAAACAAGGTCCAGGATTTAGAGGAGGATTCCATAAATCACAGAGCATACCCTGGACAGAATTTGTGGACTGACTACAGTGCCAGAGACGAGTCCTAATGCATCATTGGGATATTTATATGTAATTGTATTTATAGTTGCGCGCTGTACCGTGGGAAAGATGGGACTGATTGTAATATAGACAATGTCTCATCCTCTGCACTGTGGTCACTCCGTGACACAGACCACTGCATGATCCATGATTCACAGACCAACCACAGTCACCTGAAAAAGCCCTCACTACAACTTTTATGGCCATTGCACAGGACACAGGACTTAGTTCAGCCCAACTAAGAGAGGTATCAGGACCAGGACAGCAGGGACTGTGTAGTGCAGTTCAGTTTCCCCATGCTTTATATGTCCGTAAATGGGGTCTGACCTATGTAGAGCTGAGGTGCAGTCCCAGATGCTTCTGCTACAGTTCTACTGCACTACTGTGCAGTTTTGGAGTCAGAGTTTGGAGTACAGCTCATTGTTAGCCCCCTGGAAGTAGCATCCCTATCCAATATATTTGTGACCTGTCCTAAGGAAATCAAATGGAAAACTACTCCACTCTAACATAACTTTGAAAACTGCTATTATACAGCAGTACAACTATCCTTATAATATCCCCCCATGCTTGTAAAGTTTTCCGGTCCATACATAAAGTTAACTCACAATCTATACAAAAATGACTTCATGTGAGTTCGTTCATCGGCTTTCCTTTGAGCCGAGTCCGGTATATTCATGTTCTTCCAGCTCATTCCCCCCTCCTCCAGAGATGCTGGCTGTGTGTGACTCGCTGAAGAGAATTCCTGGATGAGAGACCTGATTTCTCTTCAGCGAGTCACGCACAGACAAGGAATCTCTCATTCCTGAAGGAAGGGGGAATGAGGTAGCTAATACGAGCAGAGAAAGCATGCCCCTTGCCAATCAGGAAGCTGGAGGCAGGAATTACATGAATATGCATAGATGGTGAGTCAGCTTTCCAAACGGACAGGCATGGGGAGGAACAACAAAAGGATAGTTGTACGGTATAGTGGTAAAATTTTGTGGTTCGGCGCTGAGCTCATACACAGGGCCATAAAAAGCAAACCCATGTAAGAGCCCTTGTGTACAGGGAGCCCAAATGTGTGGCCCTCAACCACTAGGAGGATGTAGGTCCCTTGGCCCTTGCAGTTCCACCTCCTTAGTGAAGTCTATGATAGTTATGGAAAAAAATCATATGTCTCCTCTCATCTCGAAACTTGCAGAATTATGAATGCAGCTCTGGGTGACGATACAGCCTATACCTGAATGTATAACATAAGACCTCTACTTTCTATGTGCTGTGTATATGTGTATATAACACATGTGGATTCGCTGTGTATTCTAATTTGTCTTTGTTGTAAATTTTGCAGAGAATTTCTCCTCCCTGATTGACAGACTAAAGACTGTGAGCCTAATCTGCATCACACACATCCTCCATTATCACATTACATTGGGCCAGGGGATGAGCTCTAGTGAAGGTGCATTTGCCTAGAGCGACCAATTACATCTCTTCTTTCATAATGCAACCTGCAATAGGAAAATAAAAGCCGATCACTGATTGGTTGCTGCACTGTTGAGGCCCATAGAACAAATAATGCAATCTGAGCTGAGCCTGCAGGGCCACCGTATCTGCCCTGGAGGGTAATAAAGCTGTGTAAGGTGGCAGTACGTATACCAGGTTACTTGTTGGACCAAAACACAACGTTTTACCCCCGTCTACCCCCCTATTTTACCACAGCCCATCTTACCCGGTTTCCAGAATCGCACCGGTCCCACGGGCGCCGCCATTTTTGTTTTGGGCTCGCCAAGAGCACGTCTGAGGAAGTGAGCATGCGCGGAGGCAGCAGACGGGCTTGATTGATGGTCGCCATGGTTTCCTTCCGGCTTTTTGGAGAGATCGCAAATACAGTAACCGAGTAAGAGACCGGAGAGTGTGCGAGACATGGGGAGCAGGGCGGAGGGAGGACGGAGGGGAACAGCGAGGGAGATGGCGGATACCGGCTGCAGCACAGCGAGAGGAGAGGCGGGAGGAGGGGGCGCGGAAAGGGGAGGGGAATGGCGGGACCGGGGATCTGCAGGGCTAGGGGGGCACCAGCTGCGGATCACACTGTGCCAACCATCAATGCCAGACACATAGCTGCCCTCTATATGTGCCAGCTATACATCCCCTATAGAAGTGCCCCGGGACAGTGTGCCCAATATATACATCCCCTATAGAAGGGCCCATTATACATGTCCCGGGGCAGTGTGCCAAATATATACATCCCCTATAGAAGTGCCCATTATACATGTCCCGGGGCAGTGTGCCAAATATATACATCCCCCATGGAAGTGTCCCGGGACAGTGTGCCAAATATATACATCCCCTATAGAAGTGCCCATTATACATGTCCCGGGACAGTGTGCCAAATATATACATCCCCTATAGAAGTGCCCATTATACATGTCCCCAGGCAGTGTGCCAAATATATACATCCCCTATAGAAGTGCCCATTATACATGTCCCCAGGACAGTGTGCCAAATATATACATCCCCTATAGAAGTGCCCATTATACATGTCCCCAGGCAGTGTGCCAAATATATACATCCCCTATAGAAGTGTCCTGGGGCAGTGTGCCAAAGATATACATCCCCTATAGAAGTGGCCATTAAACATGTCCCCAGGCAGTGTGCCAAATATACACATCCCCTATAGAACTGTCCCGGGGCAGTGTGCCAAAGATATACATCCCCTATAGAATTGTCCCGGAGCAGTGTGCCAAATATATACATCCCCTATAGAAGTGCCCCGGGACAGTGTGCCAAATATATACATCCCCTATAGAAGTGCCCATTATACATGTCCCCAGGCAGTGTGCCAAATATATACATCCCCTATAGAAGTGTCCCGGGGCAGTGTGCCAAAGATATACATCCCCTATAGAAGTGCCCATTAAACATGTCCCCAGGCAGTGTGCCAAATATACACATCCCCTATAGAACTGTCCCGGGGCAGTGTGCCAAAGATATACATCCCCTATAGAATTGTCCCGGAGCAGTGTGCCAAATATATGCATCCCCTATAGAAGTGTCCCGGGGCAGTGTGCCAAAGATATACATCCCCTATAGAAGTGCCCTTTATACATGTCCCGGGACAGTGTGCCCAATATATACATCCCCTATAGAAGTGCCCTTTATACATGTCCCGGGACTGTGTGCCCAATATATACATCCCCTATAGAAGTGCCCTGGGACAGTGTGCCAAATATATGCCCCGGGGCAGAGTGCCAAAGATATACTTATAGATGCTGCATGATCCGGACAAAAAATTCCAACTATACATTCCCTATAATAGTGTGCCAGGCAATTACATGCCCATTATAGATACCGGGATGGTGTGACAGGGAAATAATTATAGATGACCCATTATAGATACCCGAAGTTCCCATTATAGGTGCCCTATGTGTACCAGGGATATAAGTGTCCATTATTAAGTTCACATTATAGATGCCCTATGCCAGTGTACCAGGGACATAAGTGCCCATTATACAGTGTTGGTGCTGAGGCATCTTTGTATCGAACATACATGACGTGTCTCTGAGGTTATGACAGTATAGATATATAGGTATATCTATATATATAAACCTATATACATATAGGACATTATAGGATATACAGTATAGATAGAAGATATAATCCAAAAATTATGAAAATCCTATTGATAAAGGGTCAAAAAAATGTTTTGTCTGGAGTTATACTTACAAAATACACCTTCCGAGTTGCATACAAATTCATCTTGAGAACAAACATAAAGAACCTGTCCTATATGTAACCCAGGGACTGACTGTATACATAGCATTATGGCTGGAGCAGTGTGGTTTAGGTGGGGTCACAACTGGGCTGGTGTTTCCATTCTAGCAACAGAAGAGCGTCACATAAATTGTCAGCACTTAAAGGGGTTTTCCAGTTCTAGCAGGAAATGCTGAGGCCCATTTGAAAGAAGCTTTCAATGTTTATTAATATACTTCTTCATTGGAAAACCCCTTTTCATAGTAATAACCCCACCTCAAACCCTACTACAACCCAATCGGCCTTAGGCTACATTCACATTGCCGTTGCCCGCCGTACCGTAGCACGGCGGGCACACGGCAGTGCCGGTGAGAGGCGGTAGGGAAGAGCGCCGCTCACCCCCGCCCCTCTCCATAGGAGTACATGGTGCGCAGAGAAAGGACATGTCCTATGCTTCTACGTTGGGCGCCGTGCGCCCATTGCCGTCTATGGGGGACGTATATCGGCTATATATACGTCCCCCATACGGCAGTGTGAATGTAGCCTGACACGGAGGAAACGACGGACACTTTTTACTACTAATGCCTTACAAAACAAGAAGCTTCCAGCACTTTTGGTAGTGAAATCACAACTAAAACTCTGTGTGAAGGTGCTCAATGCTACATTGAACATATCAGATGATTGTCCGGTGGCTGATCACTGGTCCAGGGGAAAGTCTTCAAGTCTCGCAGTATCACATAATTACAGATGCAAAAAAGCCACTTTAATACAGGGCGATGGATGCTCCCACTTCCAAACAGCTGGTCGGTGAAGCGATCGAGTGTTGGACCCTCATTGATCTGGATCACTCATTCTAAGGATCGGTGATCAATAGAAGAAAATTCCTGGCAAACCCCATTAAGCCTCAATCCAATAACAGTCTTTCTATGTAACATATTTATTCCATAAGTAATAAAGTCAAAAAGGAGTAACAATGGTCTACAAGACAAGACTTGTCGGCAAGACATCAGTAAGTCAAGATGAAGTAGATATTATCGAGTTTCTCCTGTTTGAAGACACATACCATGAAGAAGATTCGGAGAGGGTTTCCAGATTGATGCATAGTGATGTCCCTAAACATGAGGACTTCACACCCTCATAGATATGTTTGTACTACATTCTTCGGAGATGACTATAGTCACATGCCTTGAGGGTCCTCATGTAGCACAGCTCAGGGCTGTATGACTCCATATGAGGATAGCTGAATGTATCCCACCAGTGACTCACCTCCTTACATCAGACAGAGGTGTCGTACAGTCCTAATACATGGACACCGTTGGGGAAGAATACCTAAACTCCCCGTGGTTCATCTGCTTCGGACATAAGATAGCTGTCACCCAGCAGCTCTCCCGCAGAATACACCAGTGTTACTTTGCTTTATTAGGCAGAATACAATGGATTAGAGGAGATCAGGATAAAGCAACGTCTTACATTACTTGAGTATCTGACCCTTGGATCGGAACCAGCTGGCAGCTCAATGCAGCAATGACATAAAAAACCTGAATGGTCTAGTAGAGCCAGATGTCAATCACAGAACCAGCGTTCATGGAAGCCCAGGGCTGACCTCAGGCAGAACCAGAAGCATGAAGCGACGAAACCCAAGGCCGTGCAACATGCTCTCTGCATTTTATGGATTTTGTCATAAGTGCTTTTTTATTAAAGTTTTGTAAGAACAATAAATACTTGTAAATTACTTCCTTATGTGGTTTGCACTATGGATCCATGTAGCTTCTCCAAGAAGGGAGAGTTTGATACAACTGTGTGAAATAAGATCAAAGGAAACGGAGAACTAAACCGCGTGGTCCATATAGCTCCATTACTGGCATTTCATGAGATTTACCCATAATGGTCAAAATCTTTTGCCGTGTGCAGCACGGGTCATTTTCTGGCATTCACGCGAACGTATCCCCGCTGGGCCGTAGCTGAGCGGACATATGTTCAGTGCCATGAAGAGGAGGAGGGGTGACCCCTCCCCTCTCCATAGTAATGCACTTTGGGGAAAGATAGGACATGTATCGCTCCGTGCAGCCATTGCCGTCTATGGGAGACGTATACATATGTTCCCCATACGGTAATGTGAGTGCAGCCTAAGGCTACATTCACATGACCGTAGAGGGACGTATGTACGGCACCATAATGCTTTGTACACAGGGAAAAGATAGGACATGTCTTATCTTTCTCCATGCTACGGCGCCGTGCGAAATGGATCGCTATGGAGAGAGGAGGGTTCACCCCTTCATTCCATGGCGCCGGATGCATGCCCACTCATCTACGGCCCGGCGAGCATACATTCATGTGAATCCAACCTTCGAATGAGGAAAAAACAGGAAACCTAGGCTTGGAACATAGTCAAGAACTGGAACATAGGAACAGACTGGGATGTAGTCAAACCAGATTACTCAGGTACTCGCAACAGTTACCAGGAACAATCCACTTGGAGACGAGAGGCAGAATCCTCAGGGAACAATAATGGGAAAAGTGGAAAAATCTTCTAGCAGGACAGAGTACATTTACCTGGCTGGATTCATGAATGGGTCAGCAAGAAGTTGCAGAGCATAGGAGGCTAGCACAGGAGTGGTCACGCTGCTGCAGGGTGAGTATACTCGTACTAGAGTTAAAGTTGGTTATGTAGCAGAGCTGACTTTGTAACAAAAGATTCAAACCACCAGGGTCAAAATGTATATATCCCAACAATTCATCAGGTGTAGCCCCAAACTTATAATCCACTTCTGACATCTAAAGATTAGTTTAAAAAAAAACTCGCCAATAGGGTGACATTACACATTACTGTTTTTATTTCAGACCAAGTATAGCCGGATTTCATGGTCCAACCACAGAGCCAGTGTTGGACCCTATACTGTTATATACAATGCAAGGAGTCCCTTCTTCCCCACAGAACAACAGGTCCATACTGTTCTCATGCTTGCAGTTCAGCCTGGCTGTTCCATACTAAAGAAGTAACTACTTGTATCGTCTGTCATTATGATGCTTGGAGTCACGTCCTCTGCAATGTGCAGTCAGTGAAATCCGGACATTGTACCTTCTACGATTCTTCTCTCTGCCCCTAATCTGCAGTCAGATCTTACTTATTCCCTGGTAATAGGTAGTTCCTCACCTTGACTTATCTTTGATTCTTCATTGTATTTCTGGTCTGGACCTTATCTTATTTCTGACTTCTCTTTATGACACGTGTCAACATGATGACTATCAATAACAACGAGTTATTAGTAATTACTAGAGATGAGCGAGCACTAAAATGCTCGGGTACTCGTTATTCGAGACAAACTTTTCCCGATGCTCGGGTGCTCGTCTCGAATAACGAGCCCCATTGAAGTCAATGGGAGACTCGAGCATTTTTCAAGGGGACCAAGGCTCTGCACAGGGAAGCTTGGCCAAACACCTGGGAACCTCAGAAAAGGATGGAAACACCACGGAAATGGACAGGAAATAGCAGGGGCAGCATGCATGGATGCCTCTGAGGCTGCTTAAACGTACCATTATGCCAAAATTATGGGCAACAGCATGGCCATGACAGAGTGACAGAATGAAGCTAGATAGCATCTAAAACATCCAATAATTGACCCTGACACTATAGGGGACGGCATGCAGAGGAAGCGGCAGCAGGCTAGAGAGTGGCATGGCGACATACCCTAAATGGACTCAGGCTTCAAACCAATGGGTGGCAGAGAGGAACCAAAGGAGGTGAGCAAGAAGCGCTCAAATAATATCGGTACATGATAAAAGTTTGCCAGTATATTTTGTGGATTACACAGCAGGGTGGCGACAAAGTTAACATGGAAGCCATGAAAACAACCCAAAATTCTGCCTGACACACCTCGTTTGATAAGGGGACCATGTATGGAGGCAGCTATATGGACGACTTTTGAAGGTAGCAATGGAGACAACGTGTGGAGGCTGCTATGGAGACAATTTAATTTGGATAGTGCCTGTATGTGGCAGTCCAAAAAAGTTTTCAAACCAGAGGAGCAGGTAGGTGGCCCTCCAGAAAAATGAAATAGATTGAGTGCCTGTATGTGGCAGTCCAAAAAAGTTTTCAAACCAGAGGAGCAGGTAGGTGGCCCTCCAGAAAAATGGAATAGATTGAGTGCCTGTATGTGGCAGTCCAAAAAAGTTTTCAAACCAGAGGAGCAGGTAGGTGGCCCTCCAGAAAAATGAAATAGATTGAGTGCCTGTATGTGGCACTCCCAAAAATTGTTTAAAACAGAGGACCGGGTAGGTGGCCCTCCAGAAAAATTAAATGCATAAAGTACTATAGCTAGAGCCAGTGGGCCCTGTCAAAAAATAGCCAGTTTCCTCTGCTTTAGTGTACAAAGAGGAGGAGAAGGAGGAAAATGAGGAGGAGGAGGAGGAGTGCATAAATTATTCAGGTTGAGCTTCCTTCACCTGGTGGAGATTGGAAATTATGAGAAATCCAGGCTTTATTCATCTTAATAAGCCTGTCAGCCTGTCAGCGCTGTCAGTCGACAGGCGTGTACGCTTATCGGTGATGATGCCACCAGCTGCACTGAAAACCCGCTTGGACAAGACGCTAGCGGCAGGGCAGGCAAGAACCTCCAAGGCGTACAGCGCCAGTTCGTGCCACATGTCCAGCTTTGAAACCCAGTAGTTGTAGGGAGCTGTGTGATCATTTAGGACGATGGTATGGTCAGCTACGTACTCCCTCACCATCTTTCTGTAAAGATCAGCCCTACTCTGCCGAGACTGGGGACAGGTGACAGTGTCTTGCTGGGGTGACATAAAGCTGGCAAAAGCCTTGTAAAGCGTACCCTTGCCAGTGCTGGACAAGCTGCCTGCTCGCCTACTCTCCCTCGCTACTTGTCCCGCAGAACTACGCACTCTGCCGCTAGCGCTGTCAGAAGGGAAATACTGTTTCAGCTTGTGCACCAGGGCCTGCTGGTATTCATGCATTCTCACACTCCTTTCCTCTCCAGGGATGAGAGTGGAAAGATTTTGCTTGTACCGTGGGTCCAGGAGAGTGAATACCCAGTAATCGGTGCTGGAATAAATTCTTTGAACATGAGGGTCACGGGATAGGCAGCCTAGCATGAAATCTGCCATATGCGCCAGAGTCCCAACGCGCAAGAATTCACTCCCCTCACTGGCCTGACTGTCCATTTCCTCCTCCTCCAACTCCTCTTCTTCTGCCCATACACGCTGAACAGTGAAGGACTGAACAATGGTCCCCTATTCTGTCTCGCCAACATTCTCCTCCTCATCCTCCTCCACCTCCTCCGATATGTGCTGAGAAACAGACCTAAGGGTGCTTTGGCTATCAACAAGGGAATCTTCTTCCCCCGTCTCTTGTGACGAGCGCAAAGCTTCCGACTTCATGCTGACCAGAGAGTTTTTCAACAGGCCAAGCAGCGGGATGGTGAGGCTGATGATGGCGGCATCACCACTGACCATCTGTGTTGACTCCTAAAAGTTACTCAGCACCTGACAGATATCAGACATCCACGTCCACTCCTCATTGTAGACTTGAGGAAGCTGACTGACCTGACTACCAGTTCTGGTGGAAGTTGACATCTGGCAGTCTACAATCGCTCTGCGCTGCTGGTAAACTCTGGATAACATGGTTAATGTTGAATTCCACCTCGTGGGCACGTCGCACAACAGTCGGTGAGCGGGCAGTTGGAGGCGGCGCTGCGCTGCCCTGAGAGTGGCAGCATCTGTGCTGGACTTCCTGAAATGCGCACAGATGCGGCGCACCTTCGTGAGCAAATCTGACAGATTGGGGTATGTCTTGAGGAAACGCTGAACTATCAGATTTAACACATGGGCCAGGCATGGCACATGTGTCAGTCTGCCGAGTTGCAGAGCCGCCACCAGGTTACGGCCGTTGTCACACACAACCATGCCTGGCTTCAGGTTCAGCGGTGCCAGCCACAGATCAGTCTGCGCCGTGATGCCCTGTAATAGTTCTTGGGCGGTGTGCCTTTTATCGCCTAGGCTCAGCAGTTTGAGCACCGCCTGCTGTCGCTTAGCGACGGCACTGCTGCTGTGCCTAGAGCTAGCGACTGATGGCGCCATGCCCACGGATGGTAGTTCGGAGGAGGAGGTGGAGGAGGGGTGGGAGGAGGAGGAGGCATAGTAGGCCTTTGAGACCTGGACCGAGGTAGGCCCCGCAATCCTCGGCGTCGGCAGTATATGACCAGCCCCAGGGTCAGACTCGGTCCCAGCCTCCACCAAGTTAACCCAATGTGCCGTCAGCGATATATAGTGGCCCTGCCCGGCAGCACTCGTCCACGTGTCCGTGGTCAGGTGGACCTTGTCAGCAACGGCGTTGGTCAGGGCACGGATGATGTTGTCTGACACGTGCTGGTGCAGGGCTGGGATGGCACATCGGGAAAAGTAGTGGCGGCTGGGGACCGAATACCGAGGGGCGGCCGCTGCCATGAGGTTGCGAAAGGCCTCGGTCTCTACTAGCCTATAGGGCAGCATCTCCAGGCTAAGCAATCTGGAGATGTGGACATTAAGGGCTTGGGCGTGCGGGTGGGTTGCACTATATTTTCTTTTCCGCTCCAGCGTCTGGGGTATGGAGAGCTGAACGCTGGTGGATGCTGTGGAGGATCGTGGAGGCAACGATGGGGTTTTTGTGCCAGGGTCCTGGGCAGGGGGCTGACTATCAGCTGACACAGGGGAAGGAGCAGTGGTGTGCACGGCCGGAGGTGAACGGGCTTGGTGCCACTGATTCGGGTGTTTAGCATTCATATGCCTGCGCATACTGGTGGTAGTTAAGCTAGTAGTGGTGGAACCCCTGCTGATCCTGGTTTGGCAAAGGTTGCACACCACAGTCCGTCGGTCATCCGGTGTTTCCTTAAAGAACCTCCAGACTTCTGAAAATCTAGCCCTCGCCGCGGGAGCCCTCGCCACGGGAGCTTCACTAGTTGACACATTTGGCGCTGATGCACCAGCTCTGGCCCTGCCTCTCCGTCTGGCCCCACCACTGCCTCTTCCAACCTGTTCTGCTATAGGACTCTCCTCCGTCTCAGAAGCACTGTGTTCACCCGGCCTCTCAACCCAGCTTGGGTCTGTCACCTCATCATCCTCCGATCCCTCAGTCTGCTCCCCCCTCGGACTTCCTGCCCTGACAACAACTTCACCACTGTCTGACAACCGTGTCTCCTCATCGTCGGACACCTCTTTAAACACTTCTGCCACTACGTCAAGAAGGTCATCATCACCCACAGACTGCGACTGGTGGAAAACCTGGACATCGGAAAATTGCTCAGCAGCAACTGGACAAGTGGTTTGTGACTGTGGGAAGGGTCCAGAAAACAGTTCCTCAGAGTATGCCGGTTCAAATGCCAAATTTTCCTGGGAGGGGGCAGACTGGGGGGGGAGGAGGCTGAGGTGCAGGAGCTGGAGGAGTGCCGATTTCGGTGACATGGGTGGACTGCGTGGAAGACTGACTGGTGGACAAATTGCTCGAAGCATTGTCGGCAATCCACGACATCACCTGTTCGCACTGTTCTGGCCTCAACAGTGCTCTACCACGAGTCCCAGTAACTTCAGACATGAACCTAGGGAGTGTAGCTCTGCGGCGTTCCCCTGCTCCCTCATAAGCAGGTGGTGTCTCACCCCGCCCAGGACCACGGCCTCTGACCCCTGCAGTAGTTGGACGCCCACGTCCCCGCCCTCTACCCCTAGCCCTCGGGTTAAACATTTTGAAAATGAAAGTTTTATAACGTTTTTTTTTTTTTTTTTGTGTTTTTTAGTTTTTAAAACCAAACGATGCTATCCTATTGCTATGGCTATTTTCTAGCCAACTATGAAAGCACACTACTATGCCAGATGAGATGACGCTGAGTTATGAAAAAATAAACATAAAATAAAAAGTAAATGGCAGACTGTGCCTAATTGAAATCCAACCCCTAATAAATTATCCCACTTCGGTCTTTGCGATGGATATGTGCGTCACTAAGCGCAAAACACAGCGGTCGCAAGTCTCACTACAAATTGCTCACAATTGGCTAGTATATGCACTGCAGCAAGGACAGCCACCAGCAGATCAACCAGAAATAAAATATATATAACGCTATTGTAGGCGTAAGTAAGCCGTTTGGATTCTCCTTTGGCTATTTTCTAGCCAAGTATGAAAGCACACTGATGAGATGACGCTGAGTTATGAAAAAATAAACGTAAAATAAAAAGAAACTGCCAGACTCTGCCTAATTGAAATCAAACCCCTAATAAATTTTCCCACTTTGGTGTTTGAGGTGGATATGTGTGTCACTAAGAGCTAAACACAACGGTAGCAAGTCCCCCTGCAAATTCCTCACAATATGGTACTAGCTGCACTACTAGTGCCAGCAAGCCCAGCCACAAGCAAACAAAAAAAAAAAAAAGTATAACGTTATTGTAGCCCTAAGAAGGGCTGTTGGGTTCTTGGAGAATCACTCCTGCCTAACACTATTCTAATAGAACACCCTAACGCTTTCCCTGACCAGCAGCAGCTCTCTCCCTAGCGGCATCCAGACACAGAATGATCCGAGCAGCGCGGGCAGCGGCTAGTCTATCCCAGGGTCACCTGATCTGGCCAGCCAACCACTGCTATCGACGTGTAAGGGTACCACGTCATGCTGGGTGGAGTGCAGAGTCTCCTGGCTTGTGATTGGCTCTGTTTCTGGCCGCCAAAAAGCAAAACGGCGGGAGCTGCCATTTTCTCGAGCAGGCGAAGTATTCGTCCGAGCAACGAGCAGTTTCGAGTACGCTAATGCTCGAACGAGCATCAAGCTCGGACGAGTATGTTCGCTCATCTCTAGTAATTACTCATTACACTGCACCAAGAATTCATAGAAGTGAAGACTAAATCCTTATACAGGGCGTAAAGGAGAATCCCTACCTTAATCTTCTGAAGATATATCCCTGTCTCTATCACACTGAGGTGGTCACTGAGGAGCTGCACTCATTTTTACAACCCCAGCCCATTGCTGTGGGATTAAAGGAAACAGCATAGAACTTAAAGTAACACTCTAGTCAAAGCTAATTCATTGAAAATTGCATTGGATTTGGCTAACTTTCTTTTTGAGACGTTCCAGCTCCGGCTGGATACGGCTTCGGGTACAGGTTCAGGGTACCAGCTCCTGGCAGATGCAGCCTCAGGTACCAGCTCAGGCTGGGTTCAGGGTTAGGGTACCAGATCCAGCAAAACAAACAAAAAGAAGAAGTACTAAAAGTCACAAGAGAAAGTATAACCAGACCTGAGTAAACTGGGGATTAGTTATTTATCCAGCCACTGGATGCGGTCCAAGCAGCTGACTGGCAAGTCCCTGCATCGCCCAACCCACAGCTGAGACTTGTACTGAGCTCCAGAATAAGCTACCCAGCTTTCCAGGGATACTGCAATGCAGAAAAGAGCGTATGAGAACCCATGCAGAGAGTTCTTACAATAAGGCTATATTCACACGGTGTATGCCCGTCATACCGTAGTGTGGCGGGCATACATTGGTGCAGGGGATGAGCGCTACTCACCCCCACCCCTCTCCAACGGGCTACGGAACAGTCCAGTGCAACACCATACCGCTCCTGTACGGTGCCATTGAGGCCATTGAAGTGTATGGGGGGGTCGTATATATAAGTCTCCCAAATGTTCATGTGAATATAGCCTAATACAGTATTCCTTCTGCAATGGATAAGGCTTTCCCCACCAAAATCAGCTGTTTATTGCATCTGAGCTGTGCAGGCCTCCTATGAAAAGGGTTGTCTACTTTGTTAGACTCTGCTGAGACCCCCAGCGATCAGCTCTTACACCAAGATGGGGGCTGGGCGACCCCTCTTCTCAAAACAGATGTCCCCCGATGGTTGGTTTCTCAGCCTTCTTGAGAATGTAATGTTCTCATCACATCGTACCCACTCACCACCTACACACAGCAAAAGGAATTGACACAAAACTCTTGGTTTTATTATTATTATTCCCGTATGTTACACTTGGAAAACAAATATTAAGTCTCAGCAACACGTCTTCCAGTGCTGCAGGTACCATCACCAAAGTGCATGCATAATATTACCCTCTTATATTTCCAATAAACCCTTTTCATACAGATTTTCCAAAACTTTAAACACAAACCTCCACCCCCGCCCCCTCGCATACTAAAGTTATAAAACACATTTGCAAACAAAATAATCTCCATAACAAAAAGTACAAAGGATAGAACAAAGTGCATGACAGAAATAATTGCCACTGTAAACAGGTATTCAACAGGTTTTAAATCCGCATATAAAATTACGGTCAACAAATCTCGTGGGGCTGGTGTCGCTGGGGTAGGAGTAGTGACCTGGACTTAGAAAGTGTCTTCAAAGATTCTTCAAAGATTCCTATAGTGCTCCGATTATCTGTGGAGTCAGCAGCCATTCCCCTGTTTTCTATTACACTTACATATTAAGCCTTTGCTCCTACAATTTGATAAGTTTTCACACAAACATCTGATTGGATGATTTGTGCAAAAAAAAAAAAAATGCAGGTCCGTAGTCTCTTTGGAGACACACGATCAGCTTAGGATACAACACATTTAAATGAGTTGCCAAATATCATAGGTGACCTGAATGAAGTAAAGCCCCATTCACATGACCGTATGGAGACTGTGATATGGCCGCACCATTTGCAACTAGATCACGGCCCCCATTGAGGTCTATTCCACCAGGTCATAGTCCAGTGATTGAGCTGGGCGGCTGAGGCACAATTTATAGGTCATTTCCTATATTTAGGAGGATGTGTAGCTGCTCGCCTATCTATGGAAGGGTTAGGATCCCTCTCCCCCACTTGCCCATATGCTACGCCCAGGTTTCAGCCTGGAGAGCACATGGCTGTGTGAATGTGGCCTAAGAATTATTCATGCACACTAGTGCTGCTTTCGCAGTCTATTGGATTAACAAAGATCAAGCACTACATATACCATTCCCAGAGTCTGAATTGACCAGAAGTCTGTGTGACCCATGGGTGGTAAGGTTCCACCTCCAGTAAGGATAGGGCATTAGTTATTTTAAAGGTACAATAAATGGAAAAAAAATCTAAAGTATCTTAAAAAAAAAAATTCCCTTTGTCAACAAACTAGACTAGCTTTTTTTTGGCTGAATAATTAGTATTTTTGTATCCAATATATTTTAGGTTTCTAGCACAAGGTCACTACTTCCAGCCTTCCGCACACTCGCTTTAACAGACAATGGCTCCTAAAGAGCCTTTACAAACTTCCTTGGGAAGTATCAGATTGCAGTAACACGTAGCTCCCTTCCCCGGCTGCTTGTTAAACCTATTAAAAGACCATGGCATTGCATAGCTCAGTACTAAAAGCATTAATCCATCAGTAGTATCGAGGAAAATAGATAAATTAAAAAAAGAATGTATGTTACAAAAGACTCAAACAGGTGCAATGCAGTTTACAAGAAGTGGTAAAGGCAGGTGCGAAAGGAAAACTGCATTCCGGAATTGGTAAGAGTCCGAACCTGTCCCATATTCTGCCTCGGGAGATGTTGAATGTCTCAGGTTTGAGCGTATCTACCTTCCTGGAAGTCCAAGCATCAGTCCTCAATTGCCCTAGGCAAAAACAGTGCATACCTCAAAATGTTGCTCCATCAAAAACATACCAAGGTGAAGATAGAAGTTGGCATTTGTATCGAAAACACCGGCAGACGTTCTTCAAAAGAACAGGGGGCAAGAGAGGCATTCGTGTTACACGTTCTGAGTACTATTACTCAAGTATCTATTACTCTAGTTGCATAAGCCTAAAGTGCGAGAGGTACAGCAGATATATTTAAGTAGTAGCGAGCTCAAGAAATATTAGTCTAGGAGACTAACTCATATGTCTCTAAAAAATATTCTTCTCTACCAACTTCCACCCACAATGGCATCCAATTACCTATCCACACAATAGATAATGTGTCTGACCAGTGGCTCCCCTACTGATAAGTACAATAGAGGTCTTGTGCCCAAGAAACCCAAGCAAGTCATGCCCAAATGCAATGGACTGTCGAAGAAAGCTCAGTACTAAGTCACCATCTCAACCAAGACCCATAGAAATCAACTGGGGCTAAATGACCATGTCCACTTACTAGAGTTATAAGACCCCCTGTTCTTGTGACTAGAGGGGATCACAATGATCATGTGGATAGGCAAATTGTAACCCTTAACTATAAGGCATATCCCTTATTACATGTGAGCAAAGCGAGCACCGTCGCGGAGGTTGAACATACTGCTGTGCATAATGGTTCTTTGTAAACCATAACTAGTGGGTTCACAGGCGTAGAACGTGTTGGCAAAGCGGTTTTTCCTAGAAAGTATGGAAACCATGTGGTCCAGTTTAGATCTTATAGAAGTATAATGAACTTGTCGGTCCTTGGCAAGTTTCTTAAAGGAATCCCGCATTGAATAATCTGAAAGATTCAGTCCACTGCCTGTGATGTCAGAGGAGCGAAGTGAGGTATTGGAGCCTGTACTGGTGGAGGACATAGAAGACGAGGAGGATGATGAGGATGTAAAAGAAGAGGATGATAATCTTGTTGTTTTAGAGGTGGATGTGGTTTGATGAGAAGCTGCTGAGGTCTCTGGGACATTAGTTGTCTGTGTAGTTATAGACCTTGAGAACACAGAAGTTTGGGTAGAAGCCACCCTTGCCAGGACAGCCGTTTGTGTCCCAGCAGTTGAGGTAGAGACATTTGTTTGGGTGGCTGCGTCCATTGCCTTTGCAGTCCTCTGACCTTCCCATGGCTCAGTCTGAGTACTCACACTCAGAGTCTCCTTCAGGCCAGAGATTATTTCACAATTCTGCATCAAATCATCCTCAAAAGCCTTTAGATTATTTGACAGATCACAGTTTTTGTCCCACATTGGTTTGGCATCAGCGTTATTTCTCTTTGGAGTGCTGGAGAGTTTTGACATCTCCAGATGTAGAAGACTGCTCAATAATGGATTTCTTAGAGCCGCTGGATTACACGTCATTTTAGCTAAAGATATTGGATGGTTTCGGATGCTTGAAATGAGTTTTGTACTGATTGGTTTGGACTGAGCGTAGAGGATTCTGAACTGGAGGTCAAATTTTTCCACCACTTGTCCATTTAACACAATCATATTACTGCTGTTGAGCTTTCCATCCATCCAAGTGAAGCTGAGAAGACACAAAGAAAAACGTATGCAGTGTAAGTAACCTACCACAGTACAAACAAAAGCCTGCTACATACCTAACCTGACAACGCTGCCAAGAGCAGTTCACCATCTGATCAAATTATCTGGCAATTGGATCTCTACAGGTCAAGTCCTTTTGTTCTCATGGAAGAAATGTCACTACTAATGCCTGATTGAGAGCACGGCCAAGCTTTATGGGAAGATTCAAGAGATACATCTCTTAATTAAATGTTCACTAGACCAGCTACCTAAAATGGCTAATAAAAAAGGGGATGAGCCACCAAAGAAAAAAGTCTGATTGCTTGGGACTGACTTGGGGAAACCTGAAAGTCCCTTGAACTACAAATTGTGCAAAATTCACTTCTACGGATCTTCTTAGAGAAGTTACAGGACAACTGTTTTGGAAGTCCCATAGAAGCGATGGAGCACACTCCATTTGGTTTGGTGCACTTTCCAATCGCTGGGAGTCCTAACAGTTGGACCACCTGTGATCAGACTGTAGATGGATAATAAAGATCTTTTGTTGCTAACCCCCCTGTAATATTAGCAATCGTGTCAAAGATGAGTCACATGGTATACATGTGTTGATAACGTACCTATAACTTCCAGTAGCGACCTTCAACCCATCCACAAGCAGAAACTTCTCCCGAGCCTTTCCAACAATCTTGGCACCAGACCTGGTGTAATAGTTATTTCCGGTTAATGTTCGGACCCTCATAAGCTGAAAAGACAAAACCCAATGAGTAACCATAATTATGGTACGACAAGCTAAATGTTAAGGCTAAAAGGTAAATACTGAGCATCTATACCTGTTCATTCTCTATAGAAACGCCAAGGTTCTGACACATAGTAAGAAAGTGGGGCATCTGTGCCTCATCCAGCAAGATGTAAACTGGAACTCTGCGTTTTCGACAAACCTCATGAATATCACGGAAGATGTCATTATCTGTAAAGGAATCCATGACTACAGCGATCACCTGAGGAGGAAGAGAGAAGAATTCAGAATCAATAAACCCATCAGGTCCACAACAAAATGATAACCATGACTAATATGGATGATCACTTCAGCCAGCCTCTATCCAACCTTTAAGACAGGAAAGCACCTAGTAAGGCTTTCAATGTGTGAAGTCAATGTGTCGTCTTACAATCAAAAGTACTACTACTAGTTCTTGAAATAAGGAACCTTGTTAGATCAATGTTTTGAAGATTTCCTCAATATCATAGCTAAACAAAACGTAATAGGCAGAATCGGTGAACATTAGTTTCCCTGGACTGCAATTGGCTCTGGTGCCGGAGCTTATTTTTGTTAGTGTCCTAAACCGCTGCATCGCGGTTTAAAACACTTTTTAAACTTTACGGCCTAAGGAGCTTCGGCGCACCAAGTGCGCGATCGTGCGGCTCCCTGGCATTTCCTATGTAGGCGCGCGCACGGTATCGCGCATGGTGCGCCGAGCGCGTACCTCCCTGCGCCGAAGCAGCTTCGGCTATAAAGTTTAAAAAGTGTTTAAAACTGCAATGCAGCAGTTTAGGACACTAACAAAAATAATCTCCGGCACCAGCTCACCCTGAGCTGGTGCTCGGTATTTCCATCTTACACCTACCTTATCATGTGGTAGGTTTCCTTTAACATTCTCCACCGACTTGTTGGGTGAAAAATATAATGAATCTTCCATCCTTAAATAATCTTTATTTGAAAAAAAGTTTGTCCAGTCTATCTATACAGACAAATGTGATATACAGACAAGTATTCTTCCACCTTGAGGACCGGATTCCTTGGCTCCTCTATAGAGGACAATTAAACGGTTCTCAGATTCTCTCTGGATTAACTTGAATATACAGGAACCTTCCACTAAACCTGCAAGGTATCTGATTGTACAACAGGTATAATTTGGCTAAAGCTTCCATGTCAAGTCTAGACTTGTCCATTCTGTGCCTTCATATATGAATAGCTTTTCAGATGAGGTAGCAGCATCAAGTATTGGCTTTAGCCACCTGAAAATAACCAACAACTTCCCTCCTATGAAGGATCACAAAATATTTAAGGGGACAGATGAGCAGAAGGAATGTAACGAGAAACATCCAAGAATGATACATCGCTGCACAATTTTGAGGGGGTTGCCATCTGCATTCGGGGTTGAGCAAGTTGAGACACAGGATGAGTTAAGGTCTTAGAGAAAGTTTCTGTAGATTCCCAGCTGAAATCACTGAATCAGCAGACCCCAAGGGCTCTACTAATGCTGATGCTACGATAACCATGTAGTTGATGCCGAGTTAAATGGACAGGTATTTGCATAACAACCCAAGGCACCAAAATAAGCCATGGAGAAGGGGCCCAGCACTCAACTTTCTCAATGTGTAGAATGAATGAGCGTCACCCTCTTAAGTAATGGATTACTTATCAGCACCCGGCATACTGTCAACTTGACTACAGAAATGATGACCCCATAATAAGATCATAGTGACAAATATACTAACAAAATACAAACCACCTTGTAGGATGTTCTCAAAGATGCGAATCTGAATTTATTTATCCCAATACTCAAACGATTCCGAAGAAACTCCAGCTTTCAGTTGTCAATTGTCATTTACCAGTCACGTCTCCTACTCGCAGTGTCCAGTTAAAACATTTTATCAATCTATAGACAGACATTAGATCAGAGCGGACACGTAAAGTTGATGAACAGAATCTCCTCACACTATTGTCGGAAAGTTAGTTAAGTATATCATAGTAAAAAAGATAGAAAAAGACATCAGTCCATCAAGTCCAACCTAAACATTATGTTGGGTTGATCCAGGAGAAGGCAAAAGCCCTGAAAGGCTGATGCCAGTTGGCCCAAATCAGGAAAAAAATTCTTCCCGACCCCAAATATGGAGGTCAGAATAACTCCCTGGATCAGCAGACACTACTAACAAAAAAGTTTTATTCCCATTCCATGTGATATTATTGCTCTCCAGAAAGGCATCCAGGCCCCTCTTCAACATGTTCAAATTATCAACCTTTACAACATCTTGAGGCAGAGAGCTTCATAGTCTCACTGCTCGCACAGTAAAGAACCCTGGATCATTAAGGTGATCTTCAGAAAAAGGTATCCTCAAAGGAATGGTGTCATAAGTATACCCATCACCCATCCAAGATCAAGAGAAATCTGGGACCACCAGCAATAACATCTATAGGGCTTCCAAAACCTCCATCTTCCACCTAGGAGTGAATACAGATCTGGTGCAAGATGCACGCACTTGGGTGCCCATATTTGTGTGAAATGGTGCTCACAGCAGTAAGACTGACCCCCTATTTGTACTTAGCAGCACATACCCTATCACTTTACCAACTTTATGAGTCCCATAAATGGAGCCACTTCCTCAAATGTGAAAGGTGATCGCTTATAATTTTGCACATCCCACTTTTAGCTCGTTTTCTAGGAATTAGGAGGCCACTCATTAACAACTTTTATGACCGGAGTCATTACAAGCCGTCTTCAAAGCTAGTCCAATAACTCAATCACCACGCTACAAGTCAAGACCCAGCCCAAAAATAACGCTCCAACCTCGTCATTCAGCAAACGCCTTGTTAAATCGGGCTTAAACAGGCAACGAATCAGCGTTGAAAATGTGTTTTCACAAGTAAAACCTTTTTCGTTAAATGAATTTTGGATTAACCCATTAGGGCTTTCTACCAAAAACTAGAAGAGATTGAAATGAAAGAATACCCCAATATTATACATTCCACCTTCTGACAGACGATCCATAATGTAGGATCATAAGTTATAGGACATGAAAGGGAAAGGTTTATAGGTGGATATTAAAGATTTGCCTCCATAAAAGTTATACGTGGTGACAATTACAGCCTCGCTGACCAAAGCCAATATTGACACCATAACAAGCGGTTATTTTCATTATTGAAACTCTACCCACAAAGCCAAGGTAACCAGGTTACTGCTCGATACGAGGGATGGGCCTTAATCCAGGAACGGTTTCATTGAAGGGTGTAAACAGTAGGGGAAGTCATAAAACTATGTTCTCCAAGTCAGTCTAGACCTTCTGAACTTTGCTGGATGTCAGTACAATGATAATGTGCTATTGTTCAAACGATAACAGGAACTTCAAAGGACGGACCAGCCTCAATCCAAGACCCATGTAATGAGGCATGAAGGCTACAAAAACATCTACAATGATGCTACACCTATAAGTGTCACTCAATGGATATTGTTAATCCCCCAAATATTTGATCATAGTGCAAGTTTAAGGGTCAAGATATCTGCTTCCAACGCAAAGGAGCAAAATTACTAGTCCCCCACTCAAAGTAGTAAGGGGTCTAGTAACCCATCTCCTGCGCCCAAGAGAATTAACATGCAAATCATCTTTATCCCACCCCGGGTCAGAGGTCCCGTCCCCTGCCAGCCCACCCCGGGTCAGAGGTCCCGTCCCCTGCCAGCCCACCCCGGGTCAGAGGTCCCGTCCCCTGCCAGCCCACCCCGGGTCAGAGGTCCCGTCCCCTGCCAGCCCACCCCGGGTCAGAGGTCCCGTCCCCTGCCAGCCCACCCCGGGTCAGAGGTCCCTCTATGGATCAGATCTGTGGGACCCTGCACTCTCATGGGATAGAGATCTAGTGTCTCTTCTGACTATTTTAGATCCTCTTGTGACACCTGCAGACACTACACTTGTTACCCATAGGGGGCGCTTTTGACAGGTATTGGGGCACTTTGTCACCATGCACACCCACCTCCCTGGCGGCTTTGATCAGGGACCTGGCCGCCTCTTTGCAGCTGTAGATGGTCTCCCCAAAGCCGGGCTGGAAGTGCACGTCCACCCGTGTGGCTCCCCGGTAGGAGCCGGCGCTGAACGCCGGCCAGCCGAGCTCCAGGAGCGGGGGCTCCACGTCCGAGATCTCCGGGAAATAAGTGACGGAAGAGCAGTCCATGGAGGCGGACACCGACACCTCGTCCTCCCCGCACTGCACGGTGGCGGCGGAGCTCAGGATCTCCCGGACCTCGGGCTCTGACAGGAAGCCCGGCACCTTCTCCCGCTGCAGGAAGAGGCGCAGCGCCTCCGGCCCCCCGGACAGCAGCTCCTCCAGAGCCAGGCGCTGCGCCTCACTGTACAGGTCCGGGGGGGCTGCGGGCCAGCGGGAGCCCAGGGAGAAGTCATCCAGGCACTGGGACAGGTTCGCCATGGCTGCGGTACCGACTGAGCGCTCCATTCACACACTACTTTATATAGGGCATTTAAATCCAAACAAACCCGGGGTGGCAGCTCATTGGTTGAATCAACACATCCCCTGCCCAATCCTAGCCAACCCGCCTCCTGTATATGCTAAACCACGCCTACATGTGTGTGACTGCCAGGCGCTACCTATACCACGTTATGTGATACGTGTGCAGTCCCGCCCCTATAGACGCTAAACCACGCCCACACGTGTGTGACTGACAGGCGCTACCTATACCATGTTACGTGTGCAGCCCCCGGCTCCTCAGTCACATGAGGGGGAAACGTTACTGAAAAGTGTCCTCTATCCCAATATAATATATACACCCCCCTCATAGTGACATCAAACAAAGCTATGACTTGTAGATGCGTCAATTATTCTGCCTTTAACTTCCAGTTATTGCAGACATTTAGAAGACATGACTGGAGTTGTTTAGGATTTTAAAAACTTGTCTTTTTGCTGTATAAAAAATAGTTCATTCATTGGTCGTGTTCATGGCTAAGGCCGCAAACACATGAACGAACATGATGGGGCACATTTACTATAAGGGCCCGAATAGCTCTTTTTGGTGCACACGATCGGATTGTGGCGCATCGGCGCCGGCATGCATGCAACGGAAATCGGGGGGCATGGCGGTCGGAAAACTCGATGGATTCGGAAAAAACCCGGTATTTTAATTTAAAATTTAATTTAAAAACGCGCTTACATGCACCAGGAATAGGATGGTGAACTCTGGCGGACTTCAGCGCAGCAGCGACATCAGGCGCACGACCTTAGTGAATTGCCGGAAGACCCGAATTCTCGCCGGAGAACGCGCCGCTGGAACCAATCTGACATGCCGAGTTCACTTCCGATTGCTCCGCTTTCGGGCCGGCACATGCTATAAGTGTCAGGCGAGTTGGACGCATCACACTGGCTCATGTGTGAGGGTGCTTTCACATGTGGTGTTTTTTGGACACGTTTTTTACATGTTACCATGCGTTTGGCGGATGTGAAAACATTTTTACTATTGCTGGATGTGTAAGCACCCGTGTTAACATCGGGACAGCTGATTATACTTCCAGCCATGAAGGAAACTGCCAAACGCATCATAACAGGCAAAAACGCATTCGTTTTTTGTTGTGTTTTTAACATATGCTGATACTTCATACAGTAATAAAACCAATGATTGACCATCGCTGTTAGGCTCCCTGCAAACAAATATGCACTGGTCGCAAACAACAAATCTGTGGTCCGTTTTTGGAGTCTCTGTGTCATCAGTGCATAATTTGTTGCTGAGCTGTATGTCTGTCAATGTGTCATCCGATTTTGAAGATCCACAAAAACGGAAGGCTGGCGAATGATAATAATAATAATAATAATCTTTATTTATATAGCGCCATCAAATTCCGTAGCGCTTTACAAATCATAGGGGACATATACAACTATATTACATTACAAAGAACAAACAGTCATATGGAACAATAGGAGTGAGGGCCCTGCTCACAAGAGCTTACAGACTATGAGGATGAGGAGGTGACACAAGAGCTTACAGTCTATGAGGATGAGGTGGTGACACAAGAGCTTACAGTCTATGAGGATGAGGGGGTGACACAAGAGCTTACAGTCTATGAGGATGAGGGGGTGACACAAGAGCTTACAGACTATGAGGATGAGGGGGTGACACAAGAGCTTACAGTCTATGAGGATGAGGGGGTGACACAAGAGCTTACAGTCTATGAGGATGGAGGGGTGACACAAGAGCTTACAGTCTATGAAGATGAGGGGTGACACAAGAGCTTACAGTCTATAAGAACGAAGGAGGTGACACAAGAGCTTACAGTCTATGAGGATGAGGGGGTGACACAAGAGCTTACAGTCTATGAGGATGAGGGGGTGACACAAGAGCTTACAGTCTATGAGGATGAGGGGTGACACAAGAGCTTACAGTCTATGAGGATGAGGGGGTGACACAAGAGCTTACAGTCTATGAGGATGAGGGGGGACACAAGAGCTTACAGTCTATGAGGATGAGGGGGTGACACAAGAGCTTACAGTCTATGAGGATGAGGGGGTGACACAAGAGCTTACAGACTATGAGGATGAGGGGGTGACACAAGAGGTTGTATAATGGTCCAGCCATTCTTTATAAGGGAATGATGTCACCAGTTTGTCCCAAACTATTGAAAGGTCTCATGATTGTGTTGCCTATAAATGGATTGGCCACAAGATTATTTGTTCCAAACCAAATTGCACTTCCCTGAGGAGATTTATCAGAAGTGTCTGAGGTAAAATTGTTCTAGTTGCCCAAGGCGACCAATCAGAGCTCAGCTTTCAACTCCCCATAGGTGTTTATAAAATGAAAGCGGAGCTCTGATTGGTTTCCATGAGCAACTAGAACAGTTTTACCTCAGACACTTCTGATAAATCTCTCCCAATGATATCTGTGCACTTCATCAATTGTTGGTTCTGTCCAGTAAATCCTGGGCATGCATGAAGAAACTGGCTATCCACACTGTATGATGCCTCCCTGTCCATCCCATAATGTGATCCATTAGCCAATAATGTGCCCTTTGTGTAGGCCCCACCTATAACCCCCTTTCCTTGTTGCTATAAAATATGGGAGGAAAAATATGATATTTGGCCTTTTAAACACCCCCAACCCACAGCAGCTCACTGACTGTGCTGCGTACGCAGACGTTATAATGTCATCATTTCACCTGCTAGCCTGAGGGAGGCAAATTTAGTTGAAATGCGGGACATACCCCTATACAGGGGACAGCAGTGGACACTTAGGTAACTAGCTTTTGTGGAACATTTTTGAAAAAGTATTGCTCACTCTTTGAGAGGTCTTTCTGGTTCCAGAGTTAGAAGTTACTACCTTCCAGTCCCATAGGAAAAAAGCCACATATCCATCAAGTTCAACCCTTCTTGAAGCTCTCTGCTGTCCCTGCTGTGACCAGCGCCTGAGGCAGGCTATTCCACAGATTGACAGTTCTCATAGTAAAAAAGCCCTGTCACCTATACAGGCCCGGATTACGTACAAGATAGGTTCCATAGGTTTGTTCTTAAGTCGAATTTGTATGTAAGTCGAAACTGTATACTTTATAATTGTAGATCCAGACAAAAAATTTTTTTGCCCCAGTGACAATTGGAGTTTCCAAATTTGTGGCTGTAATGGGACCAAGGATTATCAATAAAGCTTCATTACAGACACCTTACAGCTGATCATTGCAGTCTGGGACTATAGTAATAGCATCCAGAGATAGTAAAGCTTCAAAAGAGGTCACAGTGGGCAGAGAGGTCCGTCTTTAACTAGGGGTCGTCTGTAAGTCGGGTGTCCTTAAGTAGGGGACTGCCTGTAGTGATTAAACCTTGTTTTCTGCAGATGGAGACAGTGCCCCCTTTTGATTTGATTTAGGCTACATTCACACGGCCATGTGGGAGACGTATATACGGCTGACATATATACACCATGTATACGTCCCCCCCCCCTAAAGTAGACGGCAAAAGGGATATGTCCTATCTTTCCCCCCAATAGAGCGGTGTGAACCTTACATCGCTATGGAGAGGGGCGGGGTTGAGCAGAGGGTCCCTGGTGCTGACATCTGCCCGCCGTGCTATGGTATGGTGGGCACAATGTTATGTGAATGTATCCTTAGACTACCACAACTAACCACCATATTTTTTGTATGGGCCATTCATATATTTATATAGATAATTTGTGTCCCCTCATAGTCGTCTCTTTTCCAGACTAAATAAATCTAGTTGTTTTAATCTTTCCTCATAACTAGGACCCCCCCCCCCCCCCATACCCCTTATCATTTTTGTGGCTCTTCGTCCTACCATCTCCAGCTCCAGGGCATCTTTTTTATGGACCGGTGCCCAGAACTGGACAGCATATTCCAGGTGAGGCGGAACCAATGCCTTGTACAGTGGTAATATTACATCCCTATCCCCAGAGTCCAGACCACTTCTGATACATGATGAGATCCTACTGGCATTAGAGGCAGCTGACTGACATTGCATGCTGTTATTTAATCTATGATCTACTAGAACCCCCAGGTCCTTCTCAACTAGGGACTCTCCCAGATTTACTCCCCCAAGGACATATGTTGCCTGTGGATTATTAGCCCCCAGGTGCATAACCTCACATTTATCATGATGTGACTACTTCTGTTCTGGTAAGACAGGGGGACAAGGGGGGGGGGTACTAGTGCCAGTTCTAGAACACCGCCCTCCAGAGAGGGCAGTATAGGATTGTTACACAGCAGCTATCCTCAGCAGAGTTTATCCCTCTTATATAAAACTTATCGTAAGCTTCGCCTTTAAAACTGATCTTCAGTGTCTATATCTTGGACAAGTCCTGCACCCCCCGTCACATCCTCCTCTCAGAGAACGCGTTTCTATCACGTGTTCGGATGACATTAGACTCTTCCTTATCTCTTACGCTAATTTTTCCACAATTTTCTCCGGTGAGGCATCACATCTGATAACGCTGGCGGGAGATTCCATACGTTCCTGGAACTTTTGTCTTCAATATATTTCAACACATGCTCACATCTGCCGCCTTGTGAACATGTGAACGCAGCCTGAGAGTACATGGTTCAGTCTCACCCTTATAGTACAAGTATATACCGCCACAGCGCCAGAATAAATAGCGCTGTAGACGGTTTATGAGAGACCTGAGTAGGGACCTAAGTGCGATCTCTATAATCTTTTGAACAACTTTTTATGGGTGAGAAAATGGTGAAAAAGTAGTGGTTTGAACATTTGGATTTTTTACAGTGTTTGCCATACAGGAAAATAATTTTTATGTTTTAATAGTGAAACACAGGTACACAGGCTGCGGCAGCTGCCCCCAGACTCACCACATGGAGGGGTGATGATAGAGTTTGTTACTTTTCACTTTTAAAAACTTTTTCAGGTCTATCAGGTTCTGCAATACTGCCTCCTGCAGGCTGTGGTAGAGAATGACATGTGACAGATATAGGAATCCTCCGCCTTTTAGCCGCGGTTACATTTGACTGCGGCACTTAACAGAATAAAAGCCACATTCCATAACATCACTGATTGTGGAGGTTAAAGGGATTGGCCACTAAAACAACCCTTATAGGGTTACCAATATCATAAGTACCCTGTTAAAGTTTCTGTTTAGTCAACTGTTAAGTCCAGTGTAATGCTGGATTTAGCATATGGAGGGGACCATACTCTGCAGTTGTTGGAGGGGCTTGCAGATTCCCTTGGCATGTGCTTACAGAAATGACACCACGGCCCGCTCCTCCGCAATCTAGCAGGACTCTCAGCGTCACAGATAGTTAAAGTGAACCTGTCACCAGGAATGTCATCTGTAGCTGTTTCTCTTGGCTATGGAGGGAGCTCCTATGCATATTGGTTTCCTGGGGGTCCTGTGACTATTGGCAATTGTGCAGGCCCCTTTGACTACTGGCTACCTTGGGGTCCTGTTATTATATTGGCAAATGTGGGGGCACTGCAACTTTATTTGTTAATGTAGGGGCTTAATTGTGATCTCTAGGGAAGCAAGAGAAAGTATTACTTTTTTGATAAGAAAGTTGAGAAGATGATTATGAAATGAGGACCTAAAACTTTTCAGTTGCTAAATCTGCAGAGAAAATTCATGACACGGTGGCCAGATAGTAGATTAAAATTAAATGAGACGACAAAGATTCTGCTATTTTTCATGAGCTCACAATTCTGCAGCATCTCCCCTGTGCTGTGCTCTGTTATCTTCTCCTATGGAGACATATAGTAACGTTATATTACATCACATTCATCAATCAGCATGAGACACTGTGATAGATCAGTTTAAGGCTGCATTCACACTCCCGCATGGGGGACACATATACGGCTGACGTATATATGGCCTATATACGTCCCCCATAGACGGCACAAGTGCGGCACCATACCATTCCGTACCCCGTGAAAAGATAGGACATGTCCTAACTTTTCTCAGCATGCAGCGCCGTGCACCATGTTCCTCTATGGAGAGCAGCCTCCTCTCCCCGGCGCCGACGTGTGCCCGCCGTGCCACCGTATGGCGGGCACACGTTAATGTGAATGCAACCTAGGCTGTTGTCTTACTTTAATTTGGTTCTGCCCCAGCCACCATGACCTTCCCCGGCAGGCCATCCCCTCCCTGGCCCAGGAAGTTGTAGACAAAATCAGATGTGCCCTGCGCAATGCTATTAGTCCCGTGCATTCCAGAATTGATGTGGACCAGTAAGCGAGGGAAGGGACATTACATCTCCTTAACCACCCCTAAAGTATTTGCAGCTGGTCCTAAAGGAGGAAGATCTCTGGCTCACATTGTACCCACACACAGGACTGTTGAAAAGTTAATCTTTGCCTCCAGTTGCCTACAATCTATACCTAAGATTTTACAATAGATGATAGTTCTAGGCTGGTACTGAGGGACTTGGGTGTCTTTTATCCCTTGTACACTAATTTCTTTTTTTTCTTCAACTCTTTATTTTAATTTTTCATAATTTTTACAATACAAATACAATCGGTGCTTTTCATGTAATGCAAACATGAGAACCTCAATCAATATAGGGTTCTATGGCAGTGGAACAAAGAAAAAGAAAACTAAATAGAACCACATTAACTTTCGTCACATATAACAAGTATTTCCAATACAATAGCAAAGTTATGATAGCATCTCTATTAGCATAATCAAACATTAGTAATCAGGAAATCAATCTAGCGTTATATTCGTCCCATAAAGTCCAGGTTTTTTCAAATTTTTCACTAGTGTGGCGAAGTACAGCAGTAATATATTCCATCGATCGGAGATCTCTCAGACGTGCATATAGCTCCAGTAATGATGGAGGCGCAGAGCGTCTCCAATGCAAAGAGATCAAACATTTCGCCGCTGTTACTATATGAAGGAACAACCTGGCACTCGGACCCTTGAGAGATCTAGGATACAAATTAAGCACATAAATTTCAGGGTCCAATGGGACTTGTACATTGAGGACCCCCCCAACAAGGGACCTAACCTCCAGCCAAAAATGTAGAAGGGCAGGGCAACTCCAAAAAATATGAAACAGTGTAGCATCCGACCCTCCACACCTCCAACAGAGATTAGGAACTAATGGATAGAATTTATGTAAAAGCTCAGGAGTGCGATACCAGTTTAGCAAAATTTTAAGTTGGTTTTCTTTATATAGCGTACAAATAGATGATTGGCGGGCTCTTGCCCAAATAATCTGCCATTGTTCAGGAGTAAAGCATTTGCCTAACCATTTTTCCCACCTAGTCATGTAGGGATGGGAGATATTCGACCGCTCGTTAAGTATAGAATATAGGCTGGAAATCAGGCCCCTAGCAGAAGGACCCTCCGAACAAATCAATTCAAATGGTGTAGGTCTAGGAGGGACTTCAGGACCTAAGAGGGAGGAAATAAAATGTGTAATCTGGTGATAAGTGAATTCTGCCCCCCCCAGACACGGATGTTTATCCACGAGGTCCCTCAGTGGGAGCACCCTCCTGGTATGGGGATCCAGCAGGGTCCGGACTTGGAAAGTACCGGCTTGCACCCAGGGCCTGTAACTGCTAGTGAGACTATCTGGGAGATGTGATGTGTATAGTATCGGAGTAAGGAGCGATTGCATGGAGGCCAACTGAAAGCGTATCCTGCACCTATACCAGATGTCTCGGGTAAATTGCATGGGACCTAGTAATGTCAGAGTAGAACCTACCGGTGGGGGACCCCATATTAAAGTGGCTGGGTGTAGTGGGGCCATCCATAGCTTTTCAAGCTCCGTCCATCTATTATAGGCAAGCATTGTGGACCAGGAGGCAATGTGACGGAGGTGGGTCGCTAAATAATAAAGTTTAAAGTCGGGAAGGGCTAGTCCTCCGCTAGCAGCCCCCGCTGTTAACACTGTTTTAGAAATCCTATGGCTCCTGCCCCCCCATACGAATTTCAAACACATAGACTGCAATTTACCCAGCACCCCCATTGGGACTGCCACTGGTAGAGTCTCGAACAGATACAGTATCTTTGGTAGAATAGACATCTTGACAGCTGCTATACGACCCAGCAACGATATATGTAGAGGTTGCCATTTGGTTAAGAGATCCTGAATTTCCTTGATCATTGGTGGGAAGTTAGCAGTGTAAAGAGTCTTATAAGTTCGAGTAATCTGTACTCCCAGATACTTCAGCAATTCTTCCTGCCATGTATATTTAAAAGAACCCTGAAGAGCTGCCAGCTCTTTTGGGGGAATATTTATGGAGAGGGCCTCAGTCTTATGTCTATTAATCTTATACCCAGAGAAGTGACTATATATATCTAGTATTTTATGAAGGTTTGGTAGGCTTACCAAAGGGTTCGAGAGCGTAAGAAGCACGTCATCCGCGAATAGCGAGATTTTAAATTGTTTATCTCTCACCCGTATTCCTGTCACATCTTCTGATGTTCGAATAAGCGCTGCTAAGGGCTCTATACAAAGCGCATATAGTAGGGGGGAGAGGGGGCATCCCTGTCTAGTTCCATTACGGATAGCAAAGAACAGGGAGTTAGCATGAGGAGGACGAATCGCTGCGCTAGGGATAGAGTACAATCCCCGCAGAGCCTGTAGAAATGGGCCCCTTAGTCCAAAGTGTCGTAAGGTCGCCATCATAAATCCCCAATCTAGGCGATCAAATGCCTTTTCGGCGTCCAAACTGAGCAAAATAGCACTCCCATCTGTTTTTCTTATTACCTCCAATAAATCCGCTATCCTTCGGGTATTGTCTCCTGCCTGTCTAAACCGTACAAAGCCTACCTGGTCTTTGTGAACCATCTGTGGAAGCCAGTCCCCCAGCCTATTTGCCAAAATCTTAGTGAAGATCTTCAAATCTGAGTTCAAAAGGGAGATAGACTGTAATAACTATCGCCCTAAGGGGTCCTTCCCTGGTTTTGGAATTACTGTTATAAAGGATCTCAGCATAGCCTCAGGGATTGGGGTACCAGACATAAAGGAATTAAACAGCTTAATCATATAGGGGGATAGAATATCTAAATACGTTTTAAAGTATATATATGGAAGCCCATCAGGACCGGGGGACTTTCCATTGGGTAGGTCCATTATCACCTCCCTCAACTCCTCCTCTGAAATGTCCTGGTTCAAGGCCTCTATAGCAGTGGAAGGCAGTTTAGGTAGGCTACACTCGCTAAGATATTGCTCCAAAGTCAGTCCTTGGGCTTGAGAACCCAACGGAGGGCGAGCAGGGAGATTGTATAAATCATGATAATATGTTTCAAATATTCGGGCAATTTTCTCAGGGTTATAATGGATAGTTCCCATACTATCCCTAAGGCTATAAGGGTTAGATGCCATCGCCCTATCTTGAAGTTGGCGTGCTAATAATGTATGTGTCTTATTACCAAATTCATAGAAGCGTTGGCGAGAATATCTTAGTAGTTTTTCCGCCCCTACCAAATCTATTTCCCGTAGTTGTGCTCGAGCGGCTAAAACTTTTTGTAGGATCGTAAGTGACGGATGGGTAGCTAGTCTATTCTCTAAGGTTCTAAGTTCCCTTACACATTGCTGTCTCACCGCCTCTACTGCTTTCTTTTTGTAGGCTGCTTGGGATATGGCATATCCGCAGTATACTACTTTATGCGCTTCCCATAGTATGGGTAGGGAGGGTGCTGATAGGGAGTTATCTGCAAAATATTGGAGTAGAGAAGTGCGTAACGCCTCTTTTGTGATGTTGTGAGATAGGAGTGTCTCATTAAGTCTCCAGTGTAGGGGACGTGGCGGAGGATTCACAAATGATAGTTCAACTGTAACCGGAGCATGATCCGACCAGGTGATTAATCCAATATCCGCAGAGTGTAGGGTACGAAGTATAGAGATATCCCCGAGGAAAAAGTCTATGCGTGTATGTGTCTTATGTGGGGGTGAATAAAAAGAGTATCCCCGTGCTGTAGGATTGTCCACCCGCCATAAGTCAAAGAGGTTGTGTCTACGCACCAACTTTCTAAAACCTAGTGACAGCCTACATTGTTGTTGCGATGGGGAGGTATTCTGTATGGACATTCGGTCTCTGATTTCAGAGAATGTAATATTGAAATCCCCTCCTACCAGAAGCGGTGCCGACCGGTATTGGGCTAAACGGGACAAGACTCCAGATAAAAAACCCAATTGTCCGGAGTTTGGGGAATACACATTACATAAGACCAGCTGGCGCCCTCCAAGGGTCCCCCTCAAAATAATAAATCGTCCCTCTGGGTCTGGATAAGTATCTAATACTTGAAAAGGGCAAGAGCGAGCAATCAAAATCGCCACCCCTGCCGTCTTTGTTGCTGCAGTAGCCTGAAAGCTCTGAGGGAAACTCCTTCTAGCGAACCTGAACGATCCAGATGCCGTCAAATGAGTTTCCTGTAGGAAAGCTACGTCTGGCTTAAGCCGTTTCAACTCCTGCAACAACAACTGACGTTTAGAGTTTGAATTCAACCCCTTAACATTTAGGGTAACAATCCTTACCATTTTTACTGTGTGAATTTAGATCATGCGAGATCCCCATATATGGGCAGAGTACACCGCAAAGAGTGCCAGGTTGTTTCCTACTCTCAGATGGCATCATACAATTCCTATATATCCTTGTAGTGACATCAACTGTATAAACAATCAACAACATATTTAAAAGAAAAATTAGAACAAAAACATATTTGGTTACATGCCCAAGACCCCATGTGAAGTCCACGAAACCCCACACTGAGTCCAAGGTACGGGCGGTACGTCCAGTTATGTTACGATCCTGACGCCAGGACCAACACAAAAGGAGGCACACCAACCCAATTATGGGTGACATGTCAGATGTCCAACTTGCAGATCGCACTGAACCAGCCATCCCAAGCCATCCGCCTCGGGCTTGTATTTTGCATAAAAAGGATACTGTGAGCAGCCTGAGGGCCTCTAAGGACCCTGTGAATCTTCATCTCTCAGCGCCTTAGTCCTTTCGATGTAGAACTCGCGTGGGCAGAGGGGGGAGAGGATCTGCTCGATTCTGGGGACCTCCTCCGCTGTTTCCTGGGGGCATTGCGTTGCCAGGTCGGCGAGAGCGGAGGGTCTGATGTAGGTAGACTCCATTCTGGGATGACTGGAGTCAGTAGATCTAAGGAAGTGCAGAAGTTGTTTAAATCTGCTGGAGATCGCAGCGTCGCTGTTCGGCCCTCCTTGCGGGCAGTCAGGCTGAAAGGAAATCCCCATCTGTAGGGTATGTCAGCTTTTCGTAGGACCTCTAACAAAGGGCGCAATGTTCTCCGGCGTTGTAAAGTGACCCAGGAAAGATCCTGAAAGAGTTGCACCTGCGCACCTTTGAATTCAATATGATGTTTATTACGTGCTTTAGCCATAATCTCTTCTTTCAGGAGAAAGTCTGTAATGGAGCAGATAATGTCCCTAGGACGCCCAGATATTGGCTTTGGTCTAAGTGCGCGGTGGGCTCTATCCATCTTAATTGGATCATCTGGATTCCTTCCCAGCAGGGAAGAAAACAGCAGGTTGAGGACCTCTGGAACATTTTCAACATTCTGCGCCTCCGGGATTCCTCTAACCCTGATGTTGTGCCTACGGCCTCGATTATCGAGGTCCTCCACGTGTGACTGCAGATCTTGTATTTTTTCAGACTGCGCCAGAAGACGGGAGTGGAGAGCATTAACCACCTTTCTAGAGGACGCATGATCGTCTTCTAGCTGATCCACTCTATTAGCTACTGCTGTTAAGTCCTGGCGCATTTCGGCTATAGCCGAACGACAAGTGTCTTTAACTTCAAGTATCAGCGCCTGAAAATCTTGCTTCGTAGGTAACTGATGGACATGAGACCACCAGTCCGCTGGTGGAGGCCGCAACTGATCAGATAATGATGATTGATGCGATTCTGGGGACCAAGTTCCCGGGCCTGACTGAGGCCTCAGAGTGGGAGGTGTATTAGCATAATCCATATCTTCCAGCCCTCTGTTATGGTGTCCCTGTGAATTGCTGGATCGTGGCCTCTGCGGAAGTGGAGATGGGGCTGCCGATAATGTGGCCTGATGGCTAGGGCTCGGTTGCAAGCATAAGGCCCCTGTTGGTATGGCCAGGTCTATTAGCAAGGGCAGATTGCTGCCCTGTTTTCCCTCATGTGGGGATAAGGGGCTCTGGCTGAGTGGCCCTACCTCCAGGGTGCTGCGCTCCTGCAGCCCCTCATTTCTTGTGGCTGCGGTCTGCTTATCCCCCTGTGAGCCGGATTCCCGGGATGCTGCTGGAGGTGGAGGCGGGGCTTGAGCGCTGAGAGGCACCTCAGGCTCTGCGGTCGGCGCCATCTTGGGTCCGGCGCGTGTCTCCCGGACCACATAATCATCTAAGGTACGGAAGACAGAGGCGCCGGACCGGTCCGGTGAGGCTCCCAGAGCCTTAGTGCGGCGGCGGTTCCCCATTGGTAGCCGAGCAGGGCTATCTGGTGGCGGCTGCTGTGCTGATTTCAGCCCGGGCGGACGGAGCTACCAGTTCACGCGTCCGACTCCGTGAACATCCGGACACGCCCCCCTGTACACTAATTTCTAATGTTCATCTAATACATCTGTGGAGGTCATTGAACTCTGTGGGGCAGATTTACTTACCCGGTTCTGTCATGATCCAGCGGCGCGTTCTCAGTGGAGGATTCGGGTCTTCCAGCGATTCACTAAGGTCGTGCGCCCGATGTCCACTAGGTGTCGCTGCTGCACTGAAGTCCCTCAGAGTTCACCAAGCCGGGCCGGGTGCAGGTAAGTGCGTGTCGAACACATTTTCTTTTAAAATACTGCATTCTTTTCCGAATCCGACGGGTTTTCCGATGGCCACGCCCCCTGATTTCCGTCGCGTGCATGCCGGCGCCGATGCGCCACAATCCGTCGGAATTCGACGCAAATCGGCGCAAAGCAGTAAAATTCAGGTAACCCAACGTAAAAACGCGATTTGGGCCCTTAGTAAATGACCCCCATTGTCTTATTTCCTTATACCTCCTTCCTTTCCTTATTCCTGTATGGAGCAAGACGTGGAGAAGGAGGAGTTGTAGGTGATGAGGAACATCGTGGTGAAGACGATCGAGATGAAGGTAGTGGGGCAGATAATGGAGGATGTCATCAGAGCGGAGGAGGAAGTGGTGGTAGAACGAGGACAGTGTCATCAGAGCCAGAGGAGGAGGTGCGGGGCGCTCGGCATCCAAGTGAGGAGGTGCAAGAGCCTGGAAGGATTTTGGAGTGCAGGATTACAGTGGGGCTACAAAGTGACTACAGCAAAGTCTACTCTCACCAGGGATATAACCCATCAAGAAAGAGAGAAGTAGCCGAATGTAATATTGCAATTTGATGAATTAGTTTGTCCTTCACTTTCCAAATATATTTTCTTTGTTCGGAATCAGCCTCAGTGTTTTGTTCCCATCCATTTCTAGGGGCTTCTTCACAATGTTTCTCCAGCTGAAAGACCCATGACCTAGGACAGCGGTGGCGAACCTATGGCACGCGTGCCAGAGAGGGCACGCAGAGCCCTCACTGCTGGCACGCGGGTCCTTTGAATTTAACTCAGCTTTAAGCAGTATCGGAGCCGCGCTCCGATACTGCTCAAAGCCATGACAGAGCATGGCGCTGACACTGCCTGCTCTGTCTGATCACTACAGCGCACAGGACGGTAAGCGTCCCAGTGCTGGCAGCGTAATGATGTCATTACGCTGCCAACGCTGGGCACCTTACTCTGTGTGCAGAACAGAAGAAGCCGGAGGAACGCGGAGTCTGAGGTAAGTTTATTTTTTTTATTCAGGGCATAATATACCAGCAGGAGGGATGATTTCCTGCTCGCTCCCGCCCCTCCCCTAAAACTCCGCCCGCAAGCTGCCAAAACTACCAGCACAAACTGCGCCTGCAACCACAAGCCCTCCCCCCGCCCGCTATTGCAAACCCACTATTGCGAACCACCATGCCCGCTACCACAAACCCCACCTCGGCCCAAACCTCGCCCGCTACCGCAACCGACTCCGAACGCTACCAAACGCCCCCCCTGCCCGGACTCCGCCCGCTAGATCCCCCCGGCCAGACTCTGCCCACTACTGCAATTTGCCCGCGTGAACTCCGGCCGCTATCGCTACCCCCCCACCCCAACTCCGGTCACTGCACCCCCCCATCACCCCCTCCCCTGGAACTCATGCCTCATAAACCCACTGCCCAGATCTCCAGATGCCGCATTACCCCCCCTACCCCCCGCAGCCCTAACTCTGGCCAACCGCCCTCTGCCCATCTACCCCCCCCCCCCCTGGAACACCGGACACCTGAACTTTTGCCCGCCAGCACGGCCGCCACCTTGGACAACCAAATAGCAAGTAATATATGTATTTCTATGTTTGTATGTATGTATATACATATTATATTATATATTTACGGTATATGTGCATTTATATATAGCAGTGTGAGGGCTTATTTTTTGCGTAACTCAGTTATTTATTATTCCATGTCGTGTACTAGGAAGCTGGAAAATTTTAGATTTTAATACTTTCGCTGTGCGCTCCAAATCATTTGTCTCCTTTATTCTTTGGTTCGATGCAATCACAGTGATACCAGTTTTGTAGGTTTTATTGTGTTTTAAAACTTTATCAATAATTAAAACAGTGTACGAAAAAGAAAATGGTTTTCGCCATTTTGTGACGCTAATAACTTTAGTGCACGGAGCTGGGGAGGTGTGGTTTTTTGCTTAATGAGCCGTTGTTTTCATTGCTACCATTTTGAGGACTGCGTGACCTTTTGATAACTTTTTATTACTCTTTTATATGATGTAAAATGGTGTAAAAGTGGCGTTTCAGTGTGCATAGGACTGCTGCCTCTTCCTCAATGTATGAAACAAGTATAGGAGTTTTGAAATGCAAATAAAACGCAATGGGAGGGAAGCGACCTCTGATTGGGAATGTATCATTTTATTGATTCTAAACTAAACCGTCAGTTTTCAGATTAAATTGCCGTACTGGCACTTTGCGATAAGTAATTAGGTTTTGGGTTGCAGTTTGGACACTCTGGGGGTCATTTACTAAGGGCCCGATTCGCGTTTTCCCGACGTGTTACCCGAATATTTCCGATTTGCGCCGATTGTACCTGAATTGCCCCGGGATTGTGGCGCATGCGATCGGATTGTGGCGCATCGGCGCAGGCATGCGCGCGACGGAAATCGGGGGCGTGGCTGAACGAAAACCCGACGTATTCGGAAAAACCGCCGCATTTAAAAACCGAAAAAGTGTCGCTTGGGGAGCGCTTACCTTCACCTGGTCCGAGGTGGTGCATTCTGGCGCGATGAGATGGTCTTCAGCGCAGCAGCGCCACCTGGTGGACGGCGGAGGAACTACCTTCTTAAATCCCGGCCGGACCCGAATCCAGAGCAGAGAACGCGCCGCTGGATCGCGAATGGGCCAGGTAAGTAAATTTGCCCCTCTGTCTCTAAAAGGTTCGCCATCACTGACCAAGGATATAAACTGATCTCTCTGACACTGGGCCCTACATTGCCATTTATTTCTCTATTTCCTTGTATTGTTGTAATACACAGAAAGGAAATAAACCTGTGAATAACAAAACGTGTGGAATTGCAATCATTTTCTGGGAGACTGTACAGACTATGCCCCCCCCAAGACTTGTGCCACCTGTAGAGTGGCAGCAGATGACAGTGAGCAATGCCAGTTATAAACTCTATGGTGTTTATGGCACAATAACATACATGTATCAAAATCTGCTGCTACACTATAACAAAGCTAAACATATTTAATAGGGTAATTACCAAAAAATTCTAAGATCCAATATCTACTACACAGATACAGTACCAGAACCAAGCTGTGCATCTGTGTGACATCACATGACCAGGGACTGTTTTTTTATCCACAGGAAGTAAACAATGAATCTCCTATAATGTGTAATGGAAAATTGTCTAACTTTTATTTACACAAACAATATCCTTAATTTGCTGAAAGTGGACAACGCCTTTAATAAAAGTAGGTTTTATCATCAGCATTAACCACTATATGTAAAATTCCCTACTAGACTCCCTTCTGACTATGTTATCAATAAGAAGACACGCAAAACTTCTTTGTTAAAACCAACTTTATTACAAAAAGGAAAAGATGCAGAATTTATTAAATTTTATTTTAAAATGTTTATTTTCTGGGAGGGGGGGGGGGGGTACAAACATTTTGAGAAAATGTGTATCACCCTATACAATACACTCCTGCCTTGGAGCTACAACTTCCAGCATTCCATGATACTCAGTGGCTGTGAGGACATGCTGGGAGTTGTAGTTTTTAACAGCTGCTGGGTTACAGGATCAGAATTGTCTGAGAGCAAAACTGTTCTAGTTGCTCATTTGCTTATGGCAACCAATCAGAGCGCAGCTGTCATTGTCCCACAGTGGTTTATAAAATGAAAGCAGAACTCTGATTGGCTACAAATAACAACTGGAGCACGGAGAGATAAATCTGACCCATATTATACCCAGGCACCGCCATCTTGAATTGTACCACCCAGAATCCTCTCTGTTCTTCATACACCAATCTTTAAATACAGAATCCTATTTGCCATATAACATACATCCTTTGTCTTTATATACAGCGTTCTATATACACTGCTGCGCATGTACAGAATTACGCAGCGCTATAAATATTCCTCCATTTTACATATTTACATATGACCAGTCATTTAAAGGGGTTTCACTATAGGGATTGCCAGATCACCACCCGTCTGTGTGTCCTGGACAATAAAGTGTGGCTACCACAGACTGTCACTGGCCACCAAAATGCCAGGGATAGGCTACAGGGGTCACATGTCCTCATAGAAACTGGAAGCCTTTGCATAAGGACTGGTGCTTCCCGTTTCAATGGGATGGACAAACCCTTTAATTGTAGTCTACACGAGCACTGTATATGTACATGTCTATAGTCTCCCAGCTCTCCCATATATGCTTATAACATCCACTATGTACAGATCTACATAATTCTGTGTACACATACATGTAACTCCGCATATATACACTTCAGGTATGTTACATGTATACACCCCCCATGCTCTGCGTATAACACAGATACAATACTGATGCAAACACTGTTTACCCCCGGTTATGACAGCCGACAGCAACGCAACATCCTCCCCGCCTCATGATCTTCATCCTCTACTGGAGACTTGAGCCGTAAGATTGGAGGGTCTCCACTGCCGGGTGTGTAGTATACTGGGGTCCCATTAGAGCACCATGGAGGGGTCCCGGGGTCACTGGAGTAATCTATACTTCCAGATCCGAGCAGCTCACTAGTACTCCTGGCCAGGTAGCGCCCCTGCTTGGCTGCCATCCTCTGTCTTTTTAGTTCTGAGAGGGTAAGGGGCGCCTGGTCCAGGATTCCACTCCACATGGGACTTTGGGAATACGAGGATAAGGAGTGATTGCTGTTACCATTGGTCAGAGGGGTGGGGACCGGCGAATCTGTAATAGTTTGGGAACAGTAGAAAGGAGGTAGAGGAGAGCAGTACCCGTTCCTATATGGGGTTTCCGAAAAGGTCTCTGGAGATGACAGGACGGAGTTTAGATCCACGGAATCCCTCTGTAAGTAAGATACATAGTGGAACATTATTGACTTTGACAATAACTACGGTATAACCTTTGAGTCTGTCACATCATCTCATCTTATTATCGGGTCAGTGGTGCCTTCTCTGTAGTGATATCACCTCAGGCTTATCAACATAGAGGGGTTCATTTACTAAGGGTCCGCAGAGAGCATTTTCGTTGGGTTTCCCAACAATTTGTGTTTTGCGCCGCATTTAACAGGGGATTTTGCCACACGTGATCGGATTTTGACGCATCGGCCCCTTCTTGCATGTGACACAAATCGGGGGGCGGGCCGTGGGACAACCTGCGGGATTCAGACTACGCGCGGGATTTAACATTTTTAAGTGTGTCGCAAGATATGCACTTACAAGCACCGGGAATAAGAAGGTGAACCTCAGCGGGGAAGCAACGGATGCAGAAACTCGAGTGCATGATCTACGTGAATCGCGCCGGACTTCATCTTCTTCGGAACGCCCAAATCGGGGATCGTCACGGGACCAGATAAGTAAATTTGCCCCGATATGTCATGAATCGATGATACATGTAGGTCCTGCTCCTGGGAGACACAGGAATAGAGGTAATAGTCTCGGGAATAGAGGTTCACTAACCTCCTGCCCACAGCCGGGCTGAATGGAGACTGTGCCACGCATGCATGGCCGCGCATTATTTAGCTCTATAGAATCGTCTTGTGTTTAGTCTCAGCTCTTGTCGGAGCTTCATGCCCGGCGCGTTCTCCATTCAACTTGGATGCGGGAAGGAGGTTAGCGCACCTCGGTTCCCAAGATAGTTGTGAGTCCCAGAGGCGGGAACTGCATCTATCACCTATTTGTGACATATCATGTGAATAAACCTGAGGTGTTATCACTACTGAGCAGACACCAGTCTTTAGGGTTACATTTATTGGAAATTATCTTCAGACAGGGATTTTTTTTAATAACACACAATTGAAGAAATTAAAATTAAATTTGAATGTCCAGATGGGAATACCCCTTTGTCCCTGGATACCAGTCTCTAAATATGGAAAGAGTTAACCATTAGCCTCCTTATCTGTCTGAATTGGGCGGGGCCTCAGAAGGCTTACACTGCTCAATAAAAGAGGAAGAACGGAAAAAAAGCACTTAACTTATCATTAAGTAAAGAGCTGCATTACTTAATCATTTATATTACCAAGTTTACTATATATCATCTACTTTTCTGAATTTAAAAAAAATTGCTTCAATGTTTTAGCTTCTAAAAAAAAAGGGTTGATGGAGATGGACTTTACATGTTTGTCGATAATTCAATGTCTGGTTCGCTTTAGTTAATTTTAAGTAGTGTCAAATGTTTCATGACTTCTATCAGTATCGGTGGGTTATTCTTTCTTTAACAGAAGTGTAGCAACAAATTTTCTCTATAAACGGTATATATATATATGTGTGTGTTTGGGGGCGCTCGTGTGCCAGCATAGGATAGCCTCACTGCTGCACCAACGGAGGTCTGTGCCATAGAAATAAACGCATCCGGCAAATTTTCACATATGAAAGCACCAGCTCACGCCCCGTTGGCCGTGCTCAACCCCCTGCCTGGCCGCGCCCCACCTTAATGGCCCCCCATGCCACGCCGGAAAGGGGGAAAGTGCTAGCAATAGACCACTGGTGTGGTGCAGAAGCCCTGATAATTCCCCCCTATGTGTATATATATCCCATTCGGGTAGCTGTAGGGTTAGTGTTTACCCTTTGCATGTCAGGACTGCCATCTTCATCATCTTGAGTCCCCTCAGGATCTCCTGCAGACACCAGGCACTGCCACACCACAGCTTCCTTCTCATACTCCCGCCTGTACATGTTCGTTCTCTCCGATAAGCTGGCGCGTCGTACCACCTTTCTGAAAGATAAAGCGATTTTTAGGAAGCTACAATGAGTCCTATGCTGACAATTTCGTATCTTTCATGGATTTTCCATAACAAGCACCATCTACACGCTTGGGGCCATCCTCTATATGTCTGTACATGTAAGAGCAGATCCCACATTATGCGCTGATATGGATTATCTTGACAGCCATTTGCAAGAACAGTGTGTGGTTTGCTGTGAGAAGCCAACTTGTCTGCATGGGACCACCCCTTTAAAGAGGGCCTGTCACCAACACTGACATGTCTTAGTCTGTTTTACTTGTATTTCCCAGAATATAACAATTCTCTAAGAACCTTAAAGGAGTTTTGTTCTGTAAAGGGATTGTCCGCTTATAACAAGTTACTCCCTATTGACAGAATAGGGAGTAACTGTTTATCTGTGGTGGGGACCTCATGGATCATGAGAACAGGGCTCCGTTGTACACCCCAAATATCTACAGCTCCATTCATCTATATGGGACTGATAAGTAATCCAAGGGAGTCCCAGCAATTAACAAATTATCCTGAGGCTAAGGGAAAACTTGTAACCATGCAACATGTGAAGCTACAGCATGGAGGGGCTCTGGAAATCTCCACCCCCAAAGGCTTTTCATTAGCATAATTGTTAAAGTTGATTTTAGAAGGAAGGAGGCCATGGATAACACATATAAGAAGATTACCACAGTCTTGGTGCCTGGATCTACGAGTAAGTGTCCCTGGTTTATCAGGATGGATATTGATTTTATGATTAGATTGCCTTTAAGGATGGCATATAGGATGAGTTGATCCCATAAGTCCCAGTTTGTATAAGGCAACTCAGCTGGACCTGAAGTCCCCCATTCTGCCAATCAAAACCAGACGTTTTGTATCTTTCCTTGAGATGTGAGTATTGTAGTGCGCTGGCCCTGACATTTGTGTTACGTTAGATATTCTTATGTTTTTTCATGTATCTAAGCCTCGTGGGGGGTGAGCAGCTGCATCCTCTCATCACAGGATGTTGATTTATTTGTCTTTTATCTTTTTTTAGGCTGAGAATAAAAAGATCCACTGAATGCCGCTCTGACTGACCCCGACACATGAGAAGCTGCTCCCATTGTATAGTATAACAAATTATGAACGCACAATCTGTATAAAACATTAGCTGTCTGTAGCATTCTGGTGAAGAAAATTTGTTTTCTGTGTAGGAGCTTATGAACAGCATCATTTGAGCACAATCCAAGCACTGTGACTATGGTAACCTTCTTATATTTGTTATCCATGGCTTCCTTACTTCTACTTCACTTGGGGGTGTTATTAGAGCCCCTATGTGCTGTAGCTTCGCAGGCTGTTACACAGGCTGTTGCACTTCCCCTCTCCCACAGTGTCAAATTACAGCCGACAGAAGAAGGGGGATGAACTGAGGGACCAGGGGGATGGAGAGACATTATAACAAAGGGGCTCAGGTAACACCCCCCAGTGCTCCTCTACAAATGGATATTAGAAGGAAGGAGGACATGGATAATAAATATGAGAAGATTACCACAGTCACGGTGCCTGGTGTACCTAATAAAGTGGCCGGTGAGTGTATGAGTAATGTCCCTGGTTTATCATCATGGATTTTGGTGGTAGAGCTCCATTAAGGGGGTGACATATTCTCCCAGACCCCACCAATAAAAAGTCTTGTAGTGATGACTTGATAAGCAAACCAACTACAGATCCTTAAAGGAAATCTACCATTTGTTATTATGCATTATTGTTTAATCCCTAAACCGAGTTGAGTTGTCAAAAACAATTAAAAAATTATGATAATGAGGCTCTGTCGCTCCTGTGGCTGCCCCAGCGCTTCTCCTCACCCTAATTATACACTGCTCCAGCCTTGTTCTGCCCAGCATTAACTTGGAATACATCTTCACTGTGTTGTCCCAGAAAGGCTGAAGTAATCAATCGCCGCACCATCCCCCAGCTGCTGTGTATGAGTCATCCAAATTTAGGTTGATTCGTCCCATCTAGACAATTCAGAAAGTTCTGAACTCTGTATGGCACCCAGCTTTCCCAAGGTCCTTAATTTAGTTGTAGGTCCCTATTCAGACTTAATAGACTATGGACAAATGACAGCGGAATTGCAGTTTTTTTGTTTTTTTTCTGTTGGATGTGAGTTGTAGGACCCTATTCACACTTAATATATTATGGACAAATGACAGCGGAATTGTAGATTTTTCTTTTTTTAAATTTCATTGTATGCGAGTTTTAGGTCCCTATTCAGACTTAACATATCATGGACAAATGACAGCGGAATTGTGGATTTTCTCATTTCGGTGGATGTGAGTTGTAGGTCCCCATTCAGACTGAATTGACTATGGACAAATGATGGCGAGCTTGGCTTTTTCTTCTGATATATACATATGAATTTAGATGAACAGTACAGGATTTGACTTTGTTGCTTGCGTATATGAAGAAATTTATATCTTTATTTCGTTACCATATATGTGTGATGTTGTTTGATATTAGAATCAGTCTGTTGTATAGGGAGATGAGCTATGTTGGGCGTTTTCCCTTCTGGCGAATCACCGTTTCAACAGCACACACCCTCGATACAGGGATTGGCTGCTGCTTGTTTTAAATTGTTACTGTGTTATACAAAATTTATGCCATGACTAAGAGCACCTAACGCTCGAAACGCGTAGGCAAAACCTCTGCCATGTCCTCTGCAATTTTAAAATGAAGAAGTAAAGAATACATTGCTTTTTAAGAAGTGCCGCGACCCTTTGTTACTTTGGATTCCTTAATTTTATGATTGTTTTTTAAGCAAAACCAGTCAGTTCATGGAATTAAACAAGATATGTTACAGCATCAGTGTAGCTACAACATTCTCAAGGTATGTTTGCTTCACAAACCATAAAAACAAATGGTAGATTTCCTTTATTATCCAAAATCGGGCACTTTCACTTACTTAAAGTGGAGTCTTATCAGACACATAGGACTCATCCCTGGTGTTCCTGGCGCCAGAACGGTGATTCAGTTGTACACCCTGACTTTATTGATAATCCGCCGTACCTACAGCCTATGTGCGGTGAAGCCGGGGTGTACAGCAGTTTCATTGTATCACCACACAGGTGCCGAGAGTTCCAGAGGTAAGTACATAAGTTTGGGTTTTAATTGATGGTAAGGAGGTAATAAAATACAGGACAATCTGGGACACTATAAGAACCTGTAGTTGGTTTAGTATCTCATATCACCCTGACGGGTTCCCTCTAAAAGCCGGCGGCACTTTGTGACTTACCCGTGACTCCCTGTACTGGAGCTCCTGCGGCTTAGAGAGGACTTGTTTTTCTGCTGAGATTTCATTATGAGGTCGTGTTTGTGCTTTAGCTCCAGGAGCAGGGAGCGGAGGTCCTCGTCCTCACACAGATCTGGGGACAAGCGATAGATACATATAAGTGACAGCGACAAAACGGATCCTATGTCACTGATATTAAAAATAGAGAACATATGAAAGCCCACGGTACATCCAGCATCTGCATACAGCAATATGTACCTAAAATACTTATGTATCGTTTTCCTATCTTGAGCCATTTAAATGTTACCTTAGGTGTCATGTGCAACACCCCTGCCAACGTATAGGCAAGGTGGTAGTTGTGAATAGCGCCCTCTCCATGCTAGGATCTATCTGGTGAGCCTGCGCAACTCATCCAGAAGATAATGGAAGGAGAACTTAGTTTACTGTATATACTGCCTGGAATGGCAACAGTTTACTGGTGTATGTAATTATCCAATGATGTGCCTGTTAGGAGTATAATAACCTCTGCTGGGAGAGAGCACATGGTCAGAGAAGAGAGTCTTACCTCATGGTCTGTGAGCAGCATACCTTCAGTGTTGCTACAGCCATTTTATCCCAGGAACTACTAGTGCCTCAGGCCTACTGGCTGGCACCCGGGGCAAGTCTGGAGACTTGAGCCCAGAACTGCAGCTTCCACCACTTGGACACAATTCTCCCTGAACCAACCCAGTCTGCATCTACTATCAGGCTGTGTACACCTTTCCTGCAGACCACTCTCCATGACCAGTCCAGTAACCAGAACCCATTGTAAACCGTGTTTGGTCCATTGCCTGCTGTTCAGTAAAAAACTGTAAGTTGATTTGCACAATGTTGCCTCCGTCTGATCCCTGGATACGGCTGCTTACCGCCACGGGCTTTCCCATCCATTACCAAGGGACTCATGCTACAGACACTCAGGGGTTTGCCTAGGGAGAAACCACTACATCAGCCTCTCCCTCCATATTTCTTGCACACAACAGGCTGCCAGGCTGTAGGTCAGCCCTCCGGTTCCCATACCGAGCACCGTGACCAAAGAGTGCCCAAGGCCGCACTAGCCAGCCATTCCGGTATTCTGGGCCCCAGCTGTCTCCAGGCCCCAAGAAATGGATAGGCCCTGGTGGGGGATGTTGCAAATGTTTTTGAAATCCAATCTTCAATGTCATTTGTTGTCAAATTTGGGAATATTTCTCCTCTCTATTAAGTTAAAGTGCAACTTGTCAATAACCCTTTAAGAATCAGGCTTTTTTCTGATTTTACATTTTTCCCTCCCCTCCTTCTACAAGAAATATCATTTTGCTTTTTTCATTCACTGAGGAATATTCGGCTTGTGATCTGCGGCCATGTACTGGGAAACTGGGAAAAAACCCTATATACTTTCACTGTGCAGTCCAAATGATACATCCCTTTTATTATTATGTAAGTGCATTCATGGAGAGACCAAATTATATATACCATATATACTCCAGTATAAGCCTAGTTTTTCAGCACAAAAAAATGTGCTGAAAACCCAAACTCGGCTTATACACGAGTAAACAAAATATACAGTAGGTTTTACCAGGTTTTTGTGGTAAAATTAGGGGCCTTGGCTTATACTTGGGTCGGCTTATACTCGAGTATATACGGTAGTTTTATTATGTCATAATACCTGTAAAAACAAATTTCTCTAATTTTTAAGCTGTAAGGTGTAATTTTTGCCGAGATTTGGAATTCAAATTATTTTTATGGCTGCAAAATGGTGATGTGGCAATTCAGAAATTTTTATTGTTCTTCTCTAACACACCATTTACCATATGGGATAATTATTGTTATTTTGTTATAGACTGGACATTTGGGGGGAGGGAGAAACCTAACATGTTTATATTTTTACTTGTTATTTCAGACCCTCTAGGGTTGTACCCTGTTGCCCATTTTATCCATGGGTTTCCCGGAGAAATAACAGAGGAACAGAACAATACAGAATTCTAGTGAATGATGCTTCACAATTGTTACTTTTTAGGAATATAAATGTTTCTAAAGGACCTGTCAGAGGACATGACTGATATTTTAGTGGTATCATTTAGAAATCTGGACATCAAAAATGACAGAAACAGTTACAATTTATGGCAATTGCCGAATTGGCATTGACTGTCTTGACTTGTCCATACACTTTGGTGATGAAGGAGAATCTCTTCTGTGTGTTCTCAGACTATATGCTAAACCAACTCACCAAGAGGAGTTTCATCCAAAGAAGTTTTCCGATTCAAACTGGCCCCATGTGACACCAGAATCTCTGCCACGTAAATCTGTGAAGCATTTAGGACGACATTAAGAGACAAATCATTATCTTTTCCATTATTCAAAGAGCCACCTTTCTATCTCACAAGAAATAATCTGTGTTATGACCATTCACTGACTACAGTCACCATCAGCATGCGATGTACTGATGGATTTATGGGGCGAATGCGGGGTACAAGGATTCTCCACTGCCATAATTATACAATCCTCATGTGTCTTCTAAGAAAAGTGGACTTAACTTGACAGAAATCTTTCACCATCAATACAGAGTCCAATCTATTTTCATCATGTTATAGAGCAGGGGGAGCAGAGTAAATTGACCAAAGATTTATGGCAAAAGATTCCATGTAAATTGTAATTTATTGACTGAATCCTTGATGATTCTGGACGTAGGAGACAACAGGACACAGCCCTTTTTGTATGAGCAGAAATACAGAGATATCTGATGAAGATACTTGTGTCATAGTCTATACAGTCCTTACCTGTCCCCAAAATGCTGCAGCATGAAGAGGTTCCCACATGTCCGGGTCTTTTACATCCACACAGGCCCCATTCTCTAGCAGCATCTCCGCCACTTCTGCAAATCCCCTAGAGGCTGCGACATGGAGCTGAAGCATCAGAGAACCCAATGTTATTACATTATATTGTGAATCATCATCCAATATCTCACATTTTCAACTTGGTAACACTCCGCTTTATAAAAAAAACAGAGTCTCGGGTTCACTTTCGGGACAACCCACACCAATGAAGTTCGGGATCTGGGGGACCCGAACACGCAAAGGTCGGTATGAACCAGAACTTTGTGGTTGGGAGCGCTCATCACTAATTATATATCATATCGTATTTCCAATATACATATAGATTTTTAGGGGTAAGGGAAAAAAATTCTTTAGGCCTCTGTCCCTAATTTGTTAAACCCCTGGCAATGAACCTACTTGCTAGTGCTACATCAATGGTTGATGTGAGCTGGTGAAAGGTACTCCTGGGGCCTGGAGTATTTAGTTACATCCATGGGTATAGAATTCACTTCTAATCATTCCCTCTCCCTTTTTTAAAAATCACCTACAAATTGTCTCCAAAATAATTTGCAAATGGCTCAGCCTGAGTAAGGCTGAGGGGCAGGAGGGGGAATGTCACTTTAGACAATCCTATCTTAGGCTCCATAAAACCAAGAACCTAAGGGTACATTCATGTGTTTACATTGTGTTAACATAGTGTAAACACAATGCAAACACAATGGGGCTTATTTACTAAGGGTCCCGCAGCCACATTTTTGTCGGGTTTTCCGACTTTTTGGGGGTCACGCAGGGGATAGTGGTTTCTGGCGCATCTGCACTGGCTTTCGTGTGACGGAAATCTGGCAGAGGGCCGTCGGACGATCCGACGGATTCGGACAAACTGCAGGATTTAACTTTGCATTTGTATTGCAAAATCAAGCTTTTACATGCACCAGGAAGAAGAAGGTGAACTCCGGCGGACCTCAGCGGGGAAGCGACACATGCAGGATATCGCGGCACAGTGCATTGGAGTCGGGGAACGCACCTCGGTGATCGCGCAGGGACAGGTAAGTAAATGTGCCCCAATGTTACATTGTAAACGTCACTGCATTGCACTAACAAATGTAATGTGTGAATGCACCCTAAGAATCAATATAGTTTGGAATTGGATCTCTATCTGCATCTTGCAATCCAGACCGCTACAGAGCCCAAAATAGAAGCGTCTAAAGTGATGTTCCCCCTCTAGCGATTTCAGCATGACTCATCTCAGGGAAAATGTGATTATTTTGTAGCTTATTCGCATATGTCCTATGAATTTTTTTTTATAGATACATTTTTGACATTAAGAGGCAATTTTCTATCATATCTGAGGGTGTAAATGTTGGTGGCAGGGTTTAGGGTTATCACAAATCATTTATTTATGCAATTGATTTATACCATGGGAAACAACTACGAAGCCATTCACATTGGATGCCACAATGACATCTCTGACACCCCATCAAGAAATGGATGAGGGGGTCTATCTTTTAGCCTATGTCCGGAACATGTCCGCCATCTTGAAATACGCCATATTGGATTTTACTAATGGGAATGCGGCCATGTAACATATCAAAGAAGACCAGAATTGTTTCAGAAATTGATCTACAAATTGATTTACAATATCTCTTGTGTTTCAAAAGTTATCAACACAAAACCCTATAATAATTCCGTTTTTCTTTTTGTAATGTAGATTTGGTGGCATGGCTTCCAGGTGCATGGGATTGTGTATTGGGTAATTCTGACTACAATATGTTCCCCGAGTGAAACATTGGGTGTACAGCCCTTTCCCTCACCAGAGTGGCCCCCTGGCTGTCAGTTCTGTTCAGGTCCTGTCCGGCTGCTACCAGCGCTCTGACATCATTCAGCATGTGGCGCTCCGGGGCCTGCCGGGCCTCATTAACCATTTCTTGTGTGATGCCTGGATGGAGATGGACAACGAGAAGATTAGCTCTAATTTCCTTGAGGTCAGGAATATGTTAACCCCTTGTCACACTATTTCCCCTCACCTTTGTAGGTCATGCAGTTTTCTATGACGTTGAGCGTAGCTTCCTCCTCACACAGGTCGTAGACCATATTACCATCAGCATTAACTGCCAGCAGATCTGCACCACTGGAGAGAGAAGCACAATTCTGTGAAGACCTAAAGTGTTACAGAATCTCTAGAGTCTACATATATATGAGTCAACTATTTGAGTTTTGATCCAGATTTATAGATTGTATCATAATCCAGAGCTGCATTCACCCTCCTGCAGGCTTCAGAACTAAACTCTCCCAGTATTCCTTTGTACTATCCATGTAATATGAGCAGGGCCAGATTATAGAGAGGGTTCCAGGGGCGTGCGCCCAGGGGCCCCCACCACTCTATTCCTAATGGTGCCCCCACTAGCAGTGACTCATCAGTGAGAGAATGAGATAAAAATGTCAGGGAAGCAGTGGTGCATGGGACTGGCATGGTGACTGGGAGTAGTAGTCAGTACTACTACCACTAACATTGTGCCAGCTAGGCTAACTTGTAAGTAGGATAAAGTTTAGAATATTCATGATAGTTTAGAATAGTAATGTGTATCACTGTTTGGGCTACATTCAGTAGGACCCCACCAGATTTTGCCTCCGTCTATCTCAATCTGGCCCATGGTATGGGTCCTATCTTTAACTTGAGAAACATCCAGTCTCTTAGCACATTACCATAGAGTTAACCATCAGCATCCATACCGTAAACTTATAGTGGAATTTTTACTTTTTTTTTTTTTTATTGCAATGCTTGTGGATGAGATTTAAGATCTTCAGCCTCCAATCAGGCTTTGTTCGCACAGGCATTATGACTTTCTGTGAATGATGGGCACTAACAGTGCCTAAAAGATCCCACTCACTATAATATGCTTCTGTTAGGCCTCTTGCACACTAGCGTTGCGTTTCACGTGCGTGTGCAATGCGTGAAAAACTGACGTTTTTGCTGCGTTTTTGTTGCATTTTTCCTTGGAGTAATTTGCGTTTTTTTTGCGTTTTCGGCGCATTTTTGACGCGCGATTCAATGGGAGACTCGAGCATATTTCAAAGGGACCATGGTTTGGGATTAAAATGTGTTATTTAATTGAAAAATAATGTCTTCTGATAATTTGCAAACATCGGCGATCTATTCTTCACTGTTCCGCGCGTATATTATCTCCCGACAATTTAGCAGATGTGAAGAACAGTGAAGAATAGAATAAAAACATTGTACACAGTGAACACAGTGAACACAGGATCATTTAAGATAAAAACACAGTGCAGAACACAGTGCAGAATAGATTACAGATGTTCGGCACATCTGCTTACTTGTCGGGAGATACGCGCGGAACGGCGCGAACAAAATAGCATGTGAAGAACAATATATATGTGTGTAAAGAACACATTGCAGATGTTTCCATACATCTGCAATGTATTCTTCACACATATATATTGTTCTTCACATGCTATTTTGTTCGCACCGTTCCGCGCGTATCTCCCGACAAGTAAGCAGATGTGCCGAACATCTGTAATCTATTCTGCACTGTGTTCTGCACTGTGTTTTTATCTTAAATGATCCTGTGGTCACTGTGTTCACTGTGTACAATGATTTTATTCTATTCTTCACTGTTCTTCATTGTGTTTTTTTAATTAAATGCTCGATCGCGAGCAGGGGAAATAATGTTATTCTGGTCACCTAGCAACCCTTACGTTTAAAACGCATTGCACATTGCGTTCTTGATGCATCTCCATAGACTTGAATGGGGCGTGAAAAACGCGCGTGACCTGCAAAAATAGAGCATGCTGCGATTTTGACGCGCGTGCAAACGAACGCAAGCACGCGCGTTAAAAACCACGCTAATGGAGAAAGACCCATTGAATACAATGGGACAGAGTGCAATGCGAGTTCTGAGCGTCAAATGCACGCGCAGAACTCGCGCGTGAAAAACGCCAGTGGAGAAGGGGCCTTAGAGTGTCCACTATTTTGCCATGTTAAAAAGTCCTGCCTGTGTATTTTAATCAGGATGGTTATATAGAAGGTGAGGACAGCAAACTAACCAATCTGGGCCTGATGGGGTATTCCAGAACTTTTTATTGATCAAGCAGATTGGAAGGTGCTTAGTACCCACCACCCTCACAGATCAGTCGCTAAATAATTATTTTATTATTAAATTATCGGCACAATTCCTTAATTGATGCAGCTGGCCACATCACAACTGCATCGTGGTCGCACTGTCTATCCGTACGTTGAGAGTGCCAGACAGTGTCGGACTGGGTTTCCTTAAGACCACCAGAGAAAATCAATCCCACTCTTCATTATCCCCCAGGAAATATACTCTAGCAGCTTTTAAATTGTGTTGTTTTCTGATGGACCTCAGGGGTTCAGTATTGGGTTGAGCCAGGGCCCACCGGAGGATCCTCTGGTACTCAGGTGGGCCAGTCCGACACTGGTGCCAGAGATCCTCGAGCGCTGTGCTCAGTAACTTCCAGTAGTTCCATAGACAGCAAATGGAGTGGCAGTACGTATGCTTGACCTGGCACTCCACGCAATAGTGAGAACGGGGCCCCTGTGATCAGGCGCAATGTAGTGAGTACAGAGTAAGACAGAAGTGGGTTGGTGTTAAAGGGATATTCCCACGTTTATCTATAGGATATGTCATAGATGTCCGATAAACGGGAGACCTTCATGTTCATGTTCAACTTTGACTACGGAGGTCATGTGAATGTGCATGTGAAGCTCTGGCCATTCAATCTTGTGTACACAAAATCTATTCCTTAATCTATGTACATGTGTACAGTAAATATATGTAGAGAAACGTCCAGGATTGATGTAAGGAGTCGGCACTGCTGCTTGCGTATATTGTAGGAGATTATCAGCCATGGAAACATAATACGTGTGTAATTGTTGATGCTAATAGGTTGGTACACCTCCTCACCACTTATAGCAGCTTAGAATCTAGACACGTACGGCTTGTAACCACTAGGTGGCGGAATAGCTAATGGGACTGACTATATCTGTATATCCAGCTTATATTTCCCATGTGGTGATGAAGGAAGTTCTTAATAACATTAAGTAAATGCTGTATTTAGCAGAACAAACTTAATAGTTCCCTTAGGCCTGGAGACTATACCGCATGCACTGGTAACATCACCAGGCCCACTTATATTTATCCATAAATTATATAATGTGGTTAAGCAGAGAAAATACAGTTTAATCCCTTAATGGGCATCTGTCAGCAACTCTAAGTGCAGCCAGTGTTAGGCATAGGCCCTGGAGAGCTGTGTTACTATACCTGTGTGCGTGTTGCTAGTGAATTTATATTCCAGGATTGTAACTTCTCCAAGTACACAGGGAAAGTGTTTTCACACTGCTGTGCACTTAGCTCTCTGCATTACATTTCTCTGCATAACTCCTCTTCCTGCTCTGAGTAACTGGTAATATACAACTAGAAGTTTGTTACACCTTTTACTTCAAGAGAGGGATGGGACAGCTGAATTGCAAAGGGCTAAGAGCACAGCAGTGTGAGGACACAACCACAGCAAACATGGACAATCTAATGACATTTTTTAGTCAATAACATACATAGGCACTGTTAAAATCAAGCATCAAAATCCATCATAATAAACCAGAGACACTTACTCATAGATCCAGGCACTGTGACTTTGAAAATCCTTTTATATTTGTTATCTATGGCCTCCTTCCTTCTAAATTTACTTTAAAAATTATGTGATGGTGGGGGATGTTACCAGTGCCCCTCCATGCTATAGCTTCACAGGCTTATACTGTCTCGCCTCCCCCCCTCAATACTTCTCCCACACTCTGCCTGCTGTAATCTCACACAGTGGGAGGGGAGAAGTGCTCCTGCACAGTGTAACAGCCTATGATGCTACAGCACCGAGGTTCTCTGGTAACTAATTCCCCCAGAGCCCTTCAGACTCATTACCATAATTTAAAAAGTTAATTTTAGAAGGAAGGAGGCCATAGATAACAAATATAAGAAGATTACCACAGTCACGGTGCCTGGATCTATGAGCAATGTCCCTGGTTTATCATGATGGATTTTGATGGTAGATTTCCTTTAAACATCTCCAGAACTGCTACATACCACCATCAGTAGTTCTGCATGAAAAAAGGTGATAACAGATTTGTTCGCACTTATGTAAATGTAGATGAAGCATAACTACAGGATCAGACTACACAGAGTGTGTTTGTTGTCTGTTACCATGGAGATGCACACTACTGCATAACAGCTGTACACACTAAAATATAAGGGGATTTTGTAATAAAGACTATTTGCTAAGTTGCTTAATTTTTTTCAGTGATGATACTTTAGATGTAAAATGATGCTAGTGTTCATAGCTTACACAATATTTTCTTGTAAAAATTCCAATTTTCTTTAGGTGGAGTGGTGTGTGAACTGCCTCCTTACCCAGATTATATACTGCTTGGATATATCCCTATGTCAGATTGATTTATGACAGAAATATACTTACTGCTGGATGAGTATCCGCACCAGGTTGGTGTGTCCGCAGGTCGCCGCTGCGTGAAGAGGCGTCCAGAGCTCGTTGTCTGTGACATTAACATTAGCACCATGTGATAAGAGCAACTTGAGAAGGTCTTCATAGTTATCAATGCAGCACTGAGGGGACAGAGTGACAGGACAGACTATGTGACATGGCATGTAACAATGGCTTCAAAGAAAACAAGATTCCTGTCAAAATGACGGAGAGGAGACAGGAGACGCCATAAGACAGGACAACATCACACTGACTGGCAAGTGGCGAGATGCTTCAGGCACTAGATAAGAGGGTGACATACAAATAAATGTGACTGGAAAGTTAAATATGGCATCTCCTTCATGTACATGGAATGATGTACATGGAAAGACTGTAAGAAAATCACACATTCCAACTTGACATTTTACATGGAAAGACAAAATTACATAAAATTAATGAAGATACAGAAATTATAAAATGATAGCAAAGGATATTTTAAAAGAAACCTGTCAACAGATTTTACCTCATTAAACTACTCGGTCCCTAAGGTCCCTCTTTTTATGTGAAGTCTCCCTCGTTTACCTATAAAAAAAATCCCCCAAAGTCAGGCAAATATGACTCTTCTCATCCCATTTTCACATGAGATGAGTCAAGTTTAGTAGTTGCAGGGGAAGAGTCACTTCAGAAGCCCCCTATTTTTAGTTTTATGGTTTTGTGTCATATTAAGGCTGCATGCACATGAACGTGTGCCCACACAGCTACGGCCGGGTGCTGCGGAGAGGAGGAGTCGTATACAGGACGTATATGTAGCTGTAAATTTGTACCGTATATACATCCCCCATACGTTTGTGTGAATGCAACTTAAACATAAGAATCCAAGAATATCAGAAGAGTCATATTTGCCACTTAGGCTGAGATTTTATTTTATAGGTAAATGGTTGAGATTTCACATAAATGAGTGAATTCTAGAAATTACATTTCACCCCCTATATGAGGTGCTGGTAGGTTAGGTGCTGATGTAAAACCTGCTGACAGGTTCTCTTTAAAGGAGCCACTTCTGGAATTCACATCTGTCAGTAATAGAGAAGCCCAGAGACAGTAGGTTCGGCCGTCTGATACATATGGTGGACATACAGTATATTGGGGACATTTATCATAAGTGAGGGCAGACATGTTCTAGTTGCCTATGGAAACCAATCAGGGCTCTGATTTCACTTTCCCACAGCTGTTTTTAAAATGTAAGCTGAGCTCTGATTGGTTGACATGGGTAACTAGAACATGTCTGCCCTCAGACACTTCTGTCTGACCCCCTATGTGTTTGTCTCTGACTATTCATGTACATTTATGGGGTAGGTTATGATCTGCAGCTGGCAGGCTGACAACTCTTCTTTCAATCACATTACAATATACTTTCTAAAAATAAAAAATGTAATTAGAAATTCTCATCTCAAACACGTGACCATTATGTTCAGAAACAATTCTCGCTTAGTGACCTCTTTCTAGATACCCGCCATTATAAACAAGCCTGATTATTTCCCAAGCCCTGGCGGTAACTGATACAGTAGAAGTCGTGTACTAGGAGCACACAAGATCAGACAGACAAGCGGTGGGCGGCACACAATGCCCTCCTTATATTGTACTTCATGTAGGGAGTAAGGAATTCGCTGAAGGCTGAAGTTCTTTCCCACTGCAAGGATGGGGCTTTATTAAACTCTATAACTACTGAAACTTGCTGAAACTTTAAGTAAAATTTTGGATGTATGTATCCTCATACCCAGGGCCGGCGCCAACGCTGGGCATACTAGGGCAGGTGCTGGGGCCCAGAGCTGCTGGGGGGCCCACATAAGTCTGTACATAGGGAATCCATGGGGGTGAGGGGGTCTATATCCAATGAATCCATAGAGTGTGAGGGGGGTTTATATAAAAAAAAAATGAGAGGGCTGTTTGGAATGATAAACTAGGGAATATTTTAGGAACAGGAGACTGTTTTAGTTTCTGAATGGAAATTGAAAGCTTCCACATGATTTCACTGCAAAGGGGCCCACTGAGGCTCTGTCAACCAGGGGCCTACTGAAACCTGGTGCCGACCCTGCTCATACCTGATGTAGAGCTGTCAAACCGTCTTCATTGCTGAGGTTGGGGTCCACATTGCTCTGCAGTAATGAAAGGACTGGGGAACAGAAGATAGAATATACATGTAAGAGATAATGTATCAAAGTGCTACAGACAATAGAATACCTCTATATAACACTCATTTTCTCTACATTACAGACATTATGCATATCATCTAGATACACTGCATCAGTAATTCTTCTGAATCCTCTCCATGCTCTCCATAGACCATGTATTTCTACGGCAGAGATATCAATTAATTCTAGGTCACCAGTTACCCATTCATCGATCCCTGCTTTATTTAATACAGTATTCAATTTAACTGTGTGATCGATCGTGGAGAGTCCAGTGACTTCAGAGCAATTATAGTTACGAAAGGTCAAACTTGGCCTTATAGTTTCCGAGCTTATCCATACCGCAACCAGCCATGAATACCGGATGTGCTCTTATGTGGGGGCCATGATTCAGCCTAAACCTTTAGCACAGTTTTACTACTGCAGGAAAGCTATAGTCCTGGCCTTCACGTCTATGTACCTAAACATTGTACAGAGCAAGTACCTAAACATTATACAAGAGTAAGTACAGAGTAAGTACAGCCAGTGTCGGACTGGGTTTCCTTAGGCCCACCAAAGAAAATCAATTTGGGGGCCCACTCTTCATTATCCCCCAGGGAATATAGTACAGAAACCTCAAAATTGTGTTGTTTTCTGATGGACCTCTGGGGTTCAGTATTGGGTTGAGCCAGGGCCTACCGGAGGATCCTCTGGTACTCAGGTGGGCCAGTCCGACACTGAGTACAGTAGTACCTCCTACTGGCCATGTCCTCTTTTAATAGTATAATCTGTGGGTAAATCTGTTCCATGGAGAAGGCACATCACAATCTGCAGGATTTATATGATCTGTTGCCTATGGAAACCTAATACCTATGGTCCTCCTGTAAAATCTTTTTTAGACCACTGTGTATCTACATACAAATATTACCCGATATCCATTTGCAAATTCCTAAAACTGACCCATAGCTTGTTTGCAAGTGATTGCCTTGGATTGTTATGGTCCGAGGGGCCCTGTCAGTAACCTGCTGACTGGTCTTCATCTTTAGTTTAGGCCCTCCTAGCTCTGTGAACCAGCAATATATGGCCATAAAGTAGGGCCTGGGGGCCCTCCAAGCCCAGGGGAACTCCAATGGATTCACCTGTTCAACTGTGGGCCAGTCCGAGCGTGTCTCAATAGGTTGGAGGGGTTGTGGTTTCATGATGTATGCCCATGTTTATGACCCTACAGACCTATTATAGGTAGGACTGAATTATGAATGGGGCACAAGAGGCACATGCCTGGGTCCTCCACCACTTTGTGAATCTAGGTGGCCATCACCGCCCACCTGCCTAGTATACTTCTGTCTATATGGGTAGTGTATACACTTTTTTACCTATGACAAACCTATACAATGGTAAAATGGGGATCCCTAGTGGCTCCTTACCAATCATCCACAGCCAAGATTAGGTGTCTAATCAAATTAAAATCAGTATATTGCAGTCAAGTGAATTACATTCTTGGTTTCCTTTATAAATTTGAAAGACCTCATCAAAGAGAGGTGTGATTGGGAAACCCACCAAATTTTCTGCTCATGGTTCCTCACTAAGCTTAATCCCTTATAATAGGATTTAGTTGGGTCCCAACAAGGCTTCCATCCGTTACATTTGCTGTATCAGGAACATCCAACCAGAATCAATGGAACTTTAATATACGTGTTACAACACAATGGGGCACTTTTACTAAGGGTTAGTTGGACGCATTTCCGTCGGGTTTCGGATTTTTTTCCGATTTGCCCCGAATTGCCCAAGGTTTTTGGTGCACCCGACCGGATTGTGGCGCATCGGCACCGGCTTGCATGTGACACTAATCGGGGGGCGTGATTCGGACGCACGATCTTAGTGAAACGCGGCAGCTCCGAATCCTTGTCGGACGTTCTGGATCGGCAGCGTCAACGGGATGGGTAAGTAAATGTGGACCTGTCTAAAGCATCGGTTTATAGTATGGTATGATGATTGTATGGGGGAATGATGGTACAATATGATGATGGTATGATGACGGTACAGTATGATGATGGGATGGTAGCATGATAATGGGATGGTGTGATAATGGTACAGTATGATGGTATGGAATGATGAAGATAAGGAATGATGAAGATATGGTATGGTGATGGTATGTCTACCAAACTCATGGTCCATCTGGAGAGTGGACCTCACCAAAACACGTCTAGGAATTTATGCTATGTGTAAATGAAGATGTTTGCATTGCCTGTTACTATCATGTAATAATAGTTTACACAACATAATGACGGGTGAAACTTTCTGAGCAAAAAGGTTAATAGAGAACCAAGTGCCCATTAACCCCTTCACCTCACAAGCAATCAAAGAGAATCGCAACCTTTCCCCTCGAGCACACGCAGGAGTAGTAGTAAAAGTTGTCTCAACAATTATTAAAGGCTTTTTAACTAGATCATTACCATTTACCTGCAACTTTCATTGTGGAATCTGTTGGATCTATGACAGAACGTGGTGTAGACCTTCTATATTGCTGAGGAGATGCCAAGGGTCAACAATGTCTTGAGGGAAGTGACACAAAGCAAACAAAGCTGATCGATAGGTTTTGTATCATTACAAAAATCATATTTTAATTGCATGTGTAGTGTTCATGTGCTTGCGTTTGTGGTTTGGGCAGTCTTTTCTACTGTCATGGGCACGTGAGTGGACCCCCACATGATGACACACAGACCGAAAACAACAGACTAGGTTTGCTGTTTGCAGGTTTGCTGTTTGCAACTGTTTGCTGTTTTACAACAGGTTTGCTGTTTGCAGGCCCATGATATACACAGGTTCATGGGTATGACACCTAAAACTGCGTTCCCCTGAATAATCCCCCAATAACTAAATTCTAAATCTATTTCAAAAGCGGAACGCTCCAGGAATTAGAAATACCTTGCTGTGCCTAATACAGGGCTTAGGACTTACCGATTCTTATTTTTTCACCTCAAGCTATGTAGCGCCCCTTCAGGCCCAAATGTGGGCATTATACAGTGTATAATGCTTTCCCCTGGGTGTTCCTCCAATTAGTTTTGGATTGGTGCACTGCACATGAATAACAAGTCCCATTCACATTATACATAGACCTACTAATTATAGTATCAGCTAATGACATGAGCTCCCAGAACCACATAAACAATATATTACGGTCAATATCCAGCCAAAACTTGAAAATTCCCCTCCAGCCAAGACTACACCTCCACGGACTTTCACCATCGGTCATCCATCATGTCCAAGGTCAGTAAGGATGACAGAAGGTGCTGATCACGCAGATAAGAAAGTTGCCTATAACTCGGTGAATAAGGCTGCCTGAATGTGATTAACTTTTAGGAGTAACTTACATGATCCAGACTAACATCACTATGTTATGCTCCAGGGTTAGTGAACCCATTAGACCACCGCAGATGATGACGTAAGGACCTGGGACGGGAATCTAAGTGGTACCCGGTTTTCACCAGAGCCCGCCACAAAGCGGTTTTGGACTTGCTGTGGCGTGGTATCAGCAGGTCGTTCCAAGGCGTGGTACACAGACGTTAGGCAGAATCGTAGTCGTGGACAGGCAGGAGGTCGAGACAGGCAGCACGGGATCAGAGTCTGAGACGTAGCAACAGGTAAAGGCAGACGAAACAGGATCAGAGTCAAACACGGAACCGGGGTCACAACTAGAAATCAACAAACAGGCACTAGGCGAGGTTATAAGCTTTTTCAACGCAATAGAGCAGTGATGGCGAACGTTTTAGAGCCTGAGTGCCCAAACTTCAACCAAAAGCCACTTATTTATTGCAAAGTGCCAGCACAGCAATTCAAGCAGTAATTTATTTCTCCTTGTTATTTGACAATTTTCAATCGCATGAAGATCCAGCAAGGATTGCTGGGAGAGGCCGGCTTTAAACCATATCCTGGAATGGCCAGCACCAATCAGCACACAGCCTCCGGAGCCTAAATGAGGACAGGTGAGTGGCATGGGCGCCGCCCTTGCAGGTAGCATGGGTCGCGTGAACACACATGACACACTATATCAGCCTAATTTTGGAAATTTAGGTCCTTAAACAGTGTTGCCAAAAATATGGAAAGTGGGAAGGCCAAACTTCAAATAGCAAACAGTTGCCTCCACAGGTCCACAGTTGTCATCCACAGGTACCATGTTGTGCCAGTTATCTACTGCATAGGGCAGTGATGGCAAACCTATGACACGCGTGTCAGTTCTGACACGCGTAGCCATTTTCAGTGACACGCAGCCACCGGAGAGTTAAGTTTCATCCTCGGCTCCTACACGGCCAGGTGCAGTAGCCGGGAGGCTGAGAGATTGTCACGCACTGAGCTCCCAGCACTTCTCTCTCCTCCTCCCCTGGGCCGGCCCCTCCCCCTGTGTGAGCTGTGCCTGGTGTCTCCAGTCGGTACAGGTATCATCCCGGGGCTCAGCACCAGGAGAGGTGACCCGGCCATACACCGAGGAGACTCCTCTGCAGCTCCTGATAGTTGTGGTGGGGGGAGGATGGCAGCACAGACAGAGGCCACATCGCTGCTGCCTTGTGTGATGTCCCAGCAGCTGCCACCTCTACACTGACCATGTCCACAGCATGGATGAGGGAGGACAACCACTCTCATCATAGAGTGAGTAAAGTCAGTGCACTGTTTGATAGAAGACAGTCATCAGGGCTTGCATATCAATTTTGTGACGTACAAGCCCTGAAATAATCGGAACACCTTGCAAATCGCCAGACATTGCGATTATTTTGCTCCTCATGAAGGAGATGCAGACAGCGGCGCCTGAGCCCTCGTTATAACCTGTGAAGTTTCATGACTGAAAGTTTGCAGGTTACTAAGCATTTCCACACATGTCTGATTGTAACCGGCGATTTGCACATAGTAATAGATGATGGGGAAAATCCCCATATACTGGAATACTGTAGTATGGCAGTACATTGTAGGATCAATCACACAACTTAGGGTTAAAGTAAGCTAGAAGTTAAATAATTAGACATATTTGTTATTTAAACTATAAATATCACAAAATGATGGTTTTTTTTGTCAAGGTGACACACCACCCGAGTTATGCTCGGTTTTTTGTCGAATTTTGACACACCAAGCTCAAAAGGTTGCCCATCACTGGCATAGGGCATTTATTTCAGTGGCACATAAGGGAGCTATCCTATGGATAGGCCAATAATATCAGTGGATCGACAGAGGTGGGCGTGTCTTACCCACACCAATCTCATATAAATGACCTATTCTATGGATATGGAAATCACAGGCCTTCCAGCAAAATAATGTACATCCCAATGGAGTCCAAATCAGTCCCAATGGTATCTTTTGGTCTCCATTGGTGTCTATTTTATTACAACTCCAATCCTGTGCCAATTTTTTGCAAATGAGTATAGCCACCGGAGCAACCCTAGGGGCGGCAATCTGACCCTCTAATGACATTACATCTGGTGTCACAGACCAACCTCAGTAACATTAGTCAGGACCAGACCCTCTTAACCTCTTCAATGACGCATTTCTATGTTTCCGTAAAAATGAGAGCAACTCTGAGAATCTTTTACCACATGATCACAGACAGGAGAACAGGATACAGAATTTACCACATCCTTTAAGGTGTACACAACCTCTATACAAATGACAATAACTATTAATAGTTAGCTCTTAGGGACAGAAGAGACATCTGTGTCAAAGAGCAGAAGTAAGTCCTGGACCAGTGAGAGATTAGCTGCTTAATGGCCGATGAGCAATCATAATAAGGATGAAAAGATTGATGATCTACTATAACACCAAAGCAGTGGAAACTTAAAGGGGTATTCCAGGAATCAGCATAATTCATATACATGTGGGCACTCAAAATAGAGGCTCATGTGTAATTAGTTGTTCTTTAAATTTTTGCTCCCCTTACCAGAAAAATGCTGATGACATAGACTGTAATGAAGAATTAAAATGCTACTGGCCCTTTAATCAGTCCGTTAATTTCCTCCGCGCGTTCCCTTCGCAAAAAATAAGATGGCCGCTGGTCACATGTCCACATCACATGTCCTGTATCTGCCTGGGCCGGTCATGTGATCACCACTACGTTTGGCTGTAGTCGGTTGGTTGCAGTGCATCCAGTATGGCCGGGGTTGTGGTGATGGCAGTTACACATGATTACTATGGTAACAGAGCAAGAAAACCTGTTACATCATCACTGGGAGCAGAGCATAAGAGGGAGGAGGAGTTACTGAGAAATAAAGGATCATGGAACTTGTAGTTTCCAGTGACGGCCATCTTAGTGATAACTCCACCTACTTTAGAGAGGCCATACATTTAGTAAATCATAAAATCATATTATTTTAGCTCCATTTTGTGACTAATGACATTGAGTATTGTTGTACTCATTTATTTATATCATCAAGGGTTTTTGTGTCAGACGTTCATATTCCCGGAATACCCCTTTAACTTAACAGGCGGACTGACCATTAACGTTCAACTTCCAACAGATCTACCATGGCAACATGTATACCATTTAGATTACTAACTGCTTGTAAAGGAAAATAAGTATTCACCTGTCACACCAGATGTTTAAACATGGCAGGTTTATGATTGTCAATGTTGTTTCTGACTAGGATGAGTAAGGACAACAAATGTTGGTCTTCCAGTAATGTCTGCCCTCGAGTATGATACCAATATAGGCCTCATTTTCTAAATATATGCAAAAAAACGACACCTTATCTATACCATGTGACAGTTTAGGTATATAGTCTCATATAGTACATAGTGGACATACAGTGGAGCAAACAAAGGGTTATGGGAGCCTATAGACATTTGGTTCTGAAGGTGCTCCTTCAGCCATTGCCTATTCCTTTTGACCCCTTATACATATGCTATGTTTAGTCAAGTGTTTATATATTCTAAATGGTAAAGACGAAGGAGATACCTTCTAATGCCGGCTTCCAGCTGAAGCCTTTATTCAGGTGGTCCCCATAGACACAGTTTGGTAATCCTGACCAAAGAGGGGGATTTGGACAAATTGGGGGTCATTTACTGAGGGCCAGATTCGCGTTTTCACGACGTGTTACCCGAATATTTCCGATTTGCCGCTGGATCGCGAATGGACTGGGTAAGTAAATCTGCCCCATTATCTCTAATTTGTATGGGGGGGGGGGGGGGGCACTTGAGTGGAGTAGAGCAGATCATATACAACTGATTTATTCTATTAACCATTATTTGTGTGCCTCCCTCCAAACCCAGTACCCGAAGAACAGGAATTATACCTCGAAATGTGTTGTATTTGAGGCCAAAAACGTTAATATTACTCTAAAAGGTCAAATAAAAATCTTAAGAATGGTGCAGACCATTGAATAATTATTAGGCTGCAGTCACAACCGGAAACGCAACCAGAACCCGGTGTCTCACATTGTTTTAATGCAAGACATCAGGTTCTGCTTACTGATCGCATGCGTTTCCTCAGAAATGTATATGCGATTGGGCAGAGGCCTATCCCCTTACGCTAGCACAGCACTAGGGCTACATGTGACTGCACCCTTAGAATAGGCGATCAACAGGGTCTGACACCTGCGATCAGTTTTTATAGGGAGCAGTTTCTCTCTAGTGAGCGCCACTTCCACTTCACCTACAAGTGAACAGGGCCGAGCTGCAATACCATGTACAGCCACTTTACAATGTATGGCACTGTGGTTGGAAAAAAGTTTAGAGATTGCAACTGTTGTGGTCTTTTCAAACAGCTGATGGGGATGTTTATTCCCTTCTAATCTAATAAGGACCTTATAAGGATAGGTCTTTAATATGCTGGATCTAGAAAACACCTTTAAGTAAACCTCAATGTTCTACTCTAACCGATCTATATCATAGTTTAGAATTTTCAACCAAGCTTCAATGTGAAACACTGTTATGCAACTGTTACCACTGAATTTATGTACACTGTTTTTAATAGTTAAGATTTTTCCATAAAAAGTTTTTTTATAAGACAATACATTAAGTTTTATCAGCAGCTGACTGTAAGGTGTACTGTATGTTACCTGTGTGGTGTCCAGCCCCCAGCTTCTCTTAAACATAGATCTGGTACTTGGCTCTCTCAAACCCGCCAGCACCGGTTCCTAACAAGTCTGCATAACAAGCTTCACCAAGGTTTATTGGTACAGAAATAGTCAGGTGTCCTTGTGCTTCTTTAACCCTTACTGACCCACCCCAGTCACCCTTATACTACAGAGACCTTAAAATCCAGTCTACTAGTTACAGTCTAATTACATAAGAAATTAATCATATTATGATCCAGCGCTCTATCTAGATAAACTCAGGATCAACACAAGTCCTGATGTATATACGTCAGCAGCGATATCAGATTATATGACCTTTATTCTGGTACATCCTGTAACTTATCCTAGAAATCGGAATAAAAACAAAACTGGACATTACAGGTAGATGTTCCCTACTGAGACACCTTACAAAATAAAACAAAAAAAATTATTTGTAGCCTGGTAAAGAGATAATGTTGCATAATATCTGCTGGGACATTCAGAAGTTTCTGACATAGCAACGATTTTTGCAGGGCTCATGCTGCAGAACAGTTACATGTCCCTTTAGGGGCACATTTTTCTGTCTTGTTGGACTCAAGAATGTAGGAAACTGAACTAAAAGTGTTGTGCCCGTGTATAATGCTGGGTGCAACAGATTCATTAAAAACGTGCACTGGCCGACAAAGTTCACCGAACTTTTTGTGGTGCACCTTGAACATAGGGTGTGCGACAGAATTTGTATGTCATATCGGGCGCACGGTCCAACTGAGTAGCAGAACGCCCCCTAATTTGTGTCGCATGAAGAGTAGTGCATGTGCAACACAATTGGCCCGGACACTTCTTAAATACCCGTTCAAGCCGTTTCCACTAGAAAGAACGGGCAAAGTCCGACAGAAAACTGAAACCCATTAGTGAGAACAGGATCCCCATTCATGCGATCAGAAGAGGTCTCAGCAAGCGGACCAACACTGATCACATTCCTATCCCCTATGCTGTGGAAAGGACATAACAACAATAATTGATATAATCCTTTGCAGCTAAAGTAGATGATGGACCACAATGTTAGTCTGTGAAATCGATTGCACGAATGGAACCACCAGCAACACACTAAAATAGTTGATTAGAGAGTCAATTTTAGTCTTCTTTGACACTGATGTTCTGGGGAAAGTATATCGCCGGATATTGCCGAAAATACATCCCTATAGAAGCTTGGCCGCGGTACGGTAAGCTCACACGTGTGTCACCGTATCGTAACGTTGCCGGGAAAAAGATAGAGCATGTTGTATCTTTCCACGCATGTAGCTATGGTCGGGCGAGCATATGTTGGTGTCAAAGTAGCCTTATACTGATCGTTAGAGATGATCTGACCCATTTAGGTTCAGGTTTGGCCGAGTTCACAAAGGTTCGGGTTGAGTCACACCCCTGCTGGTTAGACCCACAATCGGTGCTGGCACCACCATGGGTGGTACTCTTTTAAATACTGTTGGCAAAGCCTGAGGTTCGTCGCTCCCTGATGACTTCAGGCTAAAGTCCGGGTTTGGGGTCCGCTCATCACTATTGATCATGCCATACACATTTAGTTTTCATAAAATTTTCAACCAGTCGCATTTTGGAGTTAATTCCTCAAAAAATGGTCAGCTGGAAAAGGCTAAAATACTTGCAAAATCAAAATGGAACGAGATGGTAAAGAAACCTCCACTTGTGTGACCTAATGGGGCACATTTACTTACTCCGTTCCCGGAGCAATAATGCAGCGGGCAGCGACTCACTAAGATCGTGCGCCCGATCCTGCATGTGTCGCTTCCCCGCTCAGGTCTGACGGAGTTCACCTTCTTTTTATGGTGCATGTAAGTGCTTGGGCTTGCGACACAATTTGAAAGTTGAATCCCGCGCTCAGTCCGAATTAGTCGGATCGTCCGATGGCGCGCCCCCTTCAATTCATGTCTCATGGAAGCCAGTGCTGTTGCGCCAAAAAACAATCGCATGCGCCAAAATCCCAGTGCAGACACCTGTTAAATACCTATCCAAACTGTGAAACCCTGAAGAAGGTGCACAGTCCAATGAAAGTGAGCAGCACGAGTAAATGAGCCCCAATGTGTATGGGGGACCACCCAATCACATACCAGCCTAAACATGATGCTCGGTATAGGGATCAGCTGGACTATACAGTATGAGATATAACAGATATAACTTTTGGTGTAACGATGGGTTTATTATGGGTTGGGTAGACAAAGAAACTTTGCGCAAACCCAATAGTTTCCATCTGTCTGTCCGTCTGCACAGCACACAATAACGTGTTTACAGCCATATTATGTAATGCGCTTTATATCTCAGGATTTGTAAATGTTGTTTTTTTCTGCCTCGCCGCTTATTACTGACAACACTAAGCGCATCCACCCACGATCCCACACACTGCCGCGGCTCCGAAGCATCTGATTTCTATGACTAACGCAACTAATTTCTAAACACTTGTAATTCTCATTCCCACACAAAATCAGCGGCTTCTGTGATAGTTGTGATTTATACTAAAGAAGGTTATAAAACATAAAAGCCAAACATATGGTAAAGTACTTCACAAAAAGTGTCTAAAAGAAAAACTTCATGTTGCCCATGGCAACAAATCTCAGGGCAGCTCTCATTCTGTATTCTACTGTGGAAAAATAAAAGCTGAGCTGTGATTGGTTGTTTTTTGTTAATGGCTTATTCACAAGGCTTATTCGGACATGTTTTCCTCCTGTTTGGACCAGTTGTCAGTGTCCTATAACTTGCTTATTCCTGGACCTGTTTAACCACCACCACATGCAGAATTAGTGGTGTATGGCTACAACTGTGTGTGGACCCACAACTGCTGTATCATGGCAGATATTCTATGTCATGTCATGTGAACACGGCCTTAAATACAATTTTTATAAATCTGTCCATGTATCCTACTGTAGGATTTAAGGGGGCAGTGCATGATTCTGGGCTACTATAACAGCTCTGCAAACTAAAATATATGGGCCAATATACTGAAGTGCAAAGCACCAGAATTTTGTTCAATTTTATTTACATTTATTGTGTATTTTGGAGCAGCCTTTGTACCCTGTTTGATAAATAAGCATGGCTAAGTGGAAGAGCCTATAGCAGAAGATGATTTTATAAAGGAAAGAATAGGAGCAAAGTGTCACCTCCTATCCTGCATATACAGTATGGGCACATCACAGTACTACTACTCCTATTCTGAATTGAATATGGGCCTGCACAGTACGTCTACTACTATCCTGTATATATGAGCACAGTACTACTACTCCTATCCTGTATATATTAGCACAGTACTTCTACTCCAATCCTGTATATATTAGCACAGTACTTCTACTACTATCCTGTATATATGAGCACAGTACTACTACTCCTATCCTGTATATATGGGCACAGTACTACTACTTCTGTCCTGTATATATGGGCATAGTACTACTACTCTTGTCCTGTATATATGGGCACAGTACTACTACTCCTGTCCTGTATTACTCCTTCTATCCTGCATACATGGGTTCAGAACAGTTCTTATCCTATCCTGTAGCATGGGCAAACCACAGTACTGCTCCTATATTGTAAATAGAGATCACAGCACAGTACTACTACTCTTATACTGTATATAGAGATCACAGCACGGTACTACTACTCCTATATTGCAAATACAGATCACATCACAATACTACTACTCATACACTGCATAGAGAGATCACATGACAGTACTACTACTCCTATATACTCCTCATATAGATCACAGCACAGTACTACTACTCCTATACTGCATATAGAGGTCACATCAGAGTACTACTACTCCTATACTGCAAATATAGATCACAGAACAGTACTACTATTCCTACACTGCATATAGAGATTACAGGACAGTACTACTACTCCTATATACTCGTCATATAGATCACAGCACAGCACTTCTTCTACTCCTTTACTGTGTATAGAGATCACAGCACAGTACTTCTACTACTATACTACATATAGAGATCACAGCACAGTACTACTACTCCTATACTCCATATACAGATTACAGCACAGTACTACTACTCCTATACTCCATATAAAGATTACAGCACAGTACTACTACTCCTATACTATACATAGAGAGCACAGTACAGTAATAGTACTCCTATACTCCTTATGGAGATCACAGCATAGTTCTACTACTTCTATACTGTATATAGAGAGCACAGCACGGTACTTCTACTCCTATACGCCATATAGAGATCGCAGCACAGTATTGCTACTCCTATCCTGTATATATTGCCTCATCACTGTAGCACCATTCCTATACTGCCTATACAGTATGGCCACAGCACATTGCTACTACTCCCATCCTGTGTATACGGGCAATGCACAATATTATGTCTATCCTTTAGAAGTGGCACAGTGAGCTATGATTACTTTTATTATATGTATATATGCACAGCATTACTACTCCTGTTCTGTATATCTGGGCACTGCACCACACTATTGCTGTTATTTCATATTTATGTACGGAGCACACTACTACTGCTCTTATCCTGTGTATCCCCTTTCCGTGACCAGCCAATGGGTTACAACAGCCCTAACAAAGGCATAGCTCTCCACCCAACAATTACAGCAACAACATCCAATCCATGTTAATCATACAACCCACAATGCATTACTATATCTCTTAAGATTGTAGGAGGAAATAACAAAATGTTAGCTTATAGTTCTTTACCAAAATCAACCTTGTCGATTGTTTTGTGACTGCAGTGACACAGATTATCAAGTCCAATTTGCTGGCCCAGTTCAATCACTGACTGCCCTCAATAGACATAAGCATCTATTTACCATCTGTCCTATGTGAATTGTCCTTACCTTCTTCTGGGTCATTCCTCAGACAAGCCTCATGGAGTGTGACACGGGAGGGGAAAGACACTCTTTTGGTCCTGGTGGGGGTCTTCCTTCTATTTTTCTGCTGTCGCCGTCTCCTGTTCTCCTCGTCCCTCTCATTTTGGGCCCACCTCTTCAGCTGTTGCTCCCTTCGCTTCTTGGCTGCTCGTAGTCTCTCCAAGGTAGAAGCTTTCTCCAAGAGTTGAAGTTCTGCCAATAGATCCATTGGCTTTGTGGCCATATCTCACTGTCAGGATAGCAGACGCTGCTCACTCATGAGATGTGGATACACTGACATATCTGTTAAATAAGGAAGAGCATTCAGAACATTGACATTGAGATGTCTGCCTCGTCATGTGTCTACTGAAAACACTCAAGTGGCCAAAGCCAAAACAATCTAGAGAACTTACCGGGATACCGTCAATTTCATGTTGTCTGTTATTTTCACTGATCTGTTTGTCATTTTCATGTACAAATCCATATTATACAGACCTTAATCTGAACTCAAATATAACATTGTGAATTTGCTTTGTATTATGTCTCTAGAATGGGCACTTACCACCCAACATCTCAAGTAGGAGGCTATGGAAATTACATAAAGGAACGCTCCAGTCAAAGCTAAATCATTGAATAACACATGGTGGAGGACCTGAAGGGAGGAGCAGGACTCAGTATTATTGTATTCCTAGAACCTTGCTAGAACCTGGAGTCCTGCTCTTCCCTTCAGGCCCTGCACAAGGTAATATTCAATGAATCAGCTGTGACTGGAGTGTTCCTCTAAGGTGCGCAAGGACTAAATCTTTGTTGGCCAACTATCATTCCATTATAACATCCCACTTTTCTCTATAGGGATTACCTTCTGTTGGAATAAAGGATTTGGGATGCTGAAATCCAATATGATCAACCATTTTTTTTCTAAAACCTTTGCTGTCAGGATACAAAACAAGTCATAGATGATCATCCAGTTCTACCAATATTAGGGGATTCAGCTGACATTGATCTAATTTACATGGCCAGCTTTAGATCATACATTGTGTAAGTTAAATAGGTCTATTCCGGTGATGACCAACCTTTTGAGCTCTGTGTGTTAAAAGACTAGCATAACTCCAGTAGTGTGCTTCTTCCCCTAGTATTACTGAGCAGTAACTGTGGTGGGTACACTGGCAGCAGGGTGAGATTTTGGTAACTTCTTGGGGTATAAGGGGCACACTTCTTCTGTCCCACCTGTAGTCACTGGAATGGACCTTGGTCCAGTGTCTTCTGATAGGACGACTTTGGGACCCAGTTCAAGTGTTCCCAGCGGTGTGAGTGTCAGTCCACAATTAATTAAGTGCAGGAGGGAGTCTAACTGCCTTCACTAACAGAGGTAAGATGGTTTTCCATTTGTGCCTCGCTTGACAGGAGAGTTGTCCCACCTCCAAATGCTGATGCTGTCAGGTTACAAGTAGGAGACGGAGAACATCAGTGTCAGCTGAGAACATGGCGTGAACAGTGGCCATCGTACCCTCTTTATTAAAGGGCACTGCTCCACTATTGCTGCAGGAAAGTTGCCTCACCTCTCGGAGCTGCTGCGTGTCAGCAAAAACGTCTTGGTGTGTCACCTCTAAGACACGTGGCGTAGGGTAGCCATCACAATTGCATTCCCTTCTGTAAAGGTGATCTTACACAGTAGATGAACACAGGCCGCACTTTTCAATTTCAAGGCTGGCAACTACACTATGTATGAAAGTGTGAGAGACAAAGGATACCTCCATATCCAAAGAAATAGTGGACATGTCCGATCCTTTTTATCTAATGGACGATAGGTCTCCACAGTGCTCCTCACAGAATATGAAGGTGTTTCTAAAGAGTTTGTTTTGCTGTTGGACCAAAAGCCTTCATCCATCAACTGCTGAAGATGTATGACTATGACAACATGAATGTCCCGTCTTATGGGTTCTCTACTTTCAGAACCATGGACTGCAGATTTTGGTGTCAAGTTACGTAGCTATAACTTTAACTATATATACAATTATTACATACTACACCTAGCAGAGACAGGGTTAGACTGTGCCCTTTGAGGATCAAAGTTCTGACTCTTTATAGAATATGAAGGTGTTTCTAAAGAGTTTGTTTTGTTGTTGGACTAAAAAACTTCATGCATCAACTGTTGAAGATCTATGACTATCACAACATGAATGTCCTGTACTATGGGTTCTCTAGTTTCAAAATACACTGCAAATTCTGTGTGAAGCTATTTAGCTATAACTATAACAATGTATACAATTATTACATACAAGACTGTGCCCTTTGTGGATCTGACTTCTGATTCACGGTGCTGACAAAATTATAAAGCCTGGGTAATGGGTAATACTACTAGTAAGACACCTGCTACTAGAGATTATTATTTTGTTAATTTCTCTTTTTTGCATTGGTTCTGTATCGTTGGGGGTTGGACCATTAGAATCATTGCATGCACTGGATCCAATGTTGGAGACTGGATCCAATGCTGGACACTGGATGTTCTTGTCCCGTTTCATAGGGGTAGTGATAGAATACAGTACAGCGAAGTGACCTAATTTGTAGCAGGGGGTTTAATCTCTGATCACTCAGCTGTATGACACATCCTGTATGGTAAGAGAAACTCAGACGTCAAATGAAACCATAGCAGGAAAGACAGATACGGACTGGACCACAATGTGACTTCCTGCAGTGACAAGTGACACACATAGGCGCAGAATATAAGCCATTACAAGACAATGGAATATGTAATACCATAATCCATCGTAATAGACCGGTGGGTCCACCTCCACTCTTTAGGACAACATTGTTCTTTAAATTACAGTAAAATGTTTCTCCTCTTTCCTGCAATTTACTACCTACAAATCCAGGTGTCTGCAGCCGCCGAGGTCTACCCAGTCTAAGTACACATCTTTAGGGAGGAATCCATAGGAAGAAAATGAACATCCTACTACAAGCTATATAAAAAAAAAGAACTGAAAAAGCAATTGTAGAAGAAGCTATTTGTCAAGTGTCTCCGGCAATAAAATGGTCGATATTGGTTCCTTCTCAAATAAAGATGGATACGGGATGTTTATTGGTTTGAAAGCAAAGTCGAGCCTTCTGGGTATTCTGGTGACAGTCCTGCGACCCGCATAATGTAAAAATACTGATGACCGCTACAGAATCCGACTTCTCCACATAACTTATTCCTAACGTCTTGGCATAGAAGGACAGATAACAAAGCTGGTATCATCAATACTGAGTATTTGGACATCTGGACCAGGGAGAGAATTCATTAAACTGCATAAATTTTGGTGCATTGGTCAAATATTTAGAAGGACAAAACATAGGAGGACGTCATTGTGATCCTGTCACTTATCTGGATAACAGGTTGGTGACAGAGCATGAGCCCAAATTCTGAAGACAGGTTCCCTTTAATATGGTATTTTGGACCATTAATTGGACCAAGTAAAATGCATAAACCATGATGTTACAAGGTCTTTATTCCCTAGAAGTTAATAGGCCCCAGTGCGCAGTTTGTGCAAGGCCCCAACTATAATGTATGGTTTATAGCACTAGTCTTCTCATATGGGAAAGTGACACATTATGGGCCCCCTAAGCCTCTTGGGCCCGGTTGCAACTGCACCCCCTATGCCCCTGTGTTTCATCCCTTTTTATCCAAGAAATCTGTTCTGGGTGGCAAGACATGACGATAAAGTGCGAGACTTGGCTCCTTCTCTTCTGAGTTCACTATTGCTCTATTTATACGCAGAATTACATGAAAATGAACCCCATAAAATTATAGTAGAAGATTTCAAAGTTACGCCTGATTATCTAATATTACAACAGGTTCATCACAGTGTCTGATTCCGGGTGATAAATCTGGTGTAATTTCAAGAAAATCTACCATCAAAATTCATCATAATAAACCATTGATACTGACTCATAGGTCCATGGCCTCCTTCCTTCTAAAATCAACTTTGGGTGAGCTTCTTGGTGCACCAGGGGCGTGACTGTGTCTGCTGGTGCTCCTGTTTTCTTCTTTCTATAACTCTTTTCTAGAAGGGATATCGGCTATTATGTAAAAAGGTGCTGCTAGTTAGTGCTGGACATTAGGGAAAGAAGAAAATGGGTCCACCAGCAGATACAGTCAAGTCCCTGGTGCACCAAGAAGCTCATTTGCATAAAGATAAAAACTGAATCCGAAACAGAATGACAGTTCCTCTGAAAACTGGAAAGGTACAGTATGTCTGGAAAACTTCCAAAGTGCCTTAATCAATGCTGGTCGACTCCCTTTAAGGCCTAAACTTATTTATATTCTTGTGTCTAACACCTCCAGCAAGAAGAAGCACACACACAAAATACAAGACACTGGTATAACCACATGGTGAAATAATCTGTAGTATGAGGGTATATGCTAATTATGCTAAGTATTGGGATAATACTTAAAGTTGCATTTAGAAGGAAGGAGGCCATGTTCAACATTTATAAGAAGCGTCCCTGGTTTATCATGATGGATTTTGATGTAAAATCTATACTCATATGCCACTATTCACTGTGAATCTCAGGGATGGGAACATCATTGGTGCAACCTTTGTGGCAGCAAAGAGTCCAGTAGGTAAATATCACCCTAAAGCCTCATTCCCAAGGCTATGTGCTCGACCCGAACCGGATCCCGGGAGAACACAGGGTCAGGAGGAGGTGGGAGGGCTGAGCGCTCTTCACCCGTCCTCCCTCCATAGGCAGACGAGCGGGCCCACTCAGTCATGGGTGCATTGACCGGAAGCCTTAGAGGTCATTATTGCAAACAGGGTCAGCTCCAGGTTCAGTAGGCCCCTGGGGCCCCTCAGTGGGCCACTTTGCAGTGCACTCACGTGGCAGCATTAAAAATTCTGAAACTGAAATAGTCTCCTGTTCCCTAAAATATTTCCTAGTTATTCATCGAAAACAGCCCCCTTATGGGTATTTTATATACAGCCCCCCTCACCCCTAAGGATTCCTTATGTACAGCCATATGTGAGCCGCCCTGCAGCTCTTTGCCCCGGCACTTGCCCGGGTATACCCAGTGCGGCGCCGGCCCTAATCACAAATCATGCGACCAGATCACTGCCCCCCAGAATGTGCCCTTAAGTCGAACTAAAGCCATAACTGAATTTTATGGCTTACACATACTAATAGATTGTTGGGGAGGAATATGGATGATCCGATGTGATAAGATATGGGAGCATAAGGAGCTCCTATGCTCCACAACTGCCTAGTATAGTTCATATAAAAAGCTCCAGATCTCCCATGTAGTCCTGTTTCTGCATAATATAATCATAGTAATCCACAATGTGTGTCAGTTTTGATGCTTCTTAGAGTTAATTTCATGTATAAATGAAAGATCAAGAGGAAAACAAAAAAACAAAACAGAAAAATGAGTCACTGGTTAATTATCAGATGTTCTACTAACGATGGACATTGGAAATTATCTTATTGAAGAGAGAAAGCACTAGATGCACCCACTTGATAAAACTGAAGATCAGGTAAGACTGCAAGCTGCTTCCACCTACTCACACATTCAGTCTAGTGGGTGTCGTGTGGGGGAGTAGCAGCCATGTTCTTGTTTTTGTAGAATTTACATCTCTATATTTTCCATTGTTGCTGATAAATCATGAGCAAGGAGATAGATGAGTCATTCACATGAAACTACCTCCTACATGGTGGTGGGCATGTGCCCAGGGTGCGAGGTGTCAGGAGAAGAACCAACAAGCCACCCTGGATTGGAAATAATGGTTAATGTGGCTATATGAATCAGATGGTTGAACAACCATTGAACAATCGTTTTGCAGATGCAATTCCTCACAATTCAGTCCAAGCATATGAAAGATGAGTGCAATGAGAACAATAGTTATCTCAAAAGATCATTTGTACTACATTTTTTTCAGAAGAACATTTCAAACACGACCAACTTCTGCCCACAACTGGCTAAAGTATCATTCTTTCCTTAATTTTACGAAACCCATATATGGTCCCAATTGTCCATTTTCATCAATTTTAGTCTAATGTATACAGGAACATTTAGGCAGTAAACTATATATTCTACTCAACTAAAGTTAATCCAAGTCTAAATTGAAGATGTCTTAAGAGCCATCAGATGACCATGAGTAATTTCAAACAAATTAATGAGATAAAATATCTTGGAACTACAAAGGACAATAGACCATTGACTTAAGCTAATCATACATGTTAGATCTTTGTTGGTCAAACTCGTGCTTTTGGTGGGACTGGTTGACCACTCAATGAGTTCGAAGTCCTCCATATTCTCACTTTCAGCTATTTTCTCACTTTCAGCTGTTTTTCTATCCTCTTTCTAGTCAGAAAAAATGAATGTTTAGCTGACCCAAGGGTGTATGTTTATGGTCAAAGAAAACAGGTGTCAGTCGAATGAGTATTTGGCCAACAGTCGTCTTATGTCCCTGACCAGACTACTCCGTCTTCTACTTTCATATTATACTTCAAGTACAGACCAGACAAAATTGTACTTATACATCTATTTTATATTTGATAAGACATTAAATATATTAAAGAGGTAGGGTATCATCACTAAACTTTACTAGGGTAAGTACACAACCTTAATAGGGTCACCCATATAGTACTTGGTAACTGGTAACTTTTGTGTAAAGTTGATGGGACCAATGGGTCATGTGACCAGTGGATAGCAGGATTGAGGACTTTTTGTGATGTCCTGTGTCCTGCTGCCTTCCGGCAGGTGTTCTGCACACCCCCACTGTCATAAACACTCTGTAGCAATGGGTGCAGGTATCCGTATCCGTGGTTATGATGGAGAGGACTTGCATATAGTAATGACTGCACAGCCGCCTCTATCCCCTGGAAGGCAGCAGGACATGGGAAATCACAGCAGACCCAAGGTTACGTGACCTGCTGGTCCCAGTGGTTTTACACAAAGTACTATATGGACTTATATGACTTACGTTGGCAAAGTTTTGAAATCCCAACCCTTTTCATTTTAATTGGACTTTACGTAAAAAAACAACAATTCCAAGTTTTTCCATGTTCCTTGTTTTTTCCTGTTGCTGTCTGTTGGGGAGGTTCTGTAAAACCCTAATTGAAAAAGTGTCAAGGCTTCTCTCCAACAGCCAAAGACCCTCGGATTGGCCAAGCTTATAAGTAAGAAGTATGTCTCCAGCAAAAAGGTTTGGGTGCTGATATCAACATACCGATCCTTCCATGGCCCAAGACCACTAGTCAAGGGAAAGCTGAGAAACCTTACATAAGGAAATCATTCAATCCAGACAAATTTGGGAGATTTCGGATGACTTATCTTTTGTAGAACAAAGACCTTCCAGGAACTGGTCTAATCCACTTTCTACAGTGTCTGTAGTTCTGGATAATTCTTGAAAGGATTCATTCTCTGAAATGTTCTATCTCAAATTATCTTTGTAGATTTAATTTTTAACTTTAAAATTAAGACAATTTTTCCTCAACATTTATATTTTTAGAAACAGAACACAAAAAATGCAGTGTCTACACTTTATGACCATGAATGTTATATAAGACAGGCGAGCACCTGCGTACAGCTACGCACCTGCTCAACAGCTGTGTCCCGGGATTCTGGAACATGCATCCAACTATCGATATAGGTAAAAGGTAATGGAGAGCATTATCTTAATATAAACTGACAGCTCACCGGTGACCCAAAGTTTTACTTATTTTTTCATTATGAAAAAATGTGGAGAAAATTAACCTTAAAGAGAAAAGATTCTTATTGTACAAGTGCCGTCCGTTTTTTTTCACGCTCCCACTGAATTCAATGGGGAGATTCTACACACATGACTCACAGTAGTGCATGCAGCGATTTTTAGCACATAGGACCTAATCATTGGACCGTGGAAAACATATGGGGGCACATTTACTTAGGACCTTGCGCCATTTTTCTGGCGGACTTTGCAAGTTATTTTATGTGCAAACTGCTTGTACAGGTATTTAAGAAGTGTCCGCACCACATTTGAGTCATGGATGCACTATTCTTCATGCAACACAAATTTCTGCACTGAAGGGGGCACTCTGGTACTCAGTAGGACCGTGCGCCAGATTTATCATGCAAAGTCCAACAGAATTGTGTCTCACACCCAATGTTGAAGGTGCACCAAAATAAATTTGGTGCACTCTATCGGGGCAGTGCAGCGGGCACCAGATTCATTAAGAACGGATGCCAGTAATCCTGAATCTTTCGCCCCCTGCACTATACATAGTACAGACTGCACTGGTTTTAGTAAATGTGCCCCATCTGTTTTGTGCATAGCACAATACACTATTGAGGAGTCAGAGTCCTGTCCGATGTAGACTAGGACTGCACTCGTATGAGAAAGTAATTTGTGGGACCGACTGAGTGATTATTTTACCTATAATAAAGACCTTCCTCCTGACCGATGTTGGTCCTTTAAAAAACCTCAACTCCCAAATTTCAATAACCCTATAATCTTAAAGGGAGCCATCGGCGTGTGGCAGTCTACTCCCCTTAACCTATTCAGAACACATGCATGCTCAGCACAGATGGGGGCCCGATTGGGAGGAATAGCTGTGTAAGTATATAACCATCTAAAACTACTGCAGATGGCCATGTGGAAGATCCCGAATTTTAACCTATTACACTACTGAACCTACTGTAGTGATAATGTAACCCCATAGTCATTTGGTTATGTAAATTCAGCTATATCATATATATATATATAAGTTATGATAAATGACCACTACACGTGTTCGGTCACACATACAACACTAGAACAATATACAGGTATTATATGTCCACGGAGGATAAAGCACCTGCAGCTAAATGATGGATGCTACATGTTCCTATATATTAATACATTCTGATTCCCCCCTATAAGAATACATAACATATGCTAGAAAGGCTCTGCACCCCATTTACTGTATGCATGAATTGTCATTTGTATAGATAAGCATAAGCCGTGCCTATTCTATAGTATCCATACATTCAGGCTATGCAGATGTCATATACATAGACACACTGGTACGGATCCTATACAGTGAGCAGCACATATACATCCATACATACCTGTGTAAGCAGTCTGGGGGCAGCAGTCAAGCCTCTGGAAGCATCAGATGGTACTTGGGGACCAACGCAAATATGGATTGATATCCAAGTGACAGCAGAGAGGGACTAATGCAGACAGAGCAGGAGCGACACAGGACTGGGTGCTAGTAGCTCTGCAGGGTAAAGAGAGGAGGCGTCTGCTGCAGCCTCACAACCCAGAGAGGAGGAGGAGGCGAGTGCAGAGACTTCTCATTATACAACTCCACCTACAGCACAAGCCTCTCCATCTACATACCCCACAGTCCTCTACCCCGCAGTGCACACTGGATGCGATTGTACTAGCATCTAGGCGATTTATCTTTATAAATGTATCTATTATTCTCTTTGTTTCCTAATTCCCGTTACATTCGGTCTGGATTATTTTCTGTAGCGGTGCCGGTGCTGCATCAATGGGTCATGTATGAGGATGGATTTTTAGAATTAAGAATTAGTGAATCTCTATGGGCCTTTTATACTATTGAGTAGTGACCTGTGGAGGGTACCATGTGTTACCCCATACAGTGTACGAATAACTATACTGCCATATTCCTAATTAGAGATAAACAAATCTGTCCAAACCGATGTTGCATCAATTGTGGAGAGTTTGCCAATTAAGGCTCTAAGGCTATATTCACACTAACATGTGCCCGCCGTACTACACGTCGGTCCCGGGGAGAGGTGGAGGGGGTGCGCTGCTCAACCACTGCTCCTCTTCATAGTGATATATGGTGCACAGCGCCATATTCCGGGGAAGCATAGGACATGTCCTATCTTTTTTCCCGGGTACTGAACGGTTCGGTGCAGCGCCATGCTCCCATTACCGTCTATGGGGGACGTATATACGGTGTATATATGTCCCCCATACGGCAGTGTGAATGTAGCCTTAAGGTGTGTTTAGACTCATAGCCATTGATGCTCCACTAAGGGATTCTGGGTAACATGCAAATATGTTCTCCAGGGTGGGAAATGGAAAACAATGCCTTCTTTTGCTACCATAAAAGGCAGCCCCCTTAACACCAAGCATGACTTACAAGAAGCCTCAAGACAGAAGGAACAGATTCACAACTGTAGACAGCACTGTTTTGACCTAGTTGGGTCTCTTCAGTACAGCGTAGGAAACTGGTTTGGCTGAGTCAGAGGCTATTGACTAGTGTCAGGTAGTAAGAGTTCTCCTTATGGAGACTTTGCCAATTAAGGCTCTAAAGACATGTGGAGACTTACAGTCATTGATGCTCCACTAACCGATTCTGTGAAATATGCAAATATGTTCTCTAGGGTGGGAAATGGAAAACAATGCCTCCTTTTGCTACCTTAAAAGGCAGCCCCCTTTACACCAAGCAGGACTTACAAGAAGCCTAAAGACAGAAGGAACAGATTCCCAACTGTAGACAGCAGTGTTTCGACCTGGTTGGGTCTCTTCAGTACAGTGTAGGAAACTGGTTTTGAAACTGGTATTGACTAGGGTTAATAGCCAACCAGTGCTGTCTATAGTTGTGAATCTGTTCCTTCTTTCTTTAGGCTTCTCGTAAGTCATGCTTGGTGTTAAGGGGGCTGCCTTTGAAAGCAGCAAAAGGAGAAATTGTTTTACATTTCCACCATGGAAAACATATTTGCATATTTCCAATTGTCCCGAAAATCAGTATATAACCCCCTCTAGTTCTCTAAAACATAGAACTAGTGAACCCTAACACTGACCATAACCCTTATTAAAAACAATTGTATAAAATAAATGAAACGAGATAGGAGCTTCTTATAAAACAGATCTATTTTTAGAGAGGGCTCTGGAGAGGGTTAAAGACCAATTTCCAGGACAACTGGAGCAACATCAGTTCAGATCAAATAGATTTGGAACCAAAACGAAGCTTCCGAAAAATTTGTTGCAGCTTCAGGAATTAAAATTTCCAGAACAATTGGGGCAACATCGGTTCATCCAAAATGAATCAGAATGTACCAAGTCCACAAATGCTGATGATAGCTAAAAGCATGTTGGCACCCACCCTGGCACACAGCACCCTTCCCAATTATCTCCCCAAAAAACTTATCCAAGTCACTAATGTGAATACTGGTATCTTACATACTTTCTTACATACTTTGGTATATAGCAAAATATTATTTCATTTGGGTGGATGGTTCTGGGAACTTAGGAAGCTTTGTGAGTATTTGTTTCATTTGGTGACTTTTTATGTGGGGGACACATAAGGGGCACTATAATTAAGCTAATTGAGTGGGGGCACTAATGATCACCAGGGTATACTAAGTAACCCCATTATCTAGTGGGGGCTGGCAGAAAAGGGCATCAATATTGATTGTGGGCAACTTTACTAAACAATGAGTATCGACAGACCATCACCAAGTTTGAGTTACGAAGGAGGACAATTACTAGGTAGGAGTCATTAAGGGCTACTTTTAACAAATAAGGGATCTGGGTGCCACCATTTCTTAGCAGGGGTCACTAAGGATCATCATTGTGTTACTACTTGGTAAGGTGGGAACTGAGCAAGTGACTCTGAATGGTATCATTGCTGAGCAGGGTATACTAAAGGGTATCAACACTGGGGCTCATCCTTGCAGTGCTAAACACCTTGAGGGGACTGATTCCAGCTATTTTGTATTTGAGGGGAATGTCTTGTTTTGCTATCTTTCCAGTATAATGAGAATTTAGCTATAAATAGAACTTGATCAGCGAACCTGTATCTATTTCCTGTCTGCGGATCAAACTGCTTAAAGAGGACCTGGCCATCCCTACTCCTGACATGACTGTATTAGTAAATGCTTGTCTTCCTAATAGTACTGGTTTGTGGTATCTTTTCTTATAATTCAGTATTTTGCTGTTCCTCTGTTATTCCCCCTAAAAGTATACAAAGAAGTTTAAAGCTGTATGGAGATAGAGGGGTGTCCTGCTCACTGACATTGTCTTAAAAGAAAGCCACAGCCAGACTCCTCTGTTCTCTCCAGACCCACCTGTCTTCTCCAGACCCTCCTGTCTTCTCCAGACTCCTCTGCCCTCTCCAAACTCCTCTGCCCTCTCCAAACTCCTCTGCCCTCTCCAAACTCCTCTGCCCTCTCCAAACTCTTCTGCCCTCTCCAAACTCCTCTTTTCCTTTCCATACTCATTTGCTACCTCCCAACTCCTCTGTCCCTTTCCCGACTCTTCTGTCCTCTCCAGACTCCTTTGTTCTTTCCAGTCTTCTCTGATCTCTCCCGACTCCTTTGTCCTCTCGACTCCTCTGTCCTCTCCCAACTGCTCTGTCCTCTCCCGTCTCCTCTGCCCTCTCCAATCTCCTCTATTCTCTCCAGACTCCTCTAACTTCTCCCAACTCCTCTATCTTCTCCCCACTCCTCTGTCTTCTCCCCACTACTCTGTCTTCTCCTGCCTTCTCTGTTCTCCTCTGTTCTCTCCAGACTCCTCTGTCTCCTCCCCACTCCTCTGTCTTCTCCCCACTACTCTGTCTTCTCCTGCCTTCTCTGTTCTCCTCTGTTCTCTCCAGACTCCTCTGTCTTCTCCCCACTCCACTGTCTTCTCCCCACTACTCTGTCTTCTCCTGCCTTCTCTGTTCTCTTCTGTTCTCTCCAGACTCTTCTGCCCTCTCCAAACTCTTGTTCTCTCCAGACTCTTCTGCCCTCTCCAAACTCCTGTTCTCTCCAGACTCTTCTGCCCTCTCCAAACTCCTCTTGTCCTTTCCATACTCATTTGCCACCTCCCAACTCCTCTGTCCCTTTCCCGACTCCTCTGTCCTCTCCAGACTCCTTTGTTCTTTCCAGGCTTCTCTGCCCTCTCCTGACTCCTCTGTCCTCTCCCAACTGCTCTGTCCTCTCCTGTTTCCTCTGCCCTCTCCAATCTCCTCTATTCTCTCCAGACTCCTCTGTCTTCTCCCCACTCTCCTGTCTTCTCCTGCCTTCTCTGTTCTCCTCTGTTCTCTCCAGACTCCTCAGTCCTCTCCAAACTCCTGTTTTCTCCAGACTCCTCTGCCCTCTCCAAACTCCTTTGTTTTCTCTATAGACTCCTCTTAACCTCTCCAAATTCCTCTGTTCTCTCCAGACTCCTTCTCCTGACTTCTCTGTTCTTTCCCTACTCCTCTGTTCTCTCCAGATTCCTCTGCCCTCTCCCGACTACGTTGTCCTCTCCTGACTCCTCTGTGCTCACCCAACTGCTCTGTCCTCTTCCGTATCCTCTGCCCTCTCCAAACTCCTCTATTCTCTCCCGACTCCTCTTTCCTCTCCCAACTCCTCTGTCTTCTCCCCACTCCTCTGTCTTTTCCTGCCTTCTCTGTCCTTTCCCTTCTCCTCTGTTCTCTCCAGAATCCTCTGCTCTTTCCAAACTCCTCTGTTCTCTCCAGACTCCTCTGCCCTCTTCAAACTTCTCTGTCTTCTCCCAACTCGTCTGACAATGGCTTAGAGCACAAGGATTGGGCAGCTGGTTGTACTACCCAATCATTATCTTTCCGGTCTGCTATCAGAGGAGGGTTAGGTAGCCCCTTGCATGTTAGATGGAAGAGATGTTTATCTGGGTGGGTTTAAAATTTAGACTAGTATTAAAATGTCCCAGATTTTTCACAATCAGTGATGCTGGATGATATATCTGGTTCATCTTCCATCATTCTGGCTTACGTTTATTACACCTATTAGTTAGGTTTAGTTGAAAATATATGCAACCAAATGGGTTTAGGTACAAGGTGTCATTTCAGTTGGCCGTCTGCCGTTACCACCAAATTACAATGTTCTGCAGGACATGCCAGTTCTTTAGTACAAATTGTAATTCTGGCTCATTTTTTGAAAACATTCAAGGCTCAAATGTCCACATTGTTAGTCTACCAATTAGGTCTTGAAACTAAGCCAGGACATTCATATTTAATGTAGAAAATCTTCAATGAGAAGTTATTCATCTAGAGATATTACAAAATCTGTATGTCTTAAATATCCTTCTCCTCTTCTTATTTTCCTTCCTTATCTGCTTCCTCTTCCTTTATCAGTTTCCTCCTCGGCCATTGTTTAGTACAATCTAACAATTTGATAAAACCTGAGAGCTGGTCTTCTACTTTCTTACAGTAACTCCATGTGTAGATATCAATGGCTGTAAGTTCATAGAGATCCTCCACTCATTGTTCCTGTCCTATGGTAGAACACCTTCAGAGAGGAACACAATACATACCTCCCAATTATCCCAGACCCAGCAGGACAGTCTTAGATTTCAGGTTCTGATCAAATTTTGGGTCCTAGTTCATCAACTGTGTCGTGGAATCAGCTCTGACAAACTGTCTTTATTATTTTTTACTAAGCCAAAACAAGGGGGAGCTGAGAGCACAATATTAGGGGGAGCTGCTGGGGGATAATATGATGGGGAGCTGCTGGGGGATAATATCAGGAGGAACTGCGGGATTGTGCCCCAGCAATATGAGGGGGAGTTGCTGGGGCACAATATGAGGGGGGTCTGCTGAGGGGATAATATGAGGGGGAGCTGCTGTGGAATAATATGAGGGGGAGCTGCTGGGGCACAAATGAGGGGGAGCTGTTGGAGGGGTTAATATGCGGGGGTTCTGCTAGGGGGATAAGATGAGTGGGAGGTGCTGGGGAGATGATATGAAGGCAAATTGCTTGGGGGAATAACATGAGGGAGAGCTGCTGGGGGATAATACAAGGGGGAGCTGTTGGGATAATATGAAGGGGATCTTCTTGGGGTCCAATATGAGGGGAAGCTGCTAGGGGATAATATGAGGGGGAGCCGCTGGGGGATAATATGAGGGGGAGCCGCTGGGGGATAATATGAGGGGGATCTGCTGGGGGGATTATATGAAGGGGATCTGCTAGAGGATAATATGAGGAGGAGCTGCTGAGGGCACAATATGAGGGGCAGGATAAAAGGAGGGTCATCTGCTGGGAGGATAATATGAGGGGGAGCTTATGCCAAGATAATATGAGGGGGAGCTGCTTTGGGGATAATATCAGGGGGATCTTCTGGGGGGATAATATGAGGGAGAGCTGCTGGTGGGATAATATGAGGGGGAACTGCTGGGGGCACAAGTGAGGGGGAGCTGTTGGAGGGGATAATATGAGGGGGAGCTGCTGGAGGGATAATATAGGGGGAGCTTTGGGGGGAATACAAGGGGGAGCTGCTGGAGGGACAACATGACGGGGATCTGCTGGGTGTATAATATGAGGGGTAGCTGCTGGTGGGATAATATCAGGCGGAGCTCCTGGGGGTATAATATGAGGTGGATCTGCTAAGGGAATAATATGAGGGAGAGCTGCAGATTATCGCCTACAGGCACACGTTTTCATTTTTATGGCGTACCCTGCACTGCTCGGGAGGTGTGCACCAACTTATTGTTGGTGCACCTTTAGCATAGAGCTTTTGGTACAATTCTTTTGAGTTGCAATAATAAATGGCGAGCAGAGTTCGAATCAGAACCAGAACCAGAACGCCCCTTTAGGTGCAGAATTTTGTGGTGCGGCGGACAAAGTGCAATGACGACACAAAACTGGCGCAAACGCTTCATAACTACATGTACAAGCAGTTTGCATGTCCATTTTAGTGCAAAGTCAGACAGAAAACTGGCGCAAACATTTTAATAAATGTGGGCCATAGTCTCGAGGATCTGTAACCGTAAACGTGGGGCACGTGTAGGGGCTAACAATCTACTTTTTATATTTAATGATGAACACTGATCACAGATTTTTCACCATTTTGTCACCCATAAATATTTAAATAAAAAGTGATCAAAAGACCAAATTGTATAAATGAATGCGTCAGGTGGTCCCTCTAAAAAAATTCCTCCTTCTATTGAAATATAAAAAAGTTATGGCTGTCTGAAAATGTCGGCACGGAGAAAGGAGAATGTGTGGAATTGTTTTCCATTGATGGCAGAGCAGCTCGATGTGAGTCTGGGCACATACTCCACAGCAGGGGCTGGTACCGGTGGGCAACGATAAACAACAGAACATTACTTGAAGCAGTACAAATTCTTTGGGAATCCAAAGAAAAGTAGAAGTTCAAAGTAAAGGTTGGATATTGCTGACACTTTGGATAGCCACGCTGTGCAGGATGAGGGATTCACGCATAGTCATTCAGACACCGTGTTCTATGATACGGGAAATCCATCAGATATAAACATCATAATACGTCTGTCACATTCATGGGATGATCTAGAAGAAATATATCTTCTTACACTGATAATAATCATTAACTTTCAATGAGACAATGACTGGAACTGTATTAAAGGATAAAATAGAACCTCAGTGCAGATCTCAGGACGGTTATTTGTAGCGTAACCTCAGGGCTTTCATGCTACACTCGCTACAGCCTCTTGCACACTTGCGTTTTTCATGTGCGTGTTTTTTATGTGCAGAACTTGCGTTGCACTCGGACCCATTGTAATCAATGGGCTTTACCAGACTTACATTTTTTTCACGCACACACGCACATTTTTTTAATGCACATTTATATCTCCGCATGCTCTACTTTTGCAAGTCACGCGCGTTAAAAAAACGCACCATACAAGTCTATGGAGATGCATCAAAAACGTATCGCACGCCGCCATAGAGGTGCATTGTGCAAAAAGAGGTGAATTGTGCAATTGCTCAAAAAGATAGGGACGGTCCTATTTCTGCCCCTTTGGAGAGGGGAAAGGTCAGTAGTGCTTCTTCGCCTGGCCAAAAACGGGATGGCTTTGTGGCCCGTTTTTTTCCCCACACCTTTGTGTGATAAATGTAATAAGCCTGCCTCAAGAGATGAGTTTGTAGAGCCTGTCTAAAACATTGGCAGTTGGGTATCAGTCTGACTGAGGTAGAACATTCTAGAAAATCACAGCAGCCTTGGAGAAGTCCTGGAGTTGTGTGTGTGGATCGAATTAAAGAGACAAATAATCTAAAATCACTGGAGGACTGACGAGCACGGGCTGGGCGATTGATGAGATGAGGGAAGAGAGGTGTAGCACTGTGCAGAGCTTTATGAATGAGGGTGATTCATTTGAACTAAATTTGGAACATGATAGACAGCCAGTGCAGTGACTGACACCAACTGGAGGCATCAACCAAAATTAAGTAGTGTATTGTATAGTTGCGTATATATTCAACCAGTGGTAGGCAGTACAAGAAATCAAGATACTAGGCAACCTGATCATAAATACTCTGCAGGATGCTCCAAATACTCCACCTTTACATGATAAATGTAATAAGCATGCCTCAAGAGATGAGTTTATAAAGCACGTCTAAAACTTTGGCAGTTGGGTTTCAGTCTGAATGAGGTAGAGCATTCTAGAAAATCGAAGCATCTTGGGAGAAGCCCGGGAGTTGTGTGTGAGGATCGACAAGCACAGGCTGGGCGACAGACTGGCATGAGGGAAGAGAGGTGTAGCACTGTGCAGAGCTTTATGGATGAGGGTGATTCGTTTGAACTAAATTTGTAAACTGATAGACAGTCAGTGCAGTGACTGACACAGACTGGAGGCATCTACCACAGAGAGGCATCGTATTGTATAATTGCGTATAATCAACCAGTGGTCACCCGTACAAGGCAACCTGATCATAAATACCCTGCATGATACTCCAAATGTCCCATGAACCTCATCTACTTCCCAGGGGGTCCTTCTTATATTACTCAGAGAGATGTACTATATTTGATGGTTGTGTAATACATGTACTCTGTTGAAATTTAAGCAAAGGACCTGGAGTGTAGCCACCAAGTAAAGTGCTCTTAATAACAGATGTAATAAAAGAAAAGAAATAGCTGAGACTAAGACATATCTGGTTACCAAAATCTGTCCTACCATAAGTGAATGCTGGGTAACCTTTCCAACCTGCTAAGCAATGAGATAAGTAGGGAACAATCAGGATTAGGTTGTTTATCCTGCAGCTTAATGTTAGGGTACAATCTTTTATGGCCATTAAGGTAACCTACGTGGAAGGTTATTAGAATCAACTGCTGGCGTTGTGGGATTAGATAGACAACAGAGGTTTGGGAGTGAAATACAGGTGAGAATACAGTCATAATGACAGCTTCCAGGCTGTTGGGGGATGTCTCTACCACCTTTGCACATCTAGAGGCTGGAGTTTTTGCCCATTCTCCTCTGTAGGATAGCTCTAGCTCAGCCACATTGTTTAGAGAACATTCGTGAAGAGAGCCGAGCAATGTAACAATGTTCTTTGATGTAAACCATTCCATTGTAGCTGTGGCTGAATGTTTTGGGTTGTTGTGAACCTACACCCCAGTACCCAGTCTCTTTTGCAGCCTTTACAGGTTTTCTTTCAGGATTGTACTTGGCTTCATCCAATTTCTTCTCAACTGTGACCGACTTCCAGTCCCTGCTTCATACTATAATGCTGCCACCGCCATGCCTCATGGTGGGGGACGTTACATTGTTAATATGGTTGAAAAAAAGTGTCCATCAGGTACAATCAAGGAAGGGAACGGGTTGGATGAGTAAGGGATGTAAGGGAACACAAATATATATTATAACATAACCAGCAATGTTTTTTTTTATATAAAATGGCATCTAGACCCATTTTGAAGCTCCCTGCTGTCTCTGCTGTGGCAAGCGCATGAGCTTCGCTATTCCACAGATTCACAGTTCTTACAGTAAAGTAGCCTTGTCTCCTCTGGTGATTAATCCTTGTTTTCCTCAGGCAGAGACAGTGCCCTCTTGTCTTTTGATTTGATTTAGCCCGAAACAACTTTCCACCATATTTCTTGTATGGACCATTTATATATTTATATAAATTATAATTTCATGTCTAATTCTTTTAAACTTTCTTCATAAGACCATCCATACCACTTATCACTTTTGTGGCTCTTTGCTGTACCCTCTCCAGCTTGATGATCTCCACACACACTTGACATCTAGGCCCAAAAGTTCCATTTTGGTTTTATCTGAACAAAGATATGGCTTTTGCTGTAAAAAAAATTGTTCCCTTTCCCCATTCTATTACAAAGGCCAGATTTGTGGGGTACATGACCAATAGTTGTCCTGTGGACAGATTCTTCAACCTCTGGATCTCTGCAGCTTCTCCAGGGTGACTCTGGGCTGTCAGTTTAGGTGGACAGCCACGTCATGGTCGCTTAACAGTTTTTACAAATGGTGGAATGATCAGTGCTCCATGAGATGTTCAGAGCTTGAACTATAATTTTTAAACCTCCCCAATAGACTTTTCTACACCTTTAACCCTCAACTGTCTGGTGTGTTCCTTAGTTTTTATGATGCTGTTTATTCACTAATGTTCTATAACAACACAGATGTAGTTATACTGAGAATAAATTATATACAGATACTCTATTTACTACGGTAATTCAGTGACGTCTAAAGCCAACTGATCACACTGGGTTTTATTTAGGGGTATGAGATTACAGGAAAGCTGAATATATATTGTGAGACACTGAAGGGGTTAACTGTGGATGGGCGGTATGTTTCCCCTAGGTTTTGCTTCTATGCAAGGCCTTAGTGCTGAGGTGGGTTTGTCCAGCACCTTGGACACAGGTGATGGGAACAGCCTAATTAGCCTGGATAAAATGACTCAGCAGAGTTGAGTGGGTTGTCTCTCTGTGGAAGGAGGCTGAGAGGACACAGCTCTGACCTGTGTGTCTGGAGCAGCCACGTGAACTTTGTTTAGTGTGAGCTAGTGGACTATTTGTATAGTTAGCACCCTGACGGGTAGGTTTTCTTTTGTTTATTCAAATACCTGAATGTAAAGGCTGGTTTTATTTTGCTGCAATAAACGCAGGCGAGACCTGTTTGGACTGTACCCTGGTGTCCCTGTCTTGAACTGCATCCCAGCACCCCGCTACCACGGTCTCTACTGGGCCAAATCCCCACATATGGTGCTTCGGATTGCGGGCAGTTCAAAAAGACATACACCTGAAAGGCTTGATACATCCTGCAACATTGCATGGCCTGGGTGAAAGCAGCAGGCAAATTGCAGGATACAGCCAAGATGGAGGACTTTATTAAATACCTGCAAGAGGAGGCCAGAGCTAATCGGCAGCAGCAGCAGGCCATGCTCCAGCAGCAGGAGGAGAGGTCCCGCCAGCAGCAGGAGGAGGCCAGAGCTAATCGGCAGCAGCAGCAGGAAGAGTCCCTGGCTAATCGGCAGCTGCAGCAAGCCATGCTCCAGCAACAGCAGGAGGAGTCCCGAGCCATGCTCCAGCAGCAGCAGGAAGAGTCCCGAGCCATGCTCCAGCAACAGCAGGAGGAGTCCCGAGCCATGTTCCAGCTGATGATGGAGAAGTTTTCTGGCATGATGGCAGCACCGCAAGCGTCGGCTACTGAGGGGTCCCATACTGGTCTACAAGGGTACCCGGTTGTCCAGCATTCCGCACGGGCTGCAGTACAAAAGGCTTTACAAAAAATGGCGGCGACCGACGACGTGGAGGCGTATCTCACAGTGTTCGAGCGAGTAGCTGAGCGAGAGGAGTTACCGGCTGAGCAGTGGGCAGATGTCCTGGCACCGTTCCTGACCGGCGAGTCGCAGAAGGCTTACTACGACCTGAGTGAAACGGAGGCCCGTGAGTACCCCCAGCTAAAGGCGGAGATTCTGGCTCGTCTTGGGGTCACCGTTCAAGTTCGCTCCAGCCGGGTCCACCAGTGGGCTTACTCAGAAAAATTACCCCCACGCTCCCAAATGCATGACCTGATCCATCTTGTCCGGAAGTGGCTACAACCCGATGACTGCACCCCAGCACAGATGGTAGAGAGAGTGGTCCTCGACAAGTTCACCCGTTCTCTGCCCTCTCGGCTCCAGCGGTGGGTTGGACAGGCCGGTCCCACAAAAGCTGAGGAGCTTGTGTCCCTTGTAGAGAGGTATCGGGCTACGGAGGACCTTCTACTTACCTCTCCCACACGAAGCAGTGCCAGTGACAGGGTCACCAAACCAGCTGGTAAGACTGCTACTGCGGAAAAGGGGAGACATGTCAGGTTGGGAGGGGGTTCATTGGGGGGCGTGGATACCCAGAAACCCAGTGAGGCTCGTGACAGAGGTCATGGCCGTATCCAGTGCTGGCGGTGCCATGAAATGGGCCATATTGCTGCCAACTGTCCACTGTCAGTGGAGCCAATGGACTGCAACCAGACCCGGCGAGTGTCACTGTTTGCCCGGCCAGTTCTGGCGGCAGAGTCAGTCACGGATGCAGAACCCCAAGTATGCATGGTCACAATCGGTGGTCACACAGTGGAAGCCTTGCTAGACTCAGGGAGTCTGGTCACCCTGGTGCGGGGAACTTTGGTTGATCCTGAACTATACAGTGGGCGGAGAGTGGGAGTGTTGTGTATACATGGGGACACACGCGAATATCCCACTGCTGTCATCAACCTACATACCCCTTGTGGTACTGTTACCCATGAAGTGGGGGTGGTGGGGACCCTTTTTCATGAGGCTATTATCGGCAGAGACTTACCGGTGTTTTGGGACCTCTGGAGACGAAGACCCACCTCAGGTGCTGTTGCAGATAATGGACATCAGGTATGTCCGGCCTTGGCCCCTGAACCCTTTGAGGCCGATGTACACACACCAGCAGTAGGGGTGACCCCATGTGATGAATTCTCTCCCCTAGAGGTCCTAGCTGGTGAGGTCGAGGGCCACGAGGAGGTGGCCGACATGCTGGACCTTGAGATTTCCCGTGAAAATTTTGGTGCTGCACAGCTACAGGACCCTACCTTGGTTAAAGCACGGGAGAACGTTAAGGTGATAAATGGGGTACTCCAAATACCAGGGGCTGATAAGATATACCCCCGAATGGTGATTATTGGGGAACTGTTGTACAGGGTCGACCAGATACGGGGTGAGGAGGTTGAGCAACTTGTAGTACCCCAATCTCACCGTAGGCTGGTGCTAGAGTTGGCACACAAACATGTGCTGGGAGGGCACTTAGGTGCTGAGAAGACCCGAGAAAGGATCCTGCAGAGATTTTTCTGGCCCGGGGTGTGGGAGGAGGTAAACCGGTATTGTAGCTCCTGCCCTGAGTGTCAACTTACTGCCCCGGTCTCCCACTTCAGGAGTCCTTTGGTCCCGCTACCAATCATAGAGGTGCCCTTTGAAAGGATTGCAATGGATCTGGTTGGCCCCATAGTCAAATCCTCCAGGGGGCACCAATACATCCTGGTTATCCTGGACTACGCTACGCGGTATCCTGAGGCGATTCCATTAAGGAACACCTCCTCCAAAAATATTGCTAGGGAGCTGTTCCAGGTGTTCTCACGCACAGGCCTCCCCAAGGAAATCTTGACTGACCAGGGTACCCCATTCATGTCTAGGGTAATGAAGGAGATGTGCAAGTTACTACAGGTAAAACAGCTCCGCACCTCTGTGTATCATCCTCAGACAGATGGCCTGGTCGAGAGGTTTAATAAGACCTTGAAGGGGATGCTTAAGAGGGTGGTCAGCAAAGATGGGAAGGACTGGGATTGTTTGTTGCCCTATTTGATGTTTGCCATACGTGAAGTTCCCCAGTCCTCCACGGGTTTCTCACCCTTTGAGCTGTTATATGGCCGTTCCCCACGTGGGCTTTTGGATGTAGCCAAGGAGACCTGGGAGCAGGAGAGGACCCCCCACCGTAGTGTGATAGAACACGTCTCCCTTATGCAGGACCGCATAGCGGCGGTAATGCCCCTTGTAAAGGAACACATGACAAGGGCACAAGAGGCCCAGTCTAGGGTCTACAATAGGTCAGCCAGACTCAGGACCTTTAACCCAGGCGACAGAGTGCTAGTTCTGGTGCCCACCGTGGAGAGCAAGTTCTTGGCCAAATGGCAAGGGCCATATGAGGTCATGGAGAGAGTGGGGAAGGTAACCTACAGGGTATCTCAGCCGGGGAGGAGGAAACCCGAACAGATATACCACGTGAACCTCCTAAAGCCATGGAGGGAAAGAGAGTCCCTGATGGCCATGGGAGTAGAGAAGGCGTCTGTCTCCAAGAAGGGGACACCGGAGGTAGGTGTACCCGATTCCAAGGTGCCTGAAGTACGGATCTCGGAGTCCCTCTCCAGGGCCCAGATTCAGGAAGCGAAGGAGTTTGTGCTCCGAAATATGGAGGTGTTCTCTACGTTACCGGGACGTACTTCAGTCATCAAGCATGACATCATAACCGAACCCCACATCCGGGTACACCAAAAACCTTACCGGGTCCCTGAAGCGCGCCGGCTTGCCATATCCGAAGAAGTCAGGCAGATGTTAGACCTGGGGGTTATCGAGGAGTCTAAAAGTGACTGGTCGAGTCCTATTGTGTTGATTCCCAAACCTGATGGTTCCCTACGGTTCTGCAATGATTTTAGGAAGTTGAACGAGGTGTCCAAATTTGATTCCTATCCCATGCCCAGGGTTGACGAGTTGATAGAACGACTTGGACAGGCTAGGTTCTTCTCCACCCTTGACCTGACGAAAGGGTATTGGCAGGTACCCCTGACTGACAGGGCTAAAGAGAAGACCGCTTTTGTTACCCCTGATGGGCTTTTTCAGTACGTGGTACTCCCCTTTGGGCTACATGGGGCTCCCGCCACATTCCAGAGGTTAATGGATCTCGTGCTAAAACCTCACCGGAGTTATGCCTCGGCCTACTTAGATGACATTATAGTCTATAGTAACGACTGGGAGAGTCATCTAGCCAAAGTACAAGCAGTGGTAGACTCCCTGAGGGCAGCAGGGCTGACAGCGAACCCCCAAAAGTGTGCACTGGGTCTGGAAGAGGCCCGTTACCTGGGGTACCGTATTGGGCGAGGGGTCATCAAACCCCAAGTAAATAAAGTAGAGGCGATCCAGCAGTGGCCACGACCTTTGAGCAAGAAGCAAGTGAGGGCTTTTCTGGGCATAGTGGGCTATTATCGCCGATTTATCCTCGATTTTGCGACAATAGCGGCACCTCTGACTGACCTGACTAAGGGTAGCAGGGCGGTGATGGTAAAGTGGAGTGAAGAGGCTGAGGGGGCGTTTCAGCGACTTAAGACGGTTTTGTGCGAGGGACCGGTACTGATCACCCCTGACTTCACCAAGACCTTTATTGTGCAGACTGACGCTTCTGACGTGGGCTTAGGGGCTGTCCTGTCCCAAGTAGTGGAGGGTGAGGAACATCCCGTGACATTCCTGAGCCGCAAGCTCACACCTCCTGAAAAGAACTATAGCATAGTTGAGAGGGAGTGCTTGGCGATCAAATGGGCTCTGGAATCCCTGAGGTATTATTTGGTAGGGCGGCAGTTTACACTGGTGACCGATCACTCTCCCCTAACCTGGATGAGTCAGGCCAAGGAGAGGAACGCCAGGGTCACAAGGTGGTTCCTAATGCTCCAGAATTTTAAATTCACGGTGGAACATCGAGCAGGAAAGCTGCATGGGAATGCCGATGCCCTATCCCGTACCCACTGTCTGATGGCCAAAAGTGTTCGTCCCCACAGGGTCAAACAGAGGGGGAGGGTATGTGAGACACTGAAGGGGTTAACTGTGGATGGGCGGTATGTTTCCCCTAGGTTTTGCTTCTATGCAAGGCCTTAGTGCTGAGGTGGGTTTGTCCAGCACCTTGGACACAGGTGATGGGAACAGCCTAATTAGCCTGGATAAAATGACTCAGCAGAGTTGAGTGGGTTGTCTCTCTGTGGAAGGAGGCTGAGAGGACACAGCTCTGACCTGTGTGTCTGGAGCAGCCACGTGAACTTTGTTTAGTGTGAGCTAGTGGACTATTTGTATAGTTAGCACCCTGACGGGTAGGTTTTCTTTTGTTTATTCAAATACCTGAATGTAAAGGCTGGTTTTATTTTGCTGCAATAAACGCAGGCGAGACCTGTTTGGACTGTACCCTGGTGTCCCTGTCTTGAACTGCATCCCAGCACCCCGCTACCACGGTCTCTACTGGGCCAAATCCCCACAATATATAAAGGTCACAATTTTCAATTTTTAAATTTGCTAAAGTTTGTAAAAGCATATATTAGTTATTTTAATGATTTAACAATATTTAATACCTTGTGTTGCTTTGTCTCATGAAATATCAATAAAATACATTTAGTTTGTGACTGTAAGGATTATTAAATTAGGAAAACTTCATGGGCTGTAAATATTCCTATGTTTGTACCATGGTTTTAAGAGGTGAACTGGTGAACACTGCATATAAAGGAAGTAAAGGGACGAATGGTGGAGCACAGTGCAGGGATAGCGGGGACATGGTTTGTGAAACAGACAGACCTCACCAAACACATTGGACATTTTTGTCTCATTAACTTTAGCAGATATGGGTAGAAAATAATCAGAAAGAAGAATTTCAGTAAATCTTGCATTTTTAAGGAAAATAAGCTTCCCTTTTCCCATTTAAAATAAATGCATCAAATCTGCAATGAAGGCATAAACCTCTGTAAGTGTGAGAATCCCATGCGGGATAGTTCTTGGCTGAAGGATATTGAACCTACGGCTACTACGACTGCCATCTATATTCATTATGAATATAGGACGGTAAGAGAATCAGGAAGAGGAGGGGACTGCACGGAGAGAGGATAGGTTGTGAATATCAGATCAGTGCGGGGCTCAGGACTTGCACTGTCCCAGTTGAATTGGATCTGGGATGCAATAACTTGGCTTGGTCACATGATCAGTTGGGTTTCCAGGTGTCGGACCCCCACTTTTCATAGATAAGTCATCAATAGCGATAGTCCCTGTCAATGACTTTTTTTTTTTTTTTTTTCAAAAAGTTCTTACACAAGTGTTCCTTATTCTTACAATTTTTTCCAATTCAATTGACAAAAATCAAAGCAAACATTTTTCACAACCCATCGTACTACCCCCCTTAAAACCCTCCCCCTATATCCCTCCCCTCCCCCCCCCCTAATTTAATATTTTCAACACCGTCTCTACATACAAGATATATTTACATAAATAAATTCCTTACATGCACATCTAGTTTATCGATCCAAGTCCTCCATTTCTCATAGAAGGTGGATCTCCTTCCTATTTTTATAGAATGTCTTAGTTCTTGTCTCAAGATTTTTATAGTATACCTTTCCCATATAATTAGTTTTGGGGTCTTATCTGACATCCACATGGATGCAATTATCTTTCTGGCAATCAATAGCAGCATTAGAATTTGATATTCATATTTGCCTATTTCTTTTGGGTTCTCTATATACCCTAATACGCATATACTGGGTTCAAATATAGAATTTATCTGGAATATGGCTTCAATTTTTTCCGTAACTGCCCTCCAGTATCTATGTAATTTCGGGCATCTCCACAACAGATGGAATATATCCGCGTCTTCTCTTAAACATTTCGAGCAGCACGAATTATCTCTGCAACCCGTTTTTTTCAGTTTTTTAGGCGTCCAATACACTCTGTGCATAATAAAATATTGTGTCTCCAAAAACCCCGGATTCCCTGTTATTTTTTGCATATCCTTAATCATATTATCCCACTTGTCCTTTGACATAATACCTATATCCTGTGACCATTTTTCCCAACATCTTATAGGGTGTTTTTCCTCTTCTTTTTTTTGAAGACTCCTACATTACAGTGATATTGTTCCTTTTATCATTTTTCTATTTTTGAGTATTTCATAGATTTCTGATTCTCCTACACCAAAATCTACTACCTTCTCTAATTCCCTTATAATTACTTTCAACTGCATAAATCTAAATTCATCCCCCTTCTTCTTTCCAACCTCTTTTTGGATGGTCCCCAAAGTCTTCATCTTCCCATCTACAAACAGATCTGATATTGTTTTTATTCCTCTTTTCTCCCAATATTTACCCTCCTCCGTCATCTGAACCCCTTGCAAATATTTGTTTGCCCATAAGGGAGTAAGTGGTAACATCTTATCTCTTTGTTCTATTTTTTTAATCTTTTTCCATACTAGCTGGATTGTTTTTAGGGGGGTCATATTTTTATCATAGTCCAAGAGCCCGGCCTCCAGTAGTTGAAATATATCTTTATTTTCCATGACCGGATATAGGGATGAGATTATTGCAGAGGTCTTTTGTTCTTGCCATTTTACTACTTGTTGTAGCTGTGCCGCATAATAATATAGTTGCATATTCGGTAACCCCATTCCTCCTTGTTCTCTAGAGTACTGTAGGTATTTTTTTTTTATCTTAGCTCTTCTTCCTTGCCACACAAATTCACCTATGATTTGTTCTAGGGTTCTAAAAATACTAGTTTTAATCCATACTAGGCAATTAATAAACAGATACATGAATTTTGGCAAAATCACCATATTAATCAATGCGATTCTTGCCGTAAGTTGAATCGGCAGTTTCTTCCATATTTTTAATTTTGCTCTAGTTGTTTGGATCGCTGGGATCACATTAAGTTCCCCATATTTATTAATATCCCCACTGAGTCTTATTCCCAAATAACCCCTGTCAATGACTAGAAACAAGTGACATCAACAAGGCCCAGTGGTTAGATGAGGTGAACCGTGTGGCATCATGTAGAATTGCGCATGCTCTTGGAGCACTCATCCATTAGTGTCTCGACTTGTTTTTTTGGTTTTTTTTAAATACATGGACAATTAACTATTAGTCACCAAGTTGGTGTTTTAGGATCTTAAATTTTACGTTAGTCCCTGATACTATCCCTTTTCTGGATGGAGAAGTGGCTGCGCATGCGTGTCTCTCTCATTTCCATCCAATGGTAGTTTCAAAGCTTTGAGCTGTGGACGCATCTATTGGCCTTCAGATATCATTTATGAAGACTACCTACATGTTAAAGGCTTATCCCTATAGAATGAATTACTTCCATTACCATTGAAATGATAGCACATGTTGCCTTATGAAGGAGCTCTCTCACGACATACTAGGGGAGATTTATCATAAGTGTCTGAGACCAAAACTGTTCTAGTTCCCCATGGCAACCAATCAGAGCTCAGCTTTCATTTTCCCACAGCTGTTTATAAAATTAAAGCTGAGCTCTTATTGGTTTCCATGGGCCACTTGAACAGTTGTACCTCAGACAATTCTGATAAATCTCCCCCAACGTTACCACCAATGTAAAAAATATGCAATGCTTATAGTACAATGAATCCTAAAAGGATCACTGTGGGCGTAGATAATGACACAGTTGTGGTGTTTTCTTAGAGGATAGATGTATTGGGAAATGAGGGTGTTTCCATTTTTTGGATGTAGTTTCTGAGGTCAAAACCAGGAGTGGATCACATAGGTAGAAAACATATAGAGGACAGATGTGACTTCTCTTTTGTATACAGGCGGTCCCCTACTTCAGAACACCCGACTTACAGACGACCCCTAGTTACAAACGGACCTCTGGATGTTGGTAAGTTACTGTACTTTAGTTCTAGGCTACAATAAACAGCTATAACAGTTATAAATGATGTCTGTAATGAAGCTTTAGTGTTAATCCTGGTTCTTATGACAACCCAACATTTTAAAATACAATTGTGACAGACACCCAAAAAATTTGGGCTGGGTTTACAATTATAAAGTATACAGTTCCGACTTACATACAAATTCAACTTAAGAACAAACCTACAGACCCTATCTTGTACGTAACCCGGGGACTGCCTGTAATCCTCTCATGTTTTTGGCTTCAAAAAACAAAATGTAACATGAAAATACACGTTCAGGGTTCATTTAGGGAATTACATAAATACAATATATACAATAATTAATCATTACTGATGCTTATTTAGGGAGAGGCGTTGTGATAATACCCTGCAGGAATCCCAAACGTCTGGTAGCCACAGCATCTGACATGTCACAGTTACAGCAGAGGAGGCCTAGGAAGTGAACAGGAACTTAAAAAAAAGTTTGCTTTGCTGTAATTTTATCTACATTTATAAAAAAAAAAATTGCATGCTGGATAACCTTGGTGCAATAGTCTTAGGCCCCTACCACACACACACATGTATGCTATGCACGGGCCGGGATCCGCTCGTAGAATTTGTTTCGCTGGACAGGTGAGCTCTCCTCCACCCTCCCCTCTCCATGGGGAACCGGGCAGCCAGGCCGCACGTATGGCTAAAGATAGAGCACGCCCTATATTTTTCAAGGGACATCACAGTACGGTGACACATGTCTGTACTCACTAGACCGCGCCATGCACAATGCACTTCTATGGCGGCCCCATGCTAGCTGCCGTTCGTACAGATAGCATACAGCCTAAGGCTAAAGGGGTTATCTCCTTTCAGAAAACAATTGATAAGGTTTGTGTAAGGTTAAGTTATACAATTTTCCAATAGACTTCCTGTTTCAATTCCTCATGGTTTTCTACATCTCTGCTTGCTGTCCTGCTATGTTTACTTCCAGCGCAAAGAAATCTGTCCATGGTCTTGTGGTCTTTCTGGGACACAGAAAAGCATTTAAGGGACAACATTTAGGTTTTCCACATGACAAACGGGCAGTGCTATGAGAGTGGTGGAGGGTGTGTGACTGTACAGACCCCTCTATCTGCTGGAAGCCAACAGGATGTCACAGAAAGTTGTTGATCTTGGTGGCTTTACACAAAGTTTAATGGGGTAAGTTTTAATGGGGTAAGTTCTATATGGGAGCCTATCTTTAGCATTTGGCCAATTAAACCAGTACTCGTATAATGTCAATAAGTGTAACACCTCCTAGTTTTTGTTTCTTTCATGGCCCAGTGTGGTGGCATCATCCAGTAAATCAACTTTTAAGTGAGATGTAAATTGGTTGTATAAAGTCAGGGAGGCGGAGAGTTTAACACTGAAGTCAAGGTGTAGAGCTCTGAACGCCTCCTCCTCTGTGATTGATATGCATCGGACTTCAGATCTGGTTAGTGATGTTTCTGGATACAGGACCATCAGTTACAGTGAAGGGGCTTTCTGCAGAAGAGAGAGCGTGCCTTCAGTGTTAAACTCTCAGCCTCTTTGACTTTATACAACCAACTTGCATCTCACTTCAAAGTTGATTTTCTGAATGATCACGCCACACTGGGTCATAAAAGAATCACGATCTGGAAGGTGCTCAGCTGCTAGACAACACTCTGGTAGTGGTTTATTAGGTCAATTAGGTAAATTCTCTTTAATAAAGTTTTTTATAGAATCCAATCCCTTTCAGGTTCCACTGGTTCCTGCTGGACCCGCAGTGATCAGTCATTTATACCCTACTAGCCCACAAATTCCAAAATTTATGATGAGTCCTTTGTGACAAGTGTTAGGTTTGCAGGGGAGACGCTGGGACTTCTGGTGGTGCTAGCAGCGTTCTCCGACCTCCGGTGCGTCTCCGTGCAAACTCCACCTATCGTCCGCTACCAGCGGTCTCTGCTGCGCTCTCCGGAAAGCGGCTGCTAAGACCTTGAGCTGTTTAGGGGTTGTGTTCTGGACTGCTGGGACTTGTGGTACCTCTGCATGGTGCCTGTGACTGTGCTTGGTATTCTGCACCATGAGGGGTTAATTCTCAGAAGTTGTTCAGCTCCTATCAGGTTCTGGAGGTGGGGTTCTGGCTCTATAAATTGCAGCTTCACTAGTCACCTGTACCAGTGTTTGAAATCCCTTTCATCGCTTGCTCCTTGCTGTTGGTTTGCTTTGCTCTTGTGTTCGGAATTGTTGTGACCTCGGCTAGTTTTTAACATTGACCCTTTTGCTTACTGATTTTGCTCTAGACGTACCCTCTCGTTGTGACCCCTGCTTGTTTACCACTCTTTTGTGTTTTATTTTTGTCAGTCTGTTTGTGTTTCCCTTTCCGCACTTATCCAGTGTATTTCGAGTCTTCAAGTAGTTGCCCCGCGGTCCGGTCTAACGTGGGGGGGGGGGGGGCTATAGGAAGGGACAGAGGTTGGAGCAAGCTCAGGGCACACTATCCCCTGTCTTCTGTGTTACCCAAACCTAACAACAAGTCATGGAAAGTTCTGGAGATCAGGGGTTAATTCGGGGACTTTTCTGCTACATTTCAAGTTGGGAAGGAATTTTTCCTCTAGTACAGGATAATTTGTGCCCCACCATAGGGGTTTTTACATTTATCTGGATCAACCCTGTAGAACTATAGATTGGACTTAATGAACCTGAGCCTTTTTATTCCTAACTATGTAACGTTATTCTACTCAACATGTATTTATGTTGTATGTATTTATTCACATCATTTTTACGCTTCACATTTAATGTACTTTCCCTCATAACAGCTGCGTGGGAGGATTCAGTACAATAACCATACTGTACGGTTATTGTAGTGTGCGGATTCACATTGCACTCGCTGCAAATTCTACATATGCCTAGAAAAGGGCGAAATCTGCTTAGATAAATCGCAATATGGTTTGTGATAAATTGCAATATGTTTTGTTATATCATAAATGTATAACTATATTCCAAGCCAGAGATTAGGTCATACTGGTCAAGAATGGATCGTCACTTCCTATCGTTCCAGGGTTTCAATGTCACCTGTTACTATATGTACACTGCAAGGATTGTCTCCTGAGGAAAGAAGAGAGGCTATTCCGAAACGCGTTTAGTGGGGGCATACTGTGTAACCTCCTCTACTGGACTGTAACCTAATCAGAACTTAAAGAACTCAATGATACTGACATTACTGAGTGGGTAAAGAAGGCCCCCACACTGGAGTCTATACACTTCAGAATGAGCAGTGGAACTTCTGACTCCAGCATCTTAAAGGGGATTCCCAACCAAACAAGTTAGGCCCTATCCTGTGGATAGGGCCTAACTTGCTGATCGGTGGGAATCTTATCACAAAGACCCCCACAGATCACAAGAATGGGGTATCCAACGGGATCCGAAGTACGTCCATCGGAACCCTCATCGCTTCCCTAGATGAGTGGAGCAGACGGTCGCACGTGTCCGTTCTGCTCTAGTCACCTATATGGAGCTGACGGAGCTTGCCTAGTACCGTGCTCCACTCATCTCGGGCAGTGAAGACCCCCAATGATCAGCAAGTTAGGCCCTATCCTATGGATAGGGGCTAACTTGTTTGGTGGGAAAACTCTTGTAAGAGTGCATCACACAGAGATCTGGGAACTAGAAATCCCAGTGGAGTGTCCACAACATACGTTCTGCCACAGTACATCCCTACGCAGAGAGTGAATACACTACGCATGCACAAGAGGAATCATCGAGTGGACACGCCATTTCCCTAGACCTAGTTGGAATACAAGTCTTACCTGCATAAAACTTATAGAACACAGAAATTCGAAATTCTGAATTTTTAATGCCGCCACGTGAGTTCACTGCAAAGGGGCCCACTGAGGCTCTGTCACCCAGGGGTCTACAGAAGCCCGGAGCCAACCCTGAGCATCATAAGCTATTTTACTACAACTTTAAAGTGCACCTGTCACCAGGTATGTGATTTTTTTATCTGGTTACAGGTCCCCATAGTTATGATATGTTATATAAACCCTTCCCAATGAAAAAAAATCTGCCCTTGATCCAAGATGGTGAAGTTAACACATTGATGACGCTGTGATTGGCTATTGGCTTATCACAACTTCTGCCCATATCCTCTCCACACGTGTCAAAAACTTGGTCCATGTGTCGACCAGATTTACCACCCCAAACCCAGTACAGCTAAACTGAACGCAGTCACCTGACTTGGACCGGCTTAGTCAGACCAAGCGGACACAACTGCTGGGCCCCATACAAGTGGTCATTCCTGATAACTGGCCCATAGGCGGGTCACTCACAGGGTACAGCAGATGAACAGCTCCATGTCCATGGAAAATTCCATTCTGGAAAATATTGATGTTTATTCAGGAAAAAAGAAAGGCCATAATGTGATAGAAGATAAATAATTCCAGTATCAATGCAGTCGGAGATCCCTCGTGAGGAAATCCTGTATGTGAGAGATAGCTCATTACTTATTTACTGCTCATTTCCACAATGTTTAGCAATTAGAGCTGGAGTATTATCACATCCTGTCCCTACAGCGATCAATGTGCAATACACACAGTACTGACACTGCACTCCACCACGGGAGGATTAAAGGGAACCTGGTGTGTTTATAAGGCAACCTAATCTGCCGCCTGCATGTTACAGTAGATTGTATATAGCGTCCTATCACAGGGACCAGGTTATAGAGCAGAAGGAGCTGATTGTACATAGTGTCCTATCTGCTTGCAGCATGTTATAGAGCAGGAGGAGCTTAGCAGATTGTTCATAGTGTCCTATCTGCAGGCAGCCTGTTATAGAGCAGGAGGAGCTGAGCAGATTGTACATAGTGTCCTATCTGCAGGCAGCATGTTATAGAGCAGGAGGAGCTGAGCAGATTGTACATAGTGTCCTATCTGCAGGCAGTATGTTATAGAGCAGGAGGAGCTGAGCAGATAGGACACTATGTACAATCTGCAGGCAGTTTGTTATAGAGCAGGATTATGGAATGTCCTATTTGTTGGCCAACTTCTAATTCCTGACTGTCTTAGTTGGCCGGCACAGGGTGGGGCGGGTTATGGAGCTTTCAACTCCCGTGTCGGATATACTAACTCCTCCTTCAGGGAGTTATTCACATCACATGTTGGAGATGCATGTGCCAGCACTTGATAACCCCCCCTCATTGTGCGATCTTGGGGGTCACTGGCATGTGCGTGCTGCAAAAGCAGGCAGGTATAGTTTCTGTGGCTATTACACAGACCAATACAAGGTGTGTAGGAAGCCTTATAGAAAAATGATTTTTTTTCTACAAAACTAAATATTAATCCCTTAAGCTCAGACGTAGGATCACAGATCGGAGACTGGGGCACGCAGCTGTCAATCTGCGAAGAAAACTTCAGAGGGAACTGGGAAAGTAGGGAACACAATGCTGCCCAAATATAGGAAGAGTCTCAGCAATAACCCAACTTCCCGATAAGTTTCGACACGACCACATTCACTGTCATTTACATTCAACTCCCGACCTAAAAGGACATTAGTTGTACTGGAATCTGTGACGGCTATAAAGCAGACAATACACAGGTTGTAGTATATGAAGGGGGGAATTGTTTGCACTGCAGGGAAACAACATTAGAAAAACCTGATAAATAAAGTAACATAAAGCTAAAGACAATAAAGATGATGCAACAACCCCCCCCCCCCATTATTTGTGTAACCCACACGCACACGTTCAGCTATCTTCAGACCTAGTTTAGTTTCCATTCCCTTCGCTGACGCTTCCTGTCTCTCAGCGTCTGCACCTTAGACCTAGAAGCAGTTCCGGTCCAGGATTATCTGCACAGTTGTACGGGTTATCCACTTTTAGGATGCTGAGCAGTATAGGTGCGTCTATCAGTGTTGAATGAGGCCTGTAGTAGTCGGACTACACTGTGAGGGTGCCACCGGCCCAGTCACCGTTCTGTCTTTTAACCTAATTAGGGAGTTAGATTTGATGTGCATCCCATACCCTTCGAAGTCTGGTTCTATGTGACCTACCTACAAGTACTACTGTATCATATGCTCAGTATCTAAGGAAAATAGCAACGGCAGTAGCGACAGTATGTACACGTTTATGCAGCTGCCGCCGGCACTGGAGCAGCAGCTACTGAGCATGCTCAGAGCTCCCGAGAAAACGGTAGCACAGCGGACGAGGACGAGCAAGGAGGCATCACGGCAGAGGCTACTGGGGTGTGGAGAAGCCTTTGCTCCCACAGCCTGGACAGGCTACTCCACACCAGTAGCCTCTGCAGGTAATTTTCATAAAACGAAGATAAAGTTTAGTTCAGAATAAAACAACTAAAAGGAGGAAGCTTTTTTTTTTGGAATCAAAGTTTGTTTTTTTTTTTATTTAAATTTTTACATAAACACATAGGGGTTCATTTACTATTCGGGTTTCCCGAATATTTCCGATTTGCGCCGAATTCCCCTGGGATTTTGGATTGTGGTGCATCGGCGTCGGCTTTCACGCGACTGAAATCGGGGGGGGGGGGGGTGGTGTGGCCATCAGACAACCCAACGGATTCGGAAAAACAGCGGAATTTTAAAAAAGATTTGTGTCACAAGATCAGCACTTACATGCACCAGAAAGAAGAAGGTGAACTCCGGCGGACCTCGGTCCAACAGCGACACCTGCTGGATATCGGGCGCACGACCTTCGTGAATCGCGCCGGACCCGAATCCTCGTAGGACAACGCGCCGCGGGATCGTGACTGGACTGGGGTAAGTAAAAGTGCCCCATTCTCTTTCCCACCCTCCCCATCTGTCCCCTTTTCTGTGAAAAGACAACCCACCCCTTCTCGTAACAATCCAGACAAAGTGCATCTTACAATATATACTCTGATGGTACCTGGGTGTCCAGCTGAAACAGGTTTCACAGATGGCAGCAAAAAGTAGGATATTTAACAATCAATCAAAAATAGTTACATAGAGGCCGAAAAGGGATGACGTCTCAAATGTATAGATGCAAGTCCACGAGAGTCCAACCAGGGACCCGATATCCATTCACATTTTTCACTTGCTTTTCATTTATAATAAACACTTTTTTCTAGCCGTACAAGGACTACATCATCAGATCTACCTCTTAACGACTATCCATTTTTTCCTGACTCTGTAAATTTTTAAAAATAGTAATACGTCGTCACGCGCTGTTAAGGGGTTAACTTTTAATTACCGTATTTTTCGGACTATACGGCACACCAGATTATAATGCGCACCATCAATAAATGCCTGCTGAAACCTCTAGGTTGATATATAAGGTGCATCGGATTATAAGGATGAATGACCAGCAGGTGGCAGACCTGTGCACAGTTCAAGGCAGCTGTTGTCTGTAAGTGCGGTTCATATATAAGGCGCACTGGACTATAAGGCGCACCTTTGATTTCTGAGAGAATCAAAGGATTTTTTGTGCGCCTTATAGTCCAAAAAATACGATAAATGTATGGAGGAAAGGAAAATCAACTTCTGGTTTCACATTTTTTTGGAGGGCCTTTCACCTTCCCATAAAAATAATATCTATAATCTAATAATCTTTATTCTATGGATCTCTACGATTACGCCGTTGCCTAGTTTTTACAATTTTACAAAAGAAAAACTTAAATAGAGAAAATCTCTAGCATCTCTCTGTTGTCGGAAGCATAACTGTATCTTTCCGTTTACAGAGCTGGGTAAGGGCTTATTTTTTGTGTGACAAGTTGTTGTTTTCAGTGGGCCCATTTTGGTGCCTATAACTTTTGAGAACATTTTTGGCAAGTTTTTTTCCTATCTACGGCATTCATTGAGTGGGTGCAATAATTCCCCCAATTTAAGAAGCAAATATGTGTATGTGTGTGTGTGTGTGTGGGGGGGGGGGGTCGGAGTTCATGAATTTGTGTACTTTATGTTAAATTTAAAAACCTAGTTTACATTTTTTTTTTACAGGTTGGCTTGAACAAGTGATCCTCTGACTTTGAGAGGAGATTGCACAGCCCCCACACACTTATCAGACCCTGGGCGGTTGTAGGACAATTGGACCAAAGCCCCCCTCTACACAATGCAATTCAAAGGGGACGGAGGCTCATTCCTCCACTCGTGAGTCAGTGCAAGAAGATGGACATAATAGTACTGCACAGGTGGCATTGTTCTAGCTGCAAGCTCTCACAGTCTGCCGAAACTTCAGCAGTGAACAGAAGAAAGTCTGCCGTGTCCAGCAGAGACTCCCGCTCACTCGCAGAACCAGGGACCGGAGTGGGCTGATTCTCCACAGGTTGATAAAGATGTGCAGTGCTGGGCTCCCCACTACATATTCCTGTGGGGGCGAGATTCCCATTCCCTCCCAGTACCGGGATCCGGAGAGAGCTTGTTCGAAATCGGATGGCACTGACAGCCAGCGCTACCTGGTCCATAGTTGAGCCGTCTGCTGCGGAGACTCCAGATCCATCGAGCCGACACACACACGACTCACGAGCGGATGACATACAGTCGGAACTGGAGCAGGCTCCTTCAAAGGAAGTGACAATGATAAAAGGTTTGAATCTATTGAAGGGGAAAAGAGGCTGCAGACCCGGCACGGAAGTGGAATAAGATAATGGAGATACAGTAAAGGGGAAAACATGGGCAACAATAGCCGACTCCAAAACGGCAGCAGGAGATGGACATTCATGTGACTCTATACGACCTGCCCGTCCGTACTCTGGATGAGTTTAGGTTGTGTCCAGGGGCAACCAAATTACATAATGGTGACATGTTATAAAAAGATCAGTGACACTTTTTTTTAATACCCTTAAATTACAAAGAATGTTATTTTTCAATTCTGCATGTAATTAATAATCTTGTCTTTGTGGGAATACCCCTTTAATGATTATGTAGGGCTGCTCCTCACCGGTGGAGTAATAGGATCCCATCATGTTCCCTGTTAATAAAACAACAAGTCAAATCCCTTTCTGTCATGGATTGTAATAGACTAAGCTTTAGCAAGCAGGACCCCACTCCTATTGTTTCACATGTTATCCCCTTAATATCTTATTCTGTACGTATATTTTCAGCATGATCTGTACAGAGTTGCCGAATATGATGGTGCTATAAAAGATTTACAGAACAGTACAAATGTCATGTGCGCCCCCTGCTGGCATATTCTATTACAGCAGAACAAGCGTTTTCTCGCTTGGCACCTACTACAGAGATGTAGATAAGGCAGAACTGTATCCTGAAAAGAACTGTAAAGTCAGTTCTGCTCAGTCATATTATTTGCAAATGCTACAAGAGGACTGATACCTTTGGTGCATCCTTAAAGGGTCTAGTTTTTACCACCAGTAACAGCACCACCAGTTTTAAACTACCCCTCAAGTAGGGCATGAAATATCCTTCACTTTATTCCCTCTTTTCATCACATTTGCCTATTAAAAAAAAAAAAAAAAACTTTTCTAAAGTCATGTGAAAATAAGCAAAGAAGAGTCATATTTGTCTGAGAGGAGTACAATTTTGGGGCTGGACGAGAGAGTATCACTACAGATAATAATTCCTTTATTTATATAGCGCACACAGATTACGCAGCGCTGCACAGAGCTTGCCAAATCAGTCCCTGTCCCCATGGGGCTCACTATCTAATCAACCTACCAGTATGTTTTGGAGTGTGGGAGGAAAACTGAGGACCCAGAGGAAAAACCTACGCAAACATTCCTAGCTTTGGTTCAATAGTACCTCGAAGCATGGAGGGGGTGTGGTGGTATCAAGACTGGTGTTGAAATTCCAGTCTGAAAATTCCCCCTGCCGGTGGTCCTGCACCCATATCAACAATGTTTTGCTGGAAAACTGACAGAGACTATAGTAAATGTGATGGTCGGAGAATGCCAGAAACTGGTGGGGACAGAGCCATAATGAATATCCCCATGGAATCTCATATTTCAGATCACATCTAACTTGTGGCACTGTGAGCTTCACAACCTGCTTGTATGACTATTTTTGTAGCTGACAGAACCACAAGCCTTCTGAAAGATGTATAGAACAATACAGCAGCTTTCCTTGTTCTATACAGAACAGAAAATATCAGCGTCTGAAGTGAAGTGACGTTTGGAAGAAATGACATTGATGACGCTGAGATTTCCAAATAGTCTGAAGTTTTATTACAAAAATAGATATAAATAAAAAAGTAGAGACATTACTAATATTTCCCCTGCAGGGTACAGATTGTTTCATAGACCCTCTGTCATAGTGAAACGATTGGTGGGCTTCCAGCAGTGATGGAGGATAAGAAGCTCTCAGCTGAATGCTGTGCTCCATAGGCCCCAGATGGTAATTCTTGACACTCATTGGAGTCCACACAGCACTAACCTGCTATATCCAGACCGGACGCCAGTCACCGCTTCTGTCTGGTAGAGGTCACAGCCCTTAGACCTGGCACCATTTCTCATGGATGTCATAAGAACGCCATAAGATGCTGCATGACTGCTGTTCACCTCTTTGATCTGTCAATCTGACGCTGAAGAGCTCCGCTAATCCGGCTGCGGAGTCTCTTTAGTGCAATGTCAATCCTACACAGTGCATGGGGACCCTATGATGGGGCAGCGCCTGTGTTACTCTGTGGGACAGACTCCGTCTCCTGGCTGTTGGCTGGGGCTGCGCTGCGGGGAGCGGGTTTGGGCAGACGAATGGCTGTGTAGCGATTGGAGGCCACGTGCTCTTTAAGGTACTCTCCTCCCATCTCTTCATAGTCTTTACGGCTTATCCAGCCCTCATTCGTTACCAGATTCTGGATTGCCCAATCAGAGGCGCCTTTCCAGGTGTCCAGAACAGGGTGAGAGGCCAGTGACACCTGTGTTATATAATAATAACCATTTAAAAAAAAAAAATTCCAAATTTTATAAATAACAAAGAATGACAAGTAATATAAAGCAATAACTAGTCAATGAATTAGCAATACATTTAGAAAAGAATGCTTAAAGGGTTTGTCCACTTTCAGCAAATAACTGATATTGCTTGATACAACTTTCCAATATACTTTCTGCATCCATCCCTCACGGTTTCCTAGATCTCCGCTTGCTTCACTGTTTACTTGGTCATGTGATGTCATACAGATGCACGGCTCATTCGTATCACAGAGATCAATGAGAACTGTTGGATATAACAAGCCGGGCACCTGTGTGACATCACATGACCAGGGACCGCTTCATATACACAGGAAGTAAACAATGAAGCTTCCTATAGAATGACAACAAGCAGAGATCTAAAAAAAAAAAAAAAAAAAAAAAAACACTGAGGAATTGATACTAGTATATTTTAAAATTGTATAACTTTTTTATTACACAATCCATATAAATTATTTGCTGAATGTGGACAACCCCTTTAAGGCATTAAAACAACATAAAGAAAAAATAATATACATAAATGTATGTATCTACATAATATATCTGTCTCTCTCTAAATACTAACCATACCTGGAAAGTGGAACCAAACGGCCTCATCTGCAGCAGTTCCTTCTCCATCCGCGCCTTTATTCCCGGATACATTACATTACCACCAGTGAGGAAGACATTCTGCACCATCTCCTGCTGCACCTCTTGTGGGTACCTCAAGGAGATAGAAAATGATGTATCAAATATAGTACAGTTCACACCACAATGACTCAGGACATACATATGCCATAGATGCCTCATGCAGTTCCTACAAATCTCTGTAAAATTTTTCCTCTATTTGGTAGTCAAAGACACTCCCCCTGTTATGGGCTTAGCTATCCAGGAAAGGGGCGTCTCAAACTACCAAGTCACCATTCACAGTAATATGAGAAGATGATGGACATTTTACAGAAATGGAAAGAATTGGGATGGATCAGAGGATCCATTAAAGGGGGTTTTCCATGAAAGAAAGTTCTCAAATTTTAAACCGCTAGTGATATTTACAAACTAAAGATCATTTTAACCCCTTTACAATTTTACTAGTATTATTCCTATTTTTGGTCCTCCCAAGAAAGGTCAGGAAGAATCCATTGTGTGAGCGTGGACTCTCTAAGCAGACACGTCATGAATTATCTGTACTATGAGATGTCGTATGCTGGCTGACAGTGTGGTTAGATCATCAGGGTACAGGGTTTATCTACACTTTTATTTAGCTTCTGAACTTTCTACTAGTATCTGACACATAGAAGATACGAGACAGATCAGAGATTTTGAGATCCATAAAATGGATATAAAACACAATGACATTCTCATCTCTGCTAAATCACCTAATCAATAAAACGGTCAGCCCTGCTATAAAGACAGCTTGTCTTGTAATGCAGGGGGGAGGGGCAAGAGGCAGAGAGCACTGCAGTGTACAGACAAGAGAAGCTATTTATTAGAAGAATCCGACCATAGGCAGAAGATTTACAGTCAGATGCAGAGGCAATCAAAATTGTAAACATGAGGACTGATAGAGACATTGTTAAGAACATTTAATTAGAGATTGTGTTATTTAAGAATCTTGTCTTCATAGGAATACTCCTTTAAAGAAGAGTATTTTAACCATTTATTATGCATCTATTGTGAACTGCAGTATCCCTTTCATTCTTCCTCCTTGCGTTCCTTTGGCTATAACCTTCAATGGAGTTTCAGAAATATACATGGTTAACTTTCTGGTATATTGGTGAAGTAAATGAAAGATGGGGTTGTGATTGATCCGATTGTGATTGAAGACCTTCTCCTATGGATATCCTACTCACCGATCCAGCACAAACTGCATAGTCTCAGCCAAGCCTGCCTGGTCCTCCCCTATCAGAGATGGCTGAAATAGGACCTCAGGAGCCCGAATTCGCTCTGTGCCCAGATACATCTGATGATACTCTGCAATGTTAAACATAGGCTGCAGGGATAAGAACGAGTTGGTATATTGTTAGATAAATTGTCTAGAATCTTCAATGCGAGGACATGTTAGTAAAGAAATTATCAATACCTGGACACTTGTCATGGTCTTCTCAGGTTCCATCTGCTCCTCAGAGTCCAGAGGTTCCAGTTCAGATATCCCCTCCATGTCTTCTGTTTCTCCTCCCACAGTTTCTGGGGTCTAGAGGCGGGTTAAACAACAATGTATATTCTTTCTGTACACTGAGAGTGGCTGGCTGGATTCTAAGTGACAATGACTTACCTGTGGCTTGCTGTCTATAGAGTCCCCGAGGACCCGCTGCCTGCCCTGCTCCACGGCCATACTGAGCTTGTGAATGTAAGACTGTAGTTCTTCTGCGGAGTCCATATTCAGCTCCATCAAAGCTTTGTGGAACTGCTCCACATGTCCATCCTCCAGAAGTTCCTATACGTCATTACAATGTTACAAAGGTCAACGTGGAGTCCGTGAAGTTACTAAATGCTGTGGTTAGCAACGAGTCTGACCTCTGGGACAGAACCCATTATCCTGAGAATGCCTCCGCTGATCTAATCACAGTTTTTATTTATATAAAATTGCCCCATTAACTGGCTTTGCAAGGAAATCACAGCACAGCTCAAGTCACGTGGTGGGTGCCTGTTGAAATACCCTGCACAGCTGGGTGACCCATCTGTGGTTCTATAGAACCTAGGAACTTTTGGTGCCATATTTAATATTAGAATCTCATCTTTTGGATCACATCAGGCTTAAGGTTCTGTGATCTATGTAACTGGAGGTGCAGGCGGTCAATAAAAAGGCAGAAACTGGATTATTATGTACAGCTCATGTTTCCACCTATATCGCAACTGCCTGTATCTCCCATTCGGTACATAACAGAACCACAAGCCTGATGAGACGATTATCTTTAATATGACACCAGCAGCATGTTACTAGGTGCTATAGAACTGAAGATAGGTGTGTCCAAACTAACACTCCACTTGAGGCCTCTAAAGTTGACTCATCTCAGGCAAACTATAACCCTCTTATTTTTATATATTACACACAAATTGTAATACATTGTGCATGTAGCCATAGAAAACCCCTCTTGAACAAGCTGCGTTACCTGCACATACAGAAGCCTCTCCAGCCTCTCCTGGTCTTGCTGTAGCTTCTCTTCCCTGCGTCGTGCGTTCAGTTCTTGCAGACGTCTTAGCTGCTGCTGTCTGCGCTCCTGCTTCTCCTCCGATGGCACAGCGCTGCTCAGGAGCTTGGAAGAAAAGGGCAGCTGCATCTTGTGGACGTTCTCCTCGTAGTAGTCAGGACAGCGCCACTTATGGAGCTCTAAAAATGAAATATACCTAAGCAATTTCTAATGCGCTATGTATCTAAGAGAACATTTGAGTAACCTTCAAATAATCAGAACAGTTGGTTAACAAATCTGAATTGTTGGGCACAGTTAACAACAACAGGGGCCATCAAGAATTGTGATACTGAAAGATATCAGGTCTCTTGGTATCCCTGCATCTTGGAGGCATGATGTGGCCTTGTTCTTTACCAAGCACAATTCTATACACCTGGTAGTGGCCCTGTACCATTCACCTGTATAGGACTAAGCTGCAGTAGTAGACAACAACTAAATGTATGGAGCCAATTCTTGTAAATAATGAAGAGGCTAAAGCACTTGCCCAAGTGCCACAGCCCCTTCAATTAACTGATTGGCACCTAATATACCCTAATATATTAAAGGGAATCGGTCACCAGAAGGCACAATTTCACAGGCTGCAATAGGCACTCATAGTCCTTTACATAACTGTTAAGTTTCAGATCTCTGCTCCCCTCCATTCTTGCAATATCCCGTGATAAAAATTACCTGGCTCCCCCCCCCCCCAACAAGTCCTGGCCCGGTCCCAGGTTCATGGCTCTTTTCAAATCTAACGTTCGCTTGTCAATTCCTTCCCCTCTGTCACAACGTGGTTAGCGTACCTGAGCTCTGCCAAGTCGGAAGGCGCGGAGAGGGTCGCATGCGCAGTTCGCTTCCGGGCGCATCGCGGGTGAAGAGAGAGTGTAGAGCTCACCACACACGTACAAGGTTTGCTGCAGGGTGAGCCAATGTCAGAGAGGGAGAGTAAGGAGCCGATAGGATGTGGAGGGGAAGGAATAGAATATTAACTAGCTGGGGCAGAGCCCCGTTAGAACATTAGATTTGAAAAGAGCCATGAACCCGGGACTCGGCCAGGACTTGTTGGGAGAGAGCCAGGTAATCTTCATCACGGGAGCAGAGATCCGTACATGTAATGTACTATGCAGTGCCTATTGCAGCTTGTCACCAGTGAAATTTTGCTTACTTGTAACAGGTTCCCTTTAAACTTACCTTGTTAATATAACCCCCCCCCCCCCTCAACTCTATCTCTCCTGGATGTTGTGCCTTACCTTCCATATAGTCGTCGGGGACATAGCAGTGTTCATGTAGAATCTCCTCCATGCGACTTAATGTGATAGCGGGGACATGTCCTGGGTACTTCAGCTGCATAAGCCGGTGGAGGTAGGTCACAGCATGGAAGCCCCCAATATTCATACGCCTGCAGTTCTTGCCATCCAACCTACAAAAAGATGACTTATAGTAACAAAAAAAAAAAAAGAGAGAAGGCCACAGCATCCAATATGATGAAAAAAGGTTAAACCTTTATTCACACAGACATAGGAAAAACTGCATTGTTTCGATTCGCCATGAATCTTTGTCATGGCGAATCGAAACGTTGCAGTTTTTCCTGCAGTTTTTGGATGCTGTGGCCTTCTCTTTTTTTTGTCTTGGACTATGGATCCTGCACACTAGGACCCTGGGCTGCGTGCATCAAACAAAACAGCTTTTGGTAATTATATAGGTTGCTGTCTTTTTTCATAGTAACTAAAAATCATCACCCAAAAAGAATGACCTCATTACCGAAAACATTAGGCCATTCTAACACAACTTCTCTCTAAGGTCCGGGTGCACAACCATTGTTGTGCACTTGCGCTTCCAGTTGAAGACCAACATGAAGCCAGGACTATGAACCTGCATAAGGTAAGAAAACTTTCTTTGTTTTGTTCACCCCCTGCCGTGCTCCCCTAGGAGTGATACATAAGTCCTGGAAAAGTCCTTCAAAGGACAGCAGTCAGTGAGATGTGGGACACCAAACCACAAACCTCCTTATGGACCGGGGCTTTAGTGTCCCAAATTTCCCTTTAGCAATTCTGTCTATGCTCGCCACAAAAAAAAAAAAAAAACCCTATACAGCTAGTCCCAGGTTATGTACAAGATAGGTTCTGTAGGGTTGTTCTTAAATTGAATTTATATGCAAGTCGGAAGTGTACATTTTATAATTGCAACCCCAGACAAATTTTTTTTTTATCTCTGTGACAATTGGATTTATAAAAGAGTTGAATTGTCATAAAAAAACAGGATCAATAATAAAGCTTAATTGCAGACACATTTGATAACTGTTACAGCTGATCGTTGTAGCCTAAGGCTAAGGTACAGTAACTTACCAATTACCAGAGGTCCGTTTGTAACTAGTGCTCGTCTTTAAGTCCAGAGAAATCCGGAAAATGGGGTCCCATTATCACTGATGTTGGGAGTAGCAGGTCATGCATGTGCTATGCTGCTACATTCAATGTTCTCAGAAATTGCTGAGCACTCAGACAGCAACTGGGAATGCACGAGATACCCGAGCACTTGCTTGGCAATTTCCGAGAACACTGAATTTCTGTCACTACCTTAGAAGTAAATGGAGTTTCAGGACGGATACTCTACCTGCCATGTGACAAAACTATGAGAATAGGACCCCCGTTCTCCGGACTGCTGGCTCAGACCCTCAATCAGCTTGTTAGAAATGCACTGTCATGACATCTCTCTATGGCTGCTGTCCAGTCTATTTGTCAATGTATAGGACTCACCTGCCATTCAGGATGGGCAGTACATGAGTACAGTGATAGCCGGAGGATATGACAATAGCACTGGGGGGCATGGCTTCCTTTTTGTTATGATACAAGCTGTACAGTCCATCAATGCCAAATGACACCTTAGGAATCCGATAACACTCGAAGAGGAGCTCGGACATCATCTGCCGGACGTGAAGCGGGGTGCAAGGGGCTTCGGTAAACACAATGGGATGATCAACACAGCCCTGCCAGGGGAGACAAATGTTTTATTAGATCTGTAGCCATGGCCCCTGCACGGAGCTCAGAGATAATCACATCCTGCCTGCACATCTTGAAGAGAGGGAAAGCTGCAAACTACAAACTACCACCAGATAAGTAATCCGGGGGAAGGGGAAGGCAGGCACATTGCTGTGAGATGTAGCAGAGCTGAGACATCTCATATCTCTAATCTGTCTCATTTCTCTATGTGTCACTACAATGTCAGAAACCATATGAAAGTGTATATACACCTGTACACTCATAATCTAACCACACAGAACTAGATTGATCCTAATGGGCACATTTACTTACCCGGTCCACGGAGTTCACATTGTCCAACAATAATGCCCTGTGCCGCGATTCACTAAGATCGCGCACTCGATATCCTGCATGTGTCGCGTCCCCGCTCAGGTCCGACACAGTTCACCTTCTTCCTGGTGCATGTAAGTGCTTGGGCTTGTGACACAATTTGCACTTAGTCCGAATCAGTGGGATCCCCCTCATCACCCCCTTGTGTCGCAAGGAAGCCAGCGTGTGCCAAAATCCCAGCGCAGACACTTGTTAAATACCTGTGCAAGCCGTGTAATCCAAAAAAAAAAAAAAAAAAGGTACACAGTCTGAAGACAGTGTGCAGCGCGACCCTTAGTAAATAAGCCCCATTGTGGCTGCTTAGAGATTCCCCACCCACACCCTTGGATTTTGTCCTGAGCAGCCTAGGGAGTGATAGGCGCTAAAACAGCATTAACACTGAGTAACATTTTAAAGTAAGGGGTTAAAATTATCTTTATTGTCTGAGCATCACTAGGGGAGGGGGGAGGGGGGATGTGAGAAGTTTCTATTGTGGGAAAACTCCTTAAAGTAAAGCAGCCTGTTGTGGCTTTTTTCTGCTCCTTTTCTATTGAGCAGTGTATCTGAAAGCCTGTTTTTGCTCCATCCACTTCAGACAGACAAGGAGGCTAATAATTAACTCTTAAAGAGGACCTGTCACCTAAAGTAAGCAGCTCCTAGTGCTTCAACAAACGCCACAGTGATAGCCGGAAACCTCCGGTAACGCTATCTAACACTGCGGCGGGACCGCCCTGCTCGTACATAGGCCGACAGTGACTGCCGCACGCTAGTTGGCAGTCACCTCCCCTAGCCACGTCCCAACCCCGCCCCCTCATGAATACATCGGACAGCTTTGCGATCAGCCCGACAATTACACTGTACCCCGCCACAGTGTTAGATAGCGTTACCAGAGGTTTCCGGTAACACTATCACTGTAACACTGCGGCGTTTGATCAAGCACTAGGAGCTGCTTACTTTAGTACGCAGCTCCTAGTGCCGATAAATGGGGTGACAGGTCCTCTTTAAAGAATTTGCGCCTAGAGAATATTTCCTTCAAGGTTCAGCTAAGTCATTAGACAGTTTAATATAATTTATTATAGAAATATAAATTTTTCCATTATCATAAACTTGAAAAACTAAGCATGTGATCGCACCCCAAGATAAATATGAACCCCTCTGACCCCCCCAAAAAGACAGATGTAAATGTCCAGACTAAAGATAAATGACCCCCTCTAATCTTTTTTTCTGTGATTTGTGCTGTCCATGACAGAATCCCACTCATTTCTACACAAGAGCGATTTCAACCTGTAGACTGGGGTACTAAACCAATGAGATCATGTCTGGCGCCTCTCGCTCAGGGGTCCCTAATATTGCGCAGGGGCTCCATCTCTGGGCATTGAAGAGTTGCCGTAGCAACAATAGGACAAGTGTGAAAATATATTGTAATGGTAAGAAAACCTGAGTAAAAGCACTAAAAAGTAGTATGAATTATAAGCAGATGTCTGAACAGGAGAACACAGACAAAAACACATAATGTCATTAGTAGTGTATACAGTCACCTGTGACGTCACGCCCAGCCTCTGGAACACGTGATCACACAGCAACTCCTGCAGCTCCAGGTTCACCGGCAGGTTCTTATCAAAGGGCGTCCGGAGCAGCCACCGCAATGGCTCCAGACTCGGGATGTCATTACCCACACGGCTCAGGCTGCGGGCCCCGCCGCGGCTCCGGGCTATGACTGAGCGCAGCTGCATACTAGGCCCCGCTCCCGCCCAGCCTGCCCGGAGCTGGAAGGAGCCATTGTCCAGCACCAGCACTGCGGCTCCGTCCAGCTGTGGCTCATGGACCGGGTCAGGAACCGCCCGGGCATCCCGGAACGTGTACACGTTACTCGCCGGTCTGGGCGCGGCCATTTTGCACAGTATGTCCGTCTACAAACATGTCCGCCTAGACACTGAAACAACGTTCCGAGGAAGAACTGTTCCTAAGCTAAATCCCGTCAATTTTGGTTTATACGACTACACCATATTTACACACAAAATGTTTAACTTTTTTCTTATTACAGGGACATAATTAAGAAATATATTTACATATAAAATACAAAGTAGCCTGAGATGAGAATACATGGCTCATATTTGGAAAAAGACTAATGCGGCCCCTACTAAACTGTTTTTGTAACTCACTATAGGCCAGTGATGGCAAACCTTTTGGAGACCGAGTGCCCAAACTACAATCAAGACCCACTTATTTATCGCAAAGTGCCAACATAGAAATTGAATTTGTGATTTATACTCCCTGCTCTGTCACAGCTTTCATTCATACCAGCACCCTGAGGACATCAATAAAGCAGAAAATAGGAGAAATTTGGATGATCATTGTAGTTTCCCTTCATGGTCCCATAAACAGGAAGAATTGTCAGGGCCGGAGCAGGAGCTACAATGATAATCCAGATCTGTCCACACCTTCCCACTCCTCCAGTAGTCCCAGGTAGCTCTGTCGCTTTAATATAGCTCTGTGCACAGCAAGTCCTGGGCTGTCTGGGACTGCAGGAAGATACCTGGAGTCCTCTCTGGTGATAGCCTGGGTGCCCACAGAAAGGGCTCCGAGTGCCACCTCAAACGCAATTTGAACACATTCGGGGCACGTTCACACGTTGTGCTTTAATTGCATTTTCATGATTTGCCTCATTACATTACTATTTACATTTGTTAACGCACGCGTTAACAAAATGTATGCGTTCACGCATTGTTAATGCATGCGTTAACGCATGCGTTTTGTTAACACAAACGTTAACACACATGTCCTATCTTTCCCCGTATTACGGCGCTGTGCGCCATTACTTCCTATGGAGAGGGGTGGGGGTGAGCTGCGCTCACCTCCTCCTCCTCTCCCCGTGCTGCCGTGTGCCCGCCGTGCCACGGTGCGGCGGGCTCACGGCAGTGTGAATGTAGCCTAAGGCCCCTTCCACACTAGCGTTTTTCACGCGCGAGTTCTGCGCATGCTTTTGACGCGCAGAACTTGCATTGCACTCGGTCCCATTGTTTCCAATGGGCCTTTCCTCATTTGCGTTTTTCCCGCCCCATTCAAGTCTATGGAGACGCATCAAAAGTGCATTGCACTCGCAAGCATTGCAAGTGCAATGCGAGTGCAATGCGTTTTAAATGGATGGGTTGCTAGGTGACATGAATAATTCCCCTGCTCGAGATCGAGCATTTAATTAAAAAAACACAGTGAAGAATAGAATAAAAACAGTGAACACAGGATCATTTAAGTGAAAAACACAGTGAAGAACACAGTGAAGAATGGATTACAGATGTTCGGCACATCTGCTTACTTGTCGGGAGATGCGCACGGAACGGTGCAAACAAAATAGTATGTGAAGAACAATATATATGTGTGAAGAAGACATTGCAGATGTTTCCATATATCTTCAATGTGTTCTTCACACATTTATAGATGCCGAACATCTGTAATCTATTCTTCACTGTGTTCTTTACTGTGTTTTTCACTTAAATGATCCTTTGTTCACTGTGTTCACTGTTTTTATTCTATTCTTCACTGTTCTTCACATCTGATAACTTGTCGGGAGATAATATACGCGCGGAACAGTGAAGAATAGATTGCAGATGTTTACATACATCTGCTAACTTATCAGAAGACATTCTTTTTCAATTAAATAAAACATTTTATTCCCGAACCATGGTCCCTTTGAAAAATGCTCGAGTCTCCCATTGACTTAAAAAACGTGTGTGAAAAACGCACCGAAAACGCAAAAAAACGCGAACAACACGCGCGTGAAAAACGCAAAAACGCTAATGACTCCAAGGAAAAATGGAACAAAAACGCAGCCAAAAACGTCAGTTTTTCACGCATTGCACCCTGACGTGAAATGCAACGCTAGTTTGGAAGGGGCCTAATACTGTCAAAATCCATCATAATAAACCAGGGACACTTACTCTTCGATCCAGGCTCCGTGACCGTGGTAATAATAATAATAATATTTATATAGCACCATCATTTTCCTTGACGCCTTAGAAATCATAGGGGACATATACAAATATAATATAACATTACAGAGTACAAACAGCCATATGGAACAATAAAAATAAGGGCCCTGCTCACAAGAGCTTACAGTCTATGTAGTAATTGTCTTATATTTGTTTTCCATGGCCCCCTTCCTTCTAAAATCAACTTTTAAAATTATGCTAATGAGCAAAAGACTGGGGTTTTGTTGCCAGAGCCCCTCCATGCTGCAGTTTCACAGGCTGTTACACTGTGCAGGAGCACTTCCTCGCGCTGACTATGTGCTCACCACTTCTAAGATTACAGGTGACAGGCCTTCTGCATCTGTGAGTAAGTATCCCTGTTTATCATGCATGATTTTGTTGGCAGATTTCCTTTAAGGCCTTACTACTTGCATTTGGGAAGTAGCAACCTGTGTCCCACTTACAGGTATTTAAGTCTAAACAGATATGCATTTAGGGACATAATTTGCACATGTATTTAGGTAGTTTTTCCGCCAGTATAGTGTCTCAGCTGCACCGTGCGTGCCGCAACACAATACTGTGCACCTAAAGCAGCGTTGCAATGCATATTCGCACAGCCCACATCATTTATGTAGCTAGTCCGACATAATTGTGGCACACGTCCATTAAACTAAGTGCACCAGAAAGAAACTGGTGCAGTCAGTTTATGCGCGATTGGCACATGCAGGGTGCGCCAAACTCATGAACCCGTGAGCAAACTGCACATTAGTGAGGCAAACTGCACATAGCTTATTATTACTGTGTAAAGACTAGTAAAACAGGTTAATAAACATTGAGAGATAGTTCTAACTGTGTATCTCTATCCCTAAGAGAAACTGATAATTTTCCACAGCTATAGTTTATATTGTTTTACCGAAGAAAAACAGACTTTTTACCAGACAAGTAGACAGATTGACCTTTAGAATGACAGGTGCTGTCTGGAAAGTTGTTTAGAATATTATGGGGAGTCAATGTAAATCTATATGAAAACACTTTATCATTGTTTTTGTGCTGAAATGTAATAACTTCTTCCCTGGTAGAGATATATAAGGAGAATAGTCCCAGTCCTCATTGTCTTGTAGTTAGAGAACAGAGCCTGGAGGAGAAGGCTACCAGTCTACCTGAGCAACCAGAAGAAGAAGCTGTGATGGGGTAGACCCTGGGCTCCTTGCCTGTGACTAAGTTATCAGCCTTCTGAGAAATAGAGGGACAGCTATCCCAGTCTTTTCCTCAGCATTAACCCTTCTTCTGCCAGGGAGGAGATTGGAGAAGTCAGCTCTATGATTTACATGTTTTGTACCTGAATCTTCAGTAAAGATGGAAACTGTTCACTGCTGACCCTGATTCTCTGGACTTATTTCCCACTGGGTTGCACCAGGCCTTACCATCCCTTCCGGAGAGCAGCAACACGTGGTGACACCTCACCGGTGCCTGGTGGACCCAGCAAAACGCTGGGGCCACCCCTAGCCCCGGCACTTCAGTGTGTGCACCTAAAGCATGACTAGCCACCGCACTACAATTGATTCCAGGGGAGGAGTGGAAAATTGGCTCCTCATGGATCCACCTTTTCTGCGCCCCTCTTCACGACCACTTTCCAAAAAGTGTCCGGGGAAGCAAAAACCCTATTCACCCAAAAAGTATTTGTGCAAAATGAAGAAAAAGATGTTAACCTGTGGTATGTTCCGTTTTTGACCTGAACAAGGTGGTGATAAATGTCCCTTTCATGTTAGCACTAGAATGTGTATCCAAGCCTTGGTTTCCACATAGGTTTGAGTGTCATGGTGATCATGCATACACATTGTTGCTTCCGTGGGACTTACCTAAGTAGCTGGGCACAGCCAGCTCTGTTATTCCCCTAGATATTAAATGGTGTGGTAGGTACTTAAGGGATGTAGTATGAGAGAATCCCCTGAGTATGGGCACATTGACATCTTATTTTAAACCTCTGTTCTAAGGATACGCCTGGAGAAGTCTCAATATTTTCTTACAAAGCAGTTACATATTCTGTATGCTAAAGAGCTGCTGCTCAGGGTACTTCCTTACAAGGACAGTGACATCACTGGGGACCGCCCTGAGCATACGCGCAGCAGTGGCTGTGGATGGATGCCATACAATTGTATCTGTCCCCCATTGCCTCCATTGGCCTCCACTGAGCTTACAGGTCTCTCAGCAAGAAGGAGCAGGAAATAATGGCCACATACTGCATCTTTCCATTCTGTGTTTCCTGCTGGGAGCTCTGTATACTGTACAAACCAGGACAATAAAGTAAGTCGCCATCTGTCAGTATAGTCTGTGGATATGTTCAGCCAATGTTCCAGAAGCTTTCCTGACATATATAGGCTGAGCTTATCAATAACAAACAAAATGGAAATGTATCCCAATATATAACCACCTCAGGCCTGACACTAGGCATAACACCATGTAGCAATTCCCAAGTAATACACAGGATAGCGGATAACAATTTGATTAGTTGCGGCCTGACCGCTCAAACCCAGGGGACCATTCTCGTTCACTGATGAAGCAGCAGATACATCAAGATGCTGCAGCGAGTGCACAGGAACGCCCTGCGCCAGCCCATTTCCCACTGGCCGCACGCCCCCCCCCACCCCCCTTCGTGCCCCCCAGCCTGCAGGTTGCGGGAAGGGGAAAATAATTGTAAGTGCTAGCATTTGTGATTATTTCAGGACTTCTACACCACTGGTATGACTCAGAAGCCCTGATAAATACCCCCCAATGTTTCTACCCCATATAAACCACATGCTCTGCCTCTCTGATATGTAGGCAGTCACCTCCTAAGTATTTCCAGTGTTGTATAATAATGGCTTACTGATTTGGCACAGAGTTGTGTGATTTATCATAATTAAGTGTCATAGTTTGTGTAAATGACCTTCCAAAGAAAGAAAATGACAGAGATAATATATTAGAGCAATATGACACAACGTTATTTCCATGCAGGATATGCAATAGTCATGTGTTTATGGTTATGTGTTAAATGCATGTGGCCATCAATTACAACAGGGAACATTTACGGAGAGTTCACAACCGGCAATAATATTGGAAAAGCGGAAACTAGAAGAGGGGGCACTGAATGATGACGCTTCTCACCTGAGAATTTTCCTATTTTCTCAGTGACAGCAGACATATTTCATGCAGGATTCAGAGATGTTATCTGTTAAATGGAATCTGTCGTGTTTATAATGCAATTCTATCTGCAGGCAGCATGTTATAGAGTAGGAGAAGCTAAACACATTTTAGACAGACTCTGTCTTAAAGGTAGGACATTATAGAGCGAGAGGAGCCGAGCAAAGCGTATCGAGGCCCCTTGCACCCAACGGTGTGCTCACCTGGGCCATACTTTGGTATAGCATACGGCTGGGTTCAGGAGGGGGATTATCTGACCGTTCCTCTGACTGCTGTAACACTGTACGGTGGGCCAATATGGCCACTCAAATGGATGACTGTATTGCCCATTGAATAGAATGTGGCCGTCTGATACCAGTATTAAAACGGAACGGGTAGCACACTGCCCTATATAACAATCATAGAGTACTAAGTGCAGACGGCATGTTGAGGATCTGAGCAGATTGCACCTAGTATTCTGTCTGAAGGCAGTGTGCTATAGAGCACATCGTACATAGTGACCTAATGGCAGGGGAAATGTTATAGAGCAAGAAGAGCTGAGCAGGTTATACATAGTGTCCTATCAGCAAGCAGCGTGTTATATAACAGGAGGAGCTGAGCAGATTATTCATAGTGTCTTATTTGCAGTCAGCATCTTATAGAGCAAGAGGAGATGTACAGATTTTACATTGTGCCCTATTTGCATATAGTTTGTTTCATGGCAGGAGGAACTGTACAGATTCTACATAGTGTCCTATCTGCAGGCAGTATGTTATAGAGCAGGAGGATCTTAGCAGATTGTATATTATGTCCTATCTGCAGGCAGAACATTATAGAGCAGGAGGAGCTGAGCAGATTTGTGAATAGTTTTCTAGAGAGTGTATCAGGCTGTAAAGGGGCATGTAAAAGATGTTATTGTCAGCGAAATATCCCATATAATTACGAACCTGAGTGAAGTTGGCCCCCCCACCTTGTTCAAATCAAACAAAATTGGTGTCAAACGTTTGTGCTACGTTTGTGCTGGTTTGTGCAGCAGAAATTTTTGTTTGTGCCGCTATTGTTTTTGAGATTTTAATGAAAGTTTCCAGAGGTCATCAGAGGTCAACCAGCCCCCCCCACATTGCCCAAATCAAACAAAACTGGTGCCGAACAATTCTGCTACGTTTGTGCTGGTTTGTGCTGCGCAAATTTTTGTTTGTGCTGCTTTTGTTTTGAATATATGAACAAAAAATGAAAGTTCAAAAGTTCAAGCAGCCCCCCCACATTAACGGAATCTAACAAAACTGGTGTCAAACGTTAGTGCTACGTTTGTGCTGCAAAAATTTTTGTTTGTGCTGCTATAATTTTTAAGGTATGTCCAGGTGTTTGAGGTGTTTAGGATGAACTGGTAAAAAACAAACCTAGTGACACTTCCCTGATTTGATCACCAGGGGGAGCTAGCAAACACATTGTACTTTGGAAGAAATGAACTCTGATGACCTCTGCAAAAAAGTATGAATATATTAAAAATGATAGCGGCACAAACGATAATTTTTGCTGCACAAACCAGCACAAACGTAGCACTAACGTTTGACACCAGTTTTGTTTGATTCGGTTAATGTGGGGGGGCTGGCTGAACTTTTGAACTTTCATTTTTTGTTCACATATTCAAAACAAAAGCAGCACAAACAAAAATTTGAGCAGCACAAACCAGCACAAACGCAGCAGAATTGTTCGGTCCCAGTTTTGTTTCATTTGGGCAACGTGGGGGGGCTGGTTGACCTCTGATGACCTCTGGAAACTTTCATTAAAATCTTAAAAACTATAGCGGCACAAACGAAAATTTCTGCTGCACAAACCAGCACAAACGTAGCACAAATGTTTGACACCAATTTTGTTTGATTTGAACAAGGTGGGGGGGCCAACTTCACTCAGGTTAATTACGACCCTGTATCAAACAATACAAAACTTAACCATTGAACCTAGACTCTTCTTTCTGAGGATATTATCCCAAGAAACTGGCAAATATTTTTTCGCAAAGGGACTTAAAAAATGCAGTTAGACTGCTCCTTATATGTCATGAGGGACTTTTGATGGAATCTACATCTACTTTCCTCCTCGCATTCTTTGTCCTTGTGGGCTGTACTATGATCCTAGTTGTTGTTTCTGAGCAGTTCTTCACCTTTCCGATGTTTGCTTATATGAATACCATTGTGTGGGCGATGTAGTATTTTATTCCTCTAGTCAGTGAAGGATTAGATTTTTGCATTGGTGTGAGAAGAGCAGACACAGAACGGATCAGACTAGAATTGTAGCACGAAAGAGAAATCGGAACCGATACAACACAGTGAGTGGTTATACATTAAGTTGGGTAGTCCAGAATCCAGAGTGGTTATACAATGTATTTCATGTTTTGGGGATATGACTTTATATACTGTAATTGTCATTGTTGTCCTATACATGAGACCTTATTGTAAAGGCGGGTAGTGGGTGAGAATTATTGCCCTGTACCACTACCTCCATATTAGGGCACATTCACACCAGCATAATACAGCTCCATAGGACATCAGAGTTGTAAAGGCTCATTCTCACCATTGCTCCCTGTAGTTTAAGGTAAGCTTGGACTTCACATTATAATAAGTGAAACAAATTGGTCATATCACTTATGTACCTTTATGTTATACTGGTGGTCTGACTGTATTCTCTGTTGTTTCTTTTAATGTTAAAAAACTAAAAATATGGATAAAAAAATTAATTAAAAATGAAGTAATGCATTCACCATTGGAAGTGTAAATATCGCTAAAACCATAACGTAGGTTTCCAAATCCAATTTGTGCTGGTTTTTTGCTTCAAGTTTGGGGTGTAAATTCTGTAGTTCAGCCACTTTTAACCCTACACCTAGCAAAAAGAGATATTCCGTCTGGAGAATATAAATTACATTTAACGTATGTACCCGAGTATAAGTCAAACCAAGTACAAGCCGAGGCAACTAATTTTGCCACAAATCACTGGGAAAATTCATTGGGGCACATTTACGTACCAGGTCCTGTCACGATCCCCGCTGTGCATTGTCCGACGATAATGGACTCCGTTCATTAAGATTGTGCGCCCGATTTTGTGTCGCTTAGCCGATCAGGTCCACAGGAGTTCACCATCTTCTTCCCAGTGTATGTAAGTGCATTGTCTTGCAACACAATTTGAATGTTAAATCCTGCGCTCAGTCCGAATCCGTTGGATTGTCCGACAACCTCCCCCATTTTGTTTCACATGAAAGCTGGCGTGATTGCACCAAAATCCGATCGCATGCGCCACAATTCTCTTTTAAATGCAGGGCGAATCGGTAGTCGTCGGAATATCCAAATGCTCTGCGTGGCTCCTCTTCTCTTCTTCACTGGTAACATAGCGTGCAGAGACAGTGACACCAGCAGTGACACCACCACATCATAGTGTGCGCCGGCGGGTAGAGTGCTTCGACGCGTCTCTGCCCGCTCTGTTACCAGTGAAGAGAAGGAAGAGGAGCCACGTGGATCATCACAGTAATATTGATGGAGATGGCTGTACAACATTTTGGATATACCTGTAAATTTTTCTAGATTTTCTAGTTAAATAAAGTGAGAGGAATTATCACTCTGTCCTCCCAGCAGCCAGAGGTTGCACAGTCTCTAGAGGCCCATGTGAGGGGCTCCTGATACATGATGAGGGAGAAGACAGCACAGAGTTGGAGCTGTCTAGTAGCCATGATGGTGTTAGATGCAAACAAGCACAAGGAGTGTGAATTTCACTCATACTTTACATTTCTTTTATGTACATGGCAATCAGTTAAGGGCTGCAAGGATGGGGATAAAAAGAGTTTCCTTCTGTCCCCAAAACTGAATGTGCGCTTCCAGTTTACACCATGCATCTCTCGTAATCCTCATTCAAAAAGGGGAAGTCTAGTAACCTAAAATATGCCTTGTTATGGGTGGAGGAGGGGCAGTATTTTCCATCTATAACTAAGTATTACCAGTAGGAATACACAAACTGCAATCTAGTAGAGAATGATAAAACCTGAAAACTTTCTCCATGTACTGTATTCCTGCACACAGATGTAGCAGAGCTGGGGCTGTCATTTCACAGTCTTGCTGTAGCCTTGCTTGACATATTACTGTATTAACCTGTATCACATAAAATTGTATTGTCCGAAGGAGTCCTAAGGGTGAAGACACACATGGCGTTTTTGGGCCGTTTTTACTAAGTGCGTTTTCAGATCGTTAAAAACGCATGCGTTAAAAACGCATCCGTTTTTTAAAAACGCATGCGTTTTTGTCAGTTTTCCCGAAATTGCACAATGAAAAACGGACAAAAACGGCCCAAAAACGCCATGTGTGTCTTCACCCTTAGGCAAAGTTTCACTTGTATTTAACTGACTAACCAGAAGGTCTCAGTCACCTGTCCATGTAGCATTTCTATTTGTAGGTCATAAGATACACTTATGTGAGACATTTTTTCACTAGGCAGTCAATTGTTTTACCTCTGATTGCTAAGATTTTGCAGTATGTGGCTGTGCGGATATAAACATGGAAAGAGATTTACTTTAAATTTCATTGAATGCAAAGATTTTGTATGGATTTCGACATTAAATTTAATGGAGAGGAAGAAATCAGCCATCAAGCCTACAAGACATAACCAAGCTTAGCAAAAATCAGTAGCCATGTGGGCGCTGTCACACAATAGCGTTTTGAAACTGAACCAAAACGGACAGGGGCGGATCACGGCCAAATGCCATGCTCCCGATCAGCTCCCGATGTTTTGTATTGTCTAAATACAAGACTCCGGATGCTGATTCGCTTGCATTTGCATTAAATTGCATTTGCGTTCAGCCGCGACCCAACTCAAAACGGAATCATAATGCTATCGTGTGACAGCAAACTTTGTGTACATGAGGAAGAACACCGCTTCTGGTCATTTCTGTGCTTTGTATTTGTCTATGTCAGCTGATACCTGAGCTTCTGTCCATAATGCTAAAGAGATAGAATCCAGCAGAGATTTTAGAGTGAGAAACAGATTAAGAAAAACGGAGGAAGAATGATAACAGCCAAAATAAATGGAGAAAGTGACACTTTGTTCTGACAAAATGTTACAAGGTTACATGTGTGCACCGGAATTTATGCAAAATGTATCGAAAAGTTAGAAACCATTTAATATAAAAATAAAACACTATATTGTCCATCCTGATGTTCATTGAGAGCCGCAATTTTACTGTGTTTTTACTGCGAGTTGCATGGTTTGGGGTCACCGCAGCATGAGGAACTGTATTGCGGGGTCACAGCATTAGAAAGGTTGAGAACCACTGACATAGACAGAATTCAATCTCCAGGACATACCCAAAAATCTGGGACTGTTCTTCTCAATCTGTACACCAAAGTCGTGAGGGACTAGGGATAGGTTCTCATGTGAGCTCCAGGATAAACTCTTTATATATTACAGTAGTTGAAGACTTTGCTGTGGATTACACAGATCCATATAATCCCTCTGTACAACTGGCCTTCAGCAGCAACATGCTGTGACGACATGCGTTACTGTTGTGTCCAATTACAGGCTGAAGCAGGGCGACATATGACGACACATCATCATTGATGGACAGACAAGGCCGTGTTCACGTGGTCGTTTTGAGGCACAATCCAAACCTGCTACCCTGAGGCCGTGTTCACACATGGGCCCACATTTATCAAAGACAGTGGGGGACATTTACTATGGCGTTTCCGCCTGTTTTGTGGCGCTCTCACCACACGTTCTGCTCTCAGACCTATTTATTAGCTGACGGCTCCAGAAAAGATTACTTTTTCCGTCTGCTCCGACTCTTCTCTGAAAAGGGGCGTGGCTTTGGCGGAGTGGAAACTCAGACACAATTAATATGTGTCGCAGCCATTTTTGGGCGCTGTAAACTGGCGGAAAGTAGACCAAAAGAAAACTGGTCTAGCAGGGACTGTTGGACACATTTCTGGTGCTCGGGACAGATTTTGGTCCCAGGGACAGAAAATGGTCTCGGCACCAGAAATGTCTCTGCACAGCTCTACAATATTAAATGTGTATCTTCTTTCCGAGAGCAGGTCAGTAACAAAGCCAATGCAGACACCGACACTTTAAGTAAATGTCCCCCAGTGTGTACTATGTGCAGTTGCCTGTGTAAAGTGCAGGGGGCACGATACTGGGGACATTTATATAAAGTGTCCCTACCTTGGGTTGGTTTCCGACTAGCTGTCAGTAATAAGGTACATATTTAAATTTTCTGTCCCAACGCCAGTTTTCAGGACCCAAATAATGGAAAGGACAGATATTAATTGTATTGGAGTTTACATACCATAAAAACCATGCCGCTTTTTGGAGTGTAGTCGAAAAATCTCATTTTCTGGCGCCAACCACTAATAATAATAATGCTTTATATAGCGTACACAGATTACACAGTGCTGCACAGAGCTGCCAAATCAGTCCCTGTTTCCAATGGGGCTCACAATCTAATCAACCTACCAGTTTTTTTTTTGAGGTGTGGGAGGAAACTGGAGGACCTGAAGGAAACCCACACAAACACAGAGAGAACATACACAGTCTTTGCAGACATTGACCCTGGGACTTGAACCCAGGACCCCAGCGCTGCAAGGCTGTAATGCTAACCACTAAGACACTGTGCCGCCCTATGGGTTGGAAAGGAAAAAAGGTGGTGTGAGCAACACAAAAAAAGTGGAAACCCCATAGTAAATGTCCCCCAATATTCATGCAATCTAAATGCTATTTATGCAGATTGTAAATGCAATCTACAATGTACATGCAGCGCGCTTCATTTCATGCCCTCTGTACGTCCACGTTTGATGGACATTTATAACTGCAATATAGAAGACAAGAAGGAACTTGTGCACAAAACCATCCACATGCCACTTCTGTATTTAGTCCTACATTGCGACATTTGTCTCTGAATGTAACATCACTGTATTACAAAGCGCTAACAATTCTACTCCAGAATGAAACCCAGCTCTGCTACATCTGTATAGTGGTAACAAGCATTGGAGTTCATGCATGTACATCAGCCCCACATACCAGGAGGCATGTCACTGCAAACCGACTGCTCAGAGGCAACAGACAGGCATGAAAAGAGGAATTATTCATGGGAAGAGCGTATTGTCCAGGCCATGCGCATTGTCCATGGGAGCAGCTGCAGCTGGGAAGCCTTAAAGGATCCCTCAGTAGTTGTGCTCCTCTCCTTCCCCTCCTCTTTGTGGCAGCTGCTGTAATCAGTAGGAGGAACAGGCAGCCGCTCCAGGGGCTCACAGGAACTTCTGGACTTGCAGGCTTTGTGACTACCCAGTGTCTCCCTATGAGCAGGTACTGTACACCCCTTTAATTCCCCAATAAGTGTTTAATACATTCTAAGTTGCAGGTGTGAATTGTACAGTCATAAGTTTGTTTTCTTATTTGCTTCTATCAGCAAAATGTTTCAATTCCTTAAAGGGATATTCCACTTTTGGGAGGAAGGGGATAATAATGCACATCCAGTGTATAGACATTGCAGTTTATGAGTTTATGGGGCATTGATCTTCTTGGGGTTTCGGTCAACTAGAGATGGATGAGAATTGCATTGTATGATGGTGTATACATGGTATATAGTCAAATTTGATTCCCATCTTGGGTTTTTTTTTTTTTTTTTTTTTGGAAACGTGTTATCTTTAGCTTTGGACCGTTGACTGATTTTTTTTTTTTTTTAACAATCGAGCTATAGCTGAGAGTTGTATGTGATCTTGTTTGTTGACACTAAAGGGTTAAAATCAATTAGTAGCTCTACAGAAGGTCTTGTGTAGCCCGAGCTTTACATATGATGGGATCCTGTTTCATCTTGTACATACAGTAGCTCTCGCACGGGGCTGGATTACAGCTGGATGCAGCCTCAGGCTAGGGCTACACCTAGACTCTGCTGGAGAGACTTGGCGCAAGCTGGAAAATTGGTGCAAAATACTTTATTTTAAAGAGCACGCTACCCAATCGCTTAACAGTTGCTGTGATTTTTGGGTGTTTTGTAACAAAGAAACATCATGACATTAAGTTATTTAAAAAATACATTTTATTCATACATTTGTGTCAGACCCAGAATGGGATAATAAAAGTTTTTATTACAAAGGTTTTGAAATAAGTTTTTTGCTTTTGCATATAATATCAAAATAGATGCATTTTGAGTCCTAAAGATCAAAATAACCTATCATAAAGTATAGAAAAAGATAACAACATAGAAATAAGATTAAATAAGTCACATGAGGCTGGTGACACGTGTGGCGTTATTGTTGCGTTTTTTTTTTTTTTTTTTTTCATTGTGTTTTGGCATTCTTGATCATATTTGTATATTGACTTTTTCAATGCGTTTTAGGTTAAAGTGTCTTAACTTGGTGTTTTCTCCCCTGCAATTTGTCTGCATTTTTGAGGTGCATTTTTATTACGCTTTTCAATTGCACAAACGGCATGGAGAATAAGATCACTGTGGTTTTACAAATTCCAAGAGACAGAGCTAAATGCAATTTAGGCCGCGGTCACACGTACCGCTAGATGCCCACCGCTAGATGCCCGTTCATAACGCGACACTAGGCTAGCGCACAGGGGGAGGTCCTCGGCCCGAACGCACATGCGTTAATAGGGAAACGCATGCGATCGGTTTATCAATCGCATGCGTTTCCCTGTTAACGCATGTGCGTTCGGGCCGAGGACCTTCCCCTGTGCGCTAGCGTTGCGTTATGAATTGACGTCTAGCGGTACGTGTGACCGCGGCCTTAGCATTGCACAACAAGCATTGCGTTTTTACAAAAAAATGCAAGCAAACCTTTGCAAAATTTGCAACAGAAAAGCGACAAAAACTCCTTGTGTGTCACCGGCCAGTTTTGACCAAACTGAGTAGCACAACTTGTTGACAAAGTAGCCTACTGTCACTACTCGCAGTGCTAGACTATATCACATGAGAATGTAACATGTAGGGGCACATGTACCTTTGTTTTGGCTTTCTGCGCCTGTCTTTTTTTTTTTTTTTTTTTTGGTCAGAAAAAAGTTGGAGCCCTATTCCTGAGGATGGGGCCTAACTTGCTGATTGGTGGGGGTCCCACAGATCACTAGAACGGGGGTCTGATGTACCTGTCGCAACCCCTCGTAGCACCACAGAGATGGCAAGCCATGGCTCGTAGCCAGGGGCGTCAAATTGCTAGACTCGCGTAGAAGTGGAATACATGTCACTCCCAGGGTAGCTCGGGTGCAGCGAATAGGGCACAAACCCGTGTAGAACCAGTTATCAAAATAATTCGGCACTCAATTTTGCAAAATAGAAGAAAGTCTTTATTCATGATATACAGGCAATCCAATAATTCCAGTGTGTAATGTTTCGATCCACTTTGGGATCTTCTTCAGACCCTAAAATATGGAGAATAAATATAGTTCCATCATATCAGCATGTAACATCTTATATCAAATACAATGGAGAACCAAATCAAAACATAATAATATACAAAACTGTGCGCCAGCGATAATATTGGTATGCAGGAACAAAATAGTAATAAACAAGAATTGGGAAGTCTTAGGTCTTTCGGATTCCTAAATGAGAGATGCATAAAGCATAGTAAAATGTTTAGGTTTACCACCTATTCAATAACTATAAGGAAGTAGATAACATGGTCATAGTTTCAATAAAAAGGTCTTTTGTTCAAAAAGTCACTAGCTAACTAAAGTTGAAAACTGTTTTTCTACGCCTGACAGCGGGTATGGATTTGCAAGAAGTCGCAACTTTCACATCTGGAATCGGGTGATAACTTTGCAGAAAATTAAACAATGGCAAACTTTGGAGGAAAGTTTTCTTGGGTGCAAAAAAGGAATAAAAGCCACGCCAAAGCAAAGGTACAAGTGCCCCATAATGTATCAGGACGTAACAAGCACATAGGAAAACCATTAATGGAAGGTGAAGACCGTGACTGCTTTAGGACAGAATCTGCTTAAAAAAAAATGGTGCATTTCAAAACACTGACCCATATTTACTAGAGCCCCTGCGCCACTTTTCTGTTGGACTTTGTACAGGTATTTAAGAAGTGTCTGAGACACATTCGTGTCGCCGCTGCACTACACCTGACACAACACAAAATTCTGCACTGAATGGAGCGCAGTTGGACCCTGCACCACATTTTTCATCCGACAGAATTGTGTCCGATTGTTAAAAGTGCACCAAAAAAAAAAAAGAGGTACCCTCTGTCAGAGCAGTGCAGGGGGTGCCAAATTCATGCAGAATATGCGCCAGAAATCCTGAATCTGGCTCCACCTGCACACTACACAGGTAACGGCACATAGGACAGACTGCACTGTTCTTAGTAAATGTGCCCCAATGTGCGTCAGACTCGAATTGTGTAAATATAAAAGTTACACCAGATTTTAAGCACATCGGTAGTGTATCTGGCACAATGTTAGGCTTTTACTGGCTATGGAAAATTTTATTTTGGTGTAGATTTTTTTTTCTTTATTGCTCATGCTGTATACCATTTAGGTTCTTTCCAGCCCCATTTCCCTTTTCAGCTGGTTTCTGATGTGTTTTTTGGTGAAATTTAGCTGTAGCAGGGGGCGGAGCTCATCCTTTGCATTTATAATTGCATCCTGCAATGTGATCCGCACCAATTGAATAACATCCTGCGTATCATCAAACCACAGTGAACTTCTTTTTTCTGTACTGTGTATGGGATTTGGATAATTCCCTGACCCTACACTCCTACTCCTATCTTATGCACACAATTCATAATAAAATCATATGTCACCAAGCTACCACTGCCAAGAAAGAGTTTGAAGTTTAAAAATGGGAAATCTCTCTCTGCACAACCCAGTGCTGGGAATAATCCATACTGAGAAGAAACTGGGGGTAGAGCGAGTTTTCTATGGCTTTATTTTCTGAAAAGAGCTTAAGTCTAAATTTATGAGTATTACGCCTCATGCTTATGACTTTATGTGCAATACGGGCTGCAAACCGGGAAAGTGATGGCTTGTTTTGGTCAAGTGGACCTCAATGGGTGAGTACCACTTACCCTGCCCATGTCCATAGGAAATGAGCCTTAAGGTGGACAGGAATAGGACTTGCTCTAGGTCTAATAAATATTTCTACAATTCACTTTTTATATGTTTGCATTATCTACATGCAAAATGTGGTGCTTATTTATGTGTGTGCAGTTATCTGTGTAGTGTGCAGGGGGCCATGATCCAGGAATTGTGGTGCATGGTCTTCATGAATCTGGTGCTTCCTGCACAGCACCGAAAGAATGCACCAAGTTTTTTTTTTTTTTTGGTGCAACACAATCCTGTTGGAAATGTGGTGCACGGTCCACTTGTGTGTACCAAAACGCCCATTTTAATGCAGAAATTTGTGTCATGTCTGGCATAGTGCAGCGGTGACACAAATGTGTTGCAGACACTTTATACATACATGTGCAAGCAGTTTGCACTAAAAACAATGGGTGGGATTTTTATAAATGCACTTGTGCCACAATTCTGGTGGTTTTGTGCCAAAAATACCACAGGTATCAAGGCTTTTTTTTTGGCACTTTCCCAACTTTCCAATTAAGGGGGCGTGGTCTTCTTCAGACAGGCGTGGCCTCGTAAGAAAGGGGCGTGGCTCACAGGAAACCATCAGTGCGCCCAAAATTCTGGCGCACAGTTTATGTATAATCAACATTTATTGGGAAGACATAGCAAGAAACGGTACAAGCGGGTGATGGCAGTACAAGGCTGATCACGCAGGATCAGAAACCTAAACCCATAAGACTGTTCATGAGAATTGGGGGGGGCTATGACACGCTCCACATATGACAGAAGAAGATCCTGAAATTCCTGTGAGCTTAAAAATATGTCCCATGAAGCCCATGCTGTGTTCGTCTTACCAGGATCTGCAGAATCATTAGCTACCAACTCCTCCATTCTACGAATAAACCCAAGTTCCTGGACCCACTCGACTATCGTGTGAGGTTGTGGACTCTTCCAATGTCTGGGGATTACCGTAAGGGCTGCGGTCAAAAACTGACGAAGGAGGACTTTCTTAATAGTAGAGAGAGCTCTATTATCGATTATACCTGATACTATCTGAGGAGTAGGAGTGACCCTTTTGCCAGTGACCTGATGATAGGTGTCGAAGATCTTGTTCCAAAACGGTTGGAGAACAGAGCAGCTCCACCAGATATGAAGTAGAGTACCCACCTCCGCACCACAACGCCAACACACGTCTGAAACTTTGGGGAAAATTCTGTGGAGCCGAGAGGGGCACCTGTACCACCTAGACAATATTTTATAATTCTTTTCCTAAGCACTACAGGGTAGTGGCATCTTATGCGAAAATAGAAAGGCCTCATCTAGCTCTTCATCCGTTAATTCAGCAGAGAGAGCTGCCTCCCATGCTCCAATATAACTCGGCCTACCAGGAGTGGCATCCTCAAGCCATATATGGCGGAGAGCGCATGGGCTGGTGAGTTCAGTCTAATCAAAGCTTCCAGGGCCGTAGGAGACGACCCGATTGCAGTGTGATCTGGGTCCGCCATTACATAGGATGCACGTTGTCTGTGCCCCAGCCAGGACAATGGGATGTCAGGATGGGAGGCCTTCAGGTACTCCATGGTGGGAATGGATACACCATCAACAATCTGGCCCAGGCGAACGTCCGAAGAAGCCTCCCAACTGAGAAACCTGTGTCTACCCACGCCAGGTGGGAAGGCAGGATTATGAAACGGTGGAGTCAAAGGGCCCCTCATCCTGAGCAGAGTGTTCTTACTCATCAGTCTGTCCGATGCAAAGAAAAAGTATTGGGGAAAACAGTGAATGGTTGAGGTCTGGAGTTGACCCAAGGGAGATAGCGTAGCGTGGGGTAGACTAGGTCAAGTTCTAGCTGAACCCACTGTTTGGAATCAGTATTGTAAGTCCAGTCAACCAGTCGTTGAATAGTGGCCGCTATATGATATAACTGTGGATCCGGAAATCCCACGCCACCCCTGGTTTTCGTACGTGCCAACACAGAAAAGCTAATGCGGCTAGATCCGCCACCCCAAATACACTCCGAAAGGCCGTGCACAGACTCAAGAAGAAAGAACTAGGGGGGTCAAATCGGCAGTATCTGATATAGGTATAGGAATCGGGGCATTGTGTCCATCTTAAGGACATTAACTCGGCCGAACCATGAGAGATGGCGACCACGGTATTGGCCAAGATCTTTAACGGTTAGCTCTGAGAGGTTTGTTAAGGCATACAGGGATGAGAGGTCTGCGGAAATATGGATGCCCAAGTAGCAAGTATGGGAGTTTTTCCATTTAAAAGGGAATTGAGAGGCCAGATGGAGCACCTCAGTCCCGGGGAGGGATACTTTAAAGATCTCTGATCTGGCGCACAGTATAGACCAACTAAAAGTAGGCCTAAAGTAGGAACCAACAGTCTGCACCAGAATTCATCATCACTGTGATAAATCTGGTGCAGCAAAAGACAAGTTTTCCAGGTAGAGACTGTGGAACCTGAGACACATTGTTAAATCTCCCCCATTGTGCAAAGTCAGACAAAAAACGGGTGCAGGGGCTTTAACCTGGGTCACTGTATTAAATGAAGGGAGACTTTATCCAGGCTTGTACGGCAGTATTTTGGGATCCCTGTAATAACGGCAATCCCTGGGAAATTGGGAGGATATTTTTTTTCCCCTCTCATGGCTTCACAACACATGGGGAACATGCACTGCACTCCAACTTGACCTATGGAAAAAAAGCCCTCATACACTTTATTGATTGACAAAATGAAAATGATGTTGTTGCAAATGCATAGAAAAAAAAATAGCCATTGAGGGGTTAATGTTGTTTATGTACCTCAGGTTCTCATGAACTGGAATTCTGCAAATAGAAACACTTCTGCATCTATTGTGTTCTCCACTATTCGTATGAGAGGGGCTCTTCAAGCAATTATGCCTGTTTATGCATTTTTCCGCCCTTGTATCCAAACAGGACCTGGCAGATCTGCTGGTCTGAAACCTTGGAATGATGGGGGCACTCTAGGGGGTTAGAGAGGGGGCCTCTGTGTATAAGGGCTCTGATTCTCAACTCCTAACCTATTGCGGGGTACAGTCCAACAATGGAGGGCATAAATAGTTTATGAGCTACTAATTATTGTGCTAATTTGGTGACAACACACACATCACCGATTTTATGGCTTCTTAAGAGTAACTAAACCATAGAAGCTTATTATATTTCAGAAATGAATAAGGCAGATAATAATGAAGTATATTACAAAATGTACCATTAAGCAAAGCAGCTTCTCTGTGTCCCTTTTCTGCTTCTTTCTCCTGTAGTGAGCAGTGTATCTGAAAGTCTTTTGAGGTCTGTCCACTTCAGACAAATAAGGAGGCTAATAATTAACTCCTTCCATACCTAGAGAATATTCCACTTGATTATTCAGCTCTCTGAGGTTATTAGTCTATCCAGGGACTGTCTGCAAGGAGTTAAGCCATTTGACACTTTATTTTTTTATTTGGTTCCTTTAACTCTCAGCTGTCGGTGTATATAGGACAGAAATTTGGTTTATACAAATTGCTTAAAGGGCTTCTACCACCAGGATGAAGGACTGTATGCAAATTAGTCTGAGGGGCTCTGTGCTCCATAGGTGTTAATGGAGCCTGGAGCCCCTCAGACTCACTTGCATACAGTCTTTCATCTTGGTGATAGATCTCCTTTAAGACCCCTTTAGTTACCCAAAACAAATGTCCTACCTGAATTACCGCATTGTCTAGCAATTTAAGGCACAGCAGAACTCTTTCATTGCCACACAATTTTACAAAAAATGTGTTTTTATGCACCAAATGTTGACCTAGTGCCAAATTAACACATGGTTTGGTTCCGATAGCCCAGCATTGGGGCCTGACGTTCCAGCCAGCACACGCTGTGAAGATGATACGTGTTGGACGCATCACACTCGCTAGTGTGTAAGGGGCCTAAGAGGAAAACTTTATAACGCGTCTCAGACCAAATTTTTAACTGAAGGGACACTTGATGTTGGAGGCAGTAATCTACTATGGCTTCTATGGAGCAGTGCTAGTGCTGACAGGAGACTGTCCCTAACTACGGGAAGGAGGGGAAGCATTTCCTGTCAACGAAGAAGAGGCAGAAAAAGAAGAAATGTCTAAATGTTTGATCAGATTAGATGAGAAAACTGTTAATTTGGCAAAAACTAATTATTTCCACACATTTCTCCACCCGCTGGTCAACCCATATACCGTAAATAAAAAAAATTTAAATGTTAACATAAAAAAAAATAACACCTGGTACGGAAGTTTTCATATCCCAGACACTTCCACTTCAGACTTTGTCCTTGAATCTGTTTTGGTTATTTATGGTTTTTGGCAGCAGAATGAGGAAATCCACTGATTCAGAAACAACATTGGACGTGTAGGATAAGTTCCTCATTCTCTGAGGGTAATGAGGGCTCCCGTCTGTCCTTACCAAAATAATATAGTTCTTTATAAAGCTTTACACACGCAACTGAAATTTTTGATTTTTGATGCGCAACTGAAACTTTACATTCTTTTTATAGCCTGTTGCTGCCATATAGACATGTCTGTACCTCTTATAATTGATATGTTTCTCCCGATAGATTGTATACAAATCATAACATGCACCATATTTGGTCAATGTATATGGAAGAATTCAAAAATATTGAGAGGTTTTCTGTTTTTTAGGAAAGCCTAAAGGTGGCAGCACATGTTTTAAGAGGCCTTTTGTGGTTCTGACAGCAGCTCTTGGTCCTCTGTTACATGTGGTCCTACTACTCTAATATGACCCCCACATCCTCCCATATACAACAATAGTATATGGGGGGGCCGTATTATAGTAGTTATATTCTTGTACATAGGGGGCAGTATTATAGTAGTTATATTCTTGTACATAGGGGGCAGTATTATAGTAGTTATATTCTTGTACATAGGGGGCAGTATTATAGCAGTTATATTCCTGTACATAGGGGGGCAGTATTATAGTAGTTATATTCTTGTACATAGGGGACAGTATTATAGTAGTTATATTCTTGTACATAGGGGGCAGTATTATAGCAGTTATATTCTTTTACATAGGGGGCAGTATTATAGTAGTTATATTCCTGTACATAGGGGGCAGTATTATAGTAGTTATATTCCTGTACATAGGGGGCAGTATTATAGTAGTTATATTCCTGTACATAGGGGGCAGTATTATAGTAGTTATATTCTTGTACATAGGGGGCAGTATTATAGTAGTTATATTCTTGTACATAGGGAGCAGTATTATAGTAGTTATATTCCTGTACATAGGGGGCAGTATTATAGTAGTTATATTCTTGTACATAGAGGGCAGTATTATAGTAGTTATATTCTTGTACATAGGGGGCAGTATTATAGTAGTTATAGTCTTGTACATAGAGGGCAGTATTATAGTAGTTATATTCTTGTACATAGGGGGCAGTATTATAGTAGTTATAGTCTTGTACATAGGGGGCAGTATTATAGTAGTTATATTCCTGTACATAGGGGGCAGTATTATAGTAGTTATAGTCTTGTACATAGGGGGCAGTATTATAGTAGTTATAGTCTTGTACATAGGGGGCAGTATTATAGTAGTTATATTCCTGTACATAGGGGGCAGTATTATAGTAGTAATAGTCTTCTACGTAGAGGGCAGTGTTATAGCTGATATATTCTTATTCTTTTCTTATTCTTTTTATTATTTATTACTATTATTATCACTCCTGTTACCAACCCACATCAGCAATGACCTCTATACCCACAGCTGGTCATGCCCTTGGTGTAGAGGTCACCAGTGCAGTCATCTCCTGACAAATTTACTGTTTCAGGGAAACTTATTTCCAAGGAATGTATTTTTCTGTACATATGTAGGTTTCAGGGAACTTTCCCCTGTGTCCTTCTCATGAGTGATGTAATGCAGGATGCCCTGTGCCAGTAATGTTACTCATGGGTACCAGCCCCCATCACAAAACACACCAGGGTTTTACGAGAACACAATTATCCCGTGCAAGTTACAATTAGTTGCTTCATGCAACAAGGATCAAAATTAGTCACATACAGCTCCTACTTTTTGAACATTTTGCCTTTTGTTTTTTTGGAAAAAAATCTTTCTAGCCCACACTTAGAGATGTGAACTTTTGTTTCAATGCACATTTTGCCTAAACCACAGATTCAACATATGATGGAAAAAGCTTCTGATGTTTGCATGTAAAAGTATCCATACGGCTCATGTACCCAATGCACAGGCAGATCCTTGCACCCCACGCAAACTAATAGAATATATGGTTGGAAAATGATGCAGACCCATCAAGTCCCACCCAATGATTAAACAAGTGGTTTTTTTTGTTTTCTCAGGACCTACATGAATTTAGGAACCAAAATGAAAGTGCCTCTGTCCGAAAATGTATTATCAACTGGTTTATAGAGATTTATCTGCTATCCATAGGTATCCCCCAATGCAATGACCACAGGGAAACCAGATCCTCATGTCCCCTGGAAATATGTTATTGAGATGGTGATGGATGTATACCTGTCTGGAGCTCTGGTCATAGTATGTAATACTAGTTCATACACACAGGACACCGAGGGACCCCCTCCATCTCCTTCATCATGTTGTCCGACTTCCACCCAGCAGAATTCTCTGGATAGAGATTAGTGTTTTTAATTGTGGGAAAAACCCATAAATGTTCGTAAACTACTTGGGTCAAAGTCCTTTTCCTAGTCTCCCTTGGAACCGCACCTCTTCTACACCTTCAGTATAGTCCCTGGTTACATAAGGATGTTATAAATACTTAGCTCTGTCTGGCAGCTAATCGTAGGCCTGGCCCTGGGGCACGGCTATATATAGGCATGGACAGGTATGTGTGTCTATTGCAGGCTGTAGTATACGGGCTATATGGGTCGTGATGATACACCCACTGATTGGGGACACTTATACTAGGAGATTGTGACATGCACAACTCACACAAATATTTGGGCATCTTGGTGACGCATCTTCCAGATATTTGGTGCCAGGCTATTCTTGGGGTTAGAGTTGTAGCATTGGAAATTCATTTATGACGTCTACATGCCGATAATTTCCAGGTCATCTAACATAATTGCTGCTTGTGCATGACAGGTGCATTTTTAGTATCGGGTGTTATGTGTTCTGGACTACATCCAATATTCGAAGTTTTACAAATATATATCATGTGACCCCCTATTTGAACGCTTTCTAGGGCTACATGCCCACAAAACTCGGAGGGTCCTAATGTTTGCGTCTCAGACCTTCTCATAGAAGTCTATGGAAACCTAGAAAATATGTGGTCTATATTTGCAGATAATTTGTTGTCTAACACAATCATTTGACCCTTCAAGGGGTTGGATCAAGTTAGTGACATTTACCAGGCTTTTTAGAACTATAATAGTAGTAATAATTTTTTTTTTTTGCAAAAACTGATGACATAATGACCCTTTTTGAGGACCTATAGCTGAGAAATAGATGACACACCTAACAGAAGAAAGGACCATGGATCTGTAGTTTACATGGGGACCCTCACTATAAGGTCGCTCCATTAATCCTGGTCAACAACACTGCAAGGTCGAGACTCCACATCATAGCGCTAATATGATGCACGGAGTCCCTTTACCCCCCACAAACCAGCATTGATGAACTGTTATGATTATAGTGCTGCTGGGAAGCAGGCACTCCTTGCATAAAAATACTGCTACGCTGCATGGAGTGTTGACGTTGGATGTATGCTAAAGCCTTGACTCATGGATGGGCTCTACGAGTCTGAAGTAGGCCTTTTAAATAAGGGTCCTAGTTGTAGACGTTTACTATGGTGATCTCTTTGCTATCTTTATGTCAATGATGGCTTTTTTGGGTTCCATTGGGTTTGACATATTGCTTTAATTAACAGACTTGTGGGGTGTAGATCAAACAACCCCAATAAACCATTGATTTAGCAGTTTGCCATATTAACCTTTTTGTATGGAGATCTTCCACCCACACCAACAGCGTGTCTTTTCCTAGTAAAACTTGTCACAAATGTCCATTTATAGTGATTGATATTATTTTTTGACCTTGAGGTCAGGGGCAAGATCACCCTGTTGCGTTGCCAGTAACGAGAGTGGAGGCAGTAATTAACTCCCGACTTTGTTAACGTAGAGCTCATCAGCAAAATGCAATCTTCCGAGAATCCACCCTACTGAGCAACCCCATAGGCGGATTTCTAGATGTGCTTATTTTTTCTCTACTATTAGTATTATTAACCATTTATATCAACCAGTTCTATTTGGTTGTTAGGACCATGTCAAGTATTCATGGTTGACCTTTTATAGTTTACCTAGCAGCGTGTTTTTGCTGCTTATGTTGCTATGCTGTCTAACCCCAGGACTCCTATGCCCTGAGACAGTTGGTGTATACTTGCTTTTGACCTATACATTGTTGCTTTTTTTTTTTTTAAGAACCTTTTTCGAAGACGTGTTCCTCTGAGTCTTTTGTGTTCATTTGTAGATTTACTAAAGTGGGCGAATCCAAAATGATGGTTGGTTGATTTGTCTTTTAATTTATTTACAACTCTTCAGGTTGATGTTCTGCATTTCTGTTCTAGTGTATTTTTTTTTTTCTGCTAGAAGAAATCCATGACTTGCCATCGTACATCTACATAGAATACATTTAAAATGACCCACTGGTGAATTGGTTCTAAATGAGAAGGTCTTCTACTGGACATTTGGTGACCATTATTGTGTGAACTTTGGTCCATCAAAACTTATGGTGGTCTGAACTTGGTTGGAATCTTTTGTGATGGGCATTATGCTGATATGTGAGAGTCCTATAGTATCCTATCAAAAATAAGTCAAAGTAAAGGTTTTGCCAATGAGCTGACTTGCACCTACCATAAATATTTGGTTACCCTTATAGGTGGCTTTTAATTTCTGACTTGCTTTTACCCTAAAATCTACCGCACCCTGTTTATGCCATTTCCACGTGGATTTAGCACCCCCGCCCTCTGGCATGTAGGCATAGCAAAAGCATTGCCCGAAATGGATAGGCTGTTAAACCAGTATAGCAAGTTCACTACTGCGGAGCAAAAGCCAAGGAGAGAAGGTGGCTTTCAAATACTTTCTACTGTAGCTTTTCTTGGCTTCTTCCTACCTCGGAGCTCCTACACAAGATAACGCTGGAGAAATAAGATGAGATGAATCTTTCCAGCTGTGTTATGATGTTTTCTACTTCTTGGAATGGAAGTTGTGTTCTGTGCCTGCTGTTTCATCTAGAACCTACAAACCTTGTGAATGGATTCTAGGATGTCGCCTTCTCCCAATGTAGACTCTCTCAGGCAGGCACAAGATGCCTCGCTCTTTCCTATTACCCGGATCCCGAGACCCCAGATTCTTCTCTCCAGACACTTGTTTCCACTGATGAACAGGTAACCAGAGTATTCTTATTGCAGGGGTTCCTATATTTCTATACTGCATTATATTATAGAAGTATTTGTATAGTGGCATATATGTATGCTTAATACGTAAGCTGTCATTTGGATGCACCATACTGTACAGTATGCAGTAAGGACATGGGAACAGAAGGGCAAGACATATGTTATTGCTGTTTAGCGCATTTATACCGGATTTTGTTGTGCCAGTTTGCATTGGCTGAACAGGTACCTATCATGCCATCCATATATTGTAATAGGGCATTTGGAAAAAGCTTTGTCCTATTGAGCCTATTGTGTATAGAAATTAACTATATATACAGGCGGTCCCTTACTTAAGAACACCGGACTAACAGACGACCCCTAGTTATAGATGGACCCCTCTGCTCACGGTGACCTCTGGAAGCTTTAGTTTTGTCCCTAGCTGCAATGCTCAGCAGTAATGTGTCTGTAATGAAGTCTTATTGATGATAATTCTTGGTCACACTACTACAGCAAAAAATGTGACTAGGACAAAAAAAAATTTGTCTGGAGCTACAAAATATATATATTTTAATAGGAGATGTGCCCCCTACTGCCTGTTATTAGGGTACAGTTATCATTGGTGCCTCTGTATCACATGCAGAATGTAATGTAGAAGGGAACTTTAGTCTCTCAAATATCATCAGCTAATGAAAAGTTTTTTTGGGAGCAGTTGAATTGGTTCCACATATAAGATGTCCATCCCTTGTTTATGGGATGAATTGTGGTGAATATACTATGTTCATGGGACCATATGTTCTTGCTTTTACCCTTCTGTAACGCGCTGTATGGAGAACTGGGTCAGTGAAGCCAGTGACACAACAGAGCAGCGCCGTACAATGCTGACTAGTTCCGCATGATGCACACAGAGCGGTTATTCATACATGTCTTTAACTCTCTGCTGTCCGTCCCTGAAACTGAATGAAAGCTCTTATTATTACTAATATAGAACCAGTCACTGAGTGATCCCGGAAAAGACATGACAAAGGGACATATTGTGGCTGTCACAAGTTGTGCTCTTCCTGGTGCTTACAAATCTTGTAACTTTGAATCGGGCTTTATGTAGGAAGCAAATTTTTGTAATGGTCTCAAGAAGATGACCTGATCGGAAGGGGTCCTCTACCCAAGCATACCTGCCTCGTGACCTATAGCATTATATGGTGGACATTGGTAAGTGAACGGCTAATAATATAATTCTCCCTAACTTATTATTGTTAAAAAAAACATCCCTGCTCTGGGACCTCGGCTAAATTGGTCTGGAATGGACTTTTTGGTACAGAGTTGGCAAATTTAAACTCTTTTTGCCACCGAAAATACCAAATTTGTCAGGATTCTCTTGCTATATTCAGGACCGTCCTAGCACATTAGAGACCTGTTTGACAATTGTGGCCTCCAGAGAGTACCGGTAGACAAAGTTGTCTTCTGTCCTGATTCCCTTGCACAAGACCCTCTTCACCCCCCCTCCCCCCATTGCAGTCGGCATACTTTTTGGTGGGTGTTCTTTTAATGACAAAATGAGGCCTATCCCACAATGTTTTTTGGTTGTGCATGGGTGTTTGTTGCCGTTCACAGCCGTAATGTATAAAGGGTAATCAATAAAGTGGTGTCCATATCTCATTAGGAAGTACGGACTCTGAAACTTGGACTCCAATGTATTTGCTTATATAGTAAGTTACTTGATATATGGCTAAAATTGTGGATTATTGGTTTAACCCTAAGAATTGGCAAGGATGTGCAAATGGACCTTCGGAGAAAGAGACATTTCAGATGATCAGACTTTCTGGATGTTGGTTGAGAACTTGGAGGATCTTGACACACATTACATCAATTACAAGCCCTCCCATTGTTAGATTGTGTATTGGAGATATATACAGTACATTGTCTCCTGTGAGATACAGAGTAATACATGTAATACAAATGTCACGGTTGTGTAGAATTGAGTATCTGCTGTAGATATGACTCTTTTTGGTTTGCAGGAAGTTGCCCTTTGGCAAGACTTGTGGAAGGGGAATCCCTGGTGGCGTTATGGAATTTCCTTCTATGAAATGTTGAGGAAGTGTGGGCTTCCTTATTTGTTTGTGTGGGAAGTGTTTTGAGGTGGTGAGGAACTAGAAAGTGCTCCTTACTGGCTCCACCTGCACATGTGGTATTCTACTCGGATGAAAAAGGGCCAAGTTTATCCAAAGAATAAGTGACAACTGATCAGAGGAGGTCAACTAATAGAACCCGTACTAGTGAATAGAGCCAATTACATTACTTGGGATTACGTCAGGGGCGTAACTTGAGGGGGTGCAGAGGTTGCGTTTGCACCAGGGCCCAAGAGGTTTAGGGGGGGCCTTATGGTGACACTTTCCCATAGGAGAAGACTAGTACTATAAACCATACATTATAGTCAGGGGCCTGGAACAGACCTTTAGCTTCTAGTTCTGCTACTGGATTACATGGCAGTTTCATGTAGATGAATAAATGAGTAATAAGCCTGCAGGACCTACATCTTTCATACAGTTATCCCCTATCCTGTGGAAAAGTGATGATTTGTAAGCTTGACCCTACCCCTCAATGAGGCATTCCTGTGCTAGGAGCACCTGAACTTTAGTTCCTAGGCTATAGGAAGAAGTGTTTATCATATTTCCTATCCCCTACCACTTGTAAAGCCACATGTAGTAGGAAATCTTAAGACTTAGAGTATGAATACCGGGTCAGACTACACATGGTTTATCTGTAAGCTTTCAGCTCCGAGAAACATAGGTTGGCGCATAGGAGTGGTAGTTCAAAATAAAAAGCTCTTCTTGGATTGTCTCAAGTTTGATTGGTGTGTGTGGGTCGGCTTCTTGATAGGTTGGAATTTATGGGTGGTCAGATTCATGGAGCGTCAGGTTGAGCATGCGTCTGGGACCCCTAGTTGGTAACTGTAAGCCTCCTTCAGATGCTCCACTCCGTAGCGAAGCATGTTGCCCAGCTGTATGTGCGGGAAAAGATAAAGCATGCTCTATCTCTTTCCCGTGGACAGTACGATATAGCGACGCACGTGTTGTAACCTTACCGCCACTGGGCTTCATAGGGGTCCACGGGGACTGATATTGGTCCCTCCAACGATCATGTGAAAGCAGCCTATCTCTATCTTTTCACCTTTAGTATACAGAAGAGAATAATAAAACCAATGGTGCTGATGTGAACTGGACCTAAAAGCAAAACCGAATATTCTGTTAAATTGAGTTGTTATAATGACTAAATAAAAGCATGTGCTGCAGGTGTTAGTGTTGTGATTAGAGCTGAGCCACAATACCAGACACTGCCTAAAGACAAAAGTGGAGCCGTTTGGCAGAAATTATAACAAAAACCTATTGATGCGAGATCAAGGACAACTAAAGAAGGATTTCAAAGAGTATATACCGTACACACAAACTAATCTGATTTGCCTCCTATCTGATTTGCCATCCTATGGACCACAGAGCCCCTCAGGCTCGTTTGCATAATTTTTAAATGCCTTTTTATTTTAAAAACCAGGGCGTAAGAAGCTTAAAGAGCAGATCCTGCCATAGGGGGCACACACCAGTATGTACATGTGCTTGGTTTACAATCGTTCATCCTAGTGGTAGATGTCCTTTTAACCATTAAAATAATGGATGGATGCATATATCCATTCAAAAGTATTAAAGTTGAAAAAAGTGTGGGATATTACCCTCATATAACGATATAGAGGGGGCAGAAAATTTAATGAGGCGTGGTGCCAATGGAATCCTTAAGGCCCTTTTTTTTTTTTTTTTTTTTTTTCCCTCTTTCTCCACTTCCCGATCAATCCAGCAAGGGGTGGGAGGGTTGGATGAAAATCCTGATGATATATCTGACACGACCTTTATGTATATGCATTTGAACCAGTATTTGTGAATGATATATCTGTTGAATACTATAATGAAGATATTGTAATTCTGAAATTTATGTAATAAATAAAGCATTTAATACAAAAAAAAAAAAAAAAAAAAAGTTGAAAAAAGTGTAGCCAGCACTCCAAAAATCCAAAGGATGAAGTTTATTGAAACAGTAGCGACATTTTGGGGTGCACCACCTTCATCAAGCAATTTTACTAGTGAACCCATCCATATCAAAAAAGCAGAGCAGAAATATTAATAAAGTGAAGCCTCCTGTCTTTTACCATATCAGCCCCAGACATTCCTGTCCATAAAATGGCCGCAGATGGAGGGTCATGTGATCGCTATCTCTCTATGAACAATCGCCCTGCCAGGACCATGTGATGGTTTTCTTGTATATACGGGTCCTAGCATGGACAGGTGTATAATGGTAAATTACATAATATTATGGCCCCTTATCGATGTGTGCATCCACCCTTGATCTTTTTATAGCAGAGTTGTCCAGAAGGGAGGACATTTTACAAGTAGATTTGGGTTAGAAAGGGTCTATATTTGAAAGAGAGGCTCTTTCTAGGAGGCCGAAATGGCCACATGTAGTCTGACTGGGGGTTTTGGGCCTGATAGTCAGACAAAACCCAAACTTTTTATGTAAAGCTGAGTATATATTAGGGAAATTCATTCACCTTATGTACACTTGTCATCTCATCATTCTGTCTTTATTGTTCACGCTTCTTTCCTTGTCTCCCACAGCCTGCAGACTTGCCAGTACAACATGAACCAGCCCCAAACCAGCTCCTGTCGGAAGAACTCAGACCCTCTATCAATGAATGACTTTTGGCTAGAGGTGGAAAATATCAAGCAGATGCAAAGCTCTGATGGGGAGGAGAGCAGTTCATCTGAGCCCAGCACACCAGAAGGTGAGGGACTTTAAGTGTTCACTAACTTTACACCAAACTTAAACAAACAATTCTTAGCCATCATAACTTTTGTCTTCTACTAAGAAACTAATAATTTAATGTTGGTAGTTCAGCCCACCACCATAGCTCCCAACCGTCCCGATTTTGCCGGGAAAGTCCAGTTTTTCTTACCTCTGCCCCGCGTCACAGGCAGCTGAGATTGTCATGGATTCTCCCCCCAGGTCCCGCTGTGTCCCGGCGCTGTGTCCGCATAGTAAATACTTTGAAAGTCTGAACTCACAGTACAGAATGGCTTCTACAGACATCGGGAGGGAATCCTTTTCAGAGAAGTGTCGGCTTAGCGGAGAGCAGGGACCACGTCATCAGCTCAGATCAGCATCTGTCCATATATGGTCTCCAGGGCTTCCCCAGACACAAGCTACGCGTGCCGCCATTTTGTCCCTCTTTCACAAATGTTGGGAGGTATGCCCACCGCTGTCTAACCCAGTGGTTCTCAACCTTTCTAATGCTGTGACCCCGCAATACAGTTCCTCATGCTGTGGTGACCCCAAACCATGCAACTAGCCGTAAAAACACAGTAAAATTTCGGCTCCGATGGCTTTAGGCGAGCCCCGGTTTTGGTCGTTCGACCCCCGCTGGGGTCCCGACCCACAGGTTGAGAACCACTGGTCTAACCAGAACTAACATTTCGTGCCATGTTCACACAATACATTTGCAGTGCGTTTTGAATCGGGAGAAGGTGGCCTCAGAACTATGTTGGGACGTGCTCCTTTAAGATGGGGAATGGTATCATCCAGTTGATTTGTAGCCACCACATAACCCTCAGTATATATGTAGCCCAGGACACCACATGACCTCCGCTATATAGGTAGCACAGGCCAGCATATGTTCTCCCACTACATATAGGTAGTCAAGGCCAGCATATGTGTCCCCAGTAAATTGGTGGTCCCAGCATTTGCCCCCCCCCCCCCCAAAGTATATATATGCAGCACAGCCGAAAAAATTTAAAGATTAATACTCTTACATGTGCCCCCTGCAGCTGGCTCCTCCTTGCACCTGCTCTTCAATTCTAGGCGCCGGGAGATACAGGTGTTATCTCTGTGACCCAGACGCAGTGGTTTAAGCAACAATGTCATTGGTGTCGCCTAGGTTGAGGAAAGGGTGTAGGCAGCAGTAACATTGCTGCCTGCATCTAGTGATCATCACAATGTGCATCTAAAAGATGCACATAGCTCTGATTTGACATTGGGGGGGCCGTGGCGGTGCCCCCAAGGTTAGAGGCAGGGGTGGCGTCCAGGTGCACATGTACAGTCTCCACCCGGCTTGAGAAAGGGGGTCGGCATACAAGTTTATAGATGGCCCTGGACACCACATGACCCCAAGTATATAGGTAGCCAAGGCCAGCATATGATCCCCAAATATATAGGTAATCCCAGCACATGCCCCCAGTAATAAAAAAAATTATACTCCCCTACATGTGCTCCCAGCACCTTCTTGCACCCGCTCTTCTATTCTAGAGCGCCGGAGGATGCTGGTGTTGTCTCTGACCCAAATGCCGTGGCTTAAGCAACAACGGCGGAGGCGCCGCCTGGGTCACAGAAAGTGCGCAGGCAGCAGAAACCTTGCTGCCAGCGTTCAGTGATCAGCACAGCACAGTATATGCAGCACATATATGCAACATCCCCCACCGGGGCCTAGCCCTTTGCGGTGAGGCCTGGAGTCAGCCGGGGCCCGCTGTACCGGAGTGGCTGGCGGTTGCGGCCTAAGCACGCTATTGTCACGGTGCATGGTACGGGGGAACCGGAGGGCTGTCCTACAGCCTGGCAGGTCTCCAGCAGGGTGGTGTTGGCAAGAAATGATGAGGGAGAGGCTGCTATAGCGGATCTCCCTGGGGCAACCCCTTAATGTCCCGAGTGTGAGCCTCTGTGTGGTGGACAGGGTGCCGGTGATGGAGGCAGCCGTATTAGCAGGAACCAGACGGAGGCAGAAGTTGAAGCAAACAACTTACAGTTTATTGCAACCGGCAGGAACTGCAGAAAACGTGCCTTTAACAGGTAGATGGAGTGCCGAGATGTGAGTTGGAGGGAGCCTCAGGAGATAGTTCACCAGCCTGGATGGTAGAGGGCAGGCTGGGTGGCAGCTGTGTCCTTATAGGAAGCTTCAGCTTGTCCTGTAGAGCTTCAGGTATCACCTTCAAAGGTAAGATGATACCCCTTTCCTCACTACACTACTCTAGTCTAATAGCTCCACTCTTCAGAGGCAGGGGCTAGGCTCTTCCTGCTCTGGTATGGGCCAGACTGAGATACGCACACACTCACTCACTAAGTCTACAAGATCTCTCTCAACTAGAATCCTTGCTGAAAGAACTCTGGAAAGACCCAGAACATTCCTGGGCCAGAGGTTTTATTACCTCCCTTTGGTCAGGTGGTGGCTGCTCCTCCAATCACATCTCAGCTACAGAGCACAGGATGTAACACAGACATTGGTCAATAGCATCTTGCATTATACAAAATACTTAACCTCTGCCTTGCCAGGCAGGATTAACCACTGCAATTTCCCCTTGATCCTATAAGGACCATGTAGTGTAATGTGATGTTACCTACAGGTGGGACGTATTCGCAAGCACTACCTCGCCATTGCATCGGCGAGGGTGTTGCATATACTTTTAAGTTTAAAGATTAAAACTCTCAGATTCATTAATCTGCCATATATAAACATTTCTTTAATTAGATGCCAATAAAAAAAAAAAAGTTTCTCATCATATGGTCCCTTAGAAACAAGAATGTGTCCTTGGATACGGCCACCTCTGCTGGAGGGATTGCACAAGGAATGGTAATGATTGCTGAAGCCGTGTGGTCAGGCAGGACTCAATAGCGCATGTCTGGCCACTGCTGCCAAAATGTGAGGTGGTCGTATCCAAGGAAGCTATCTCGTTTTTAAGGGACAACATGGCTACAGAAATTATCTTCACAGGGGAGCATTTTTTTTTTTTTTTTTTTTTTTTTACAATTGAAGAAATGTTTACATATGGCAAATGAATTAAATTAAACTTAAATGCCCAGATGAGAATACCCCTTTAATTCCTAACATCCGGGTACATGTTGTTTTGGACTCTGGGGGGCCGTAGTCGTGTGTCCCATGGGACACTTAATCCACCATTGGTGATTGGGATTGTGTGATTAGGTTGATTAGGTTGGTAGGAGGTGTGTATGCCTTCAATAAGCTATTGCTCATTCTCACTATCAGCAGGCTACTTTATCAGCAGCAGGAATGAGCCGCTGCCTAACCCTGTTGTTGTTTTTCTTAACAAGAGCCTTTAAATCTCGTGTTGATCTCCTTATCTGCGTCTTTATACCTTCAGGTCAGCAGGCCCATATACACATTGCTGCGTGACTCACACATTCTTCCACAGAAAGAATGCAGAAAATATGTGCTAAGTGTGAAGAATTACACGTCCTTCACATAAAAGTCCTAAATTAACCTAAACCTGTCTGAACGTGCAGTACACCGCCCCACCAGAAGGGGTCTGTCTCTGCAACAGTGGTGCTCATTTACTTACCCGGTCCAGTCGCAATCCAGCGGCGCGTTCTCCGACGAGGATTTGGGTTCTGCCGGGATTCACTAAGGTCCTTGCCTTATATATAACAAACACTTCTTGCTGGGTAGAAAAGTAGTTTGCATAACCCATATATATCCAAAATTCAGGCACTTGGAATAGAATTCCAATCCTATATGTCCAGCTGGACTCGCAGCTGGCAAGTCGGCCAACCGAGCAACCACTATCTCAAATCTTCCACCATTCCACCTGCTGTGACTTGAAATTAACTATAAAATACAAAGGCAAAACATTACAAAAAAAACATACCATCTCAATAACATAGGGCGGGAAAGCTTGTGTGTGAGGGAGATAAAATTTGAGTGATAAGCAATATAAACCCCTACATCTTGCAGGAGGGGTGGACGTCATGAGGTAAGCAACAGGAGAGGGGTGAGAACACACCTTAAAGGAATAGATCACCAAGCCTATTGGTGCAATAGTACCCAATTTTTTTACGCTTTTGGCATCCCAATCTAAGGATACCTTTATTAAACAGTAAGGGGTACCCCACAATCAAGTAAAAAAAAAAAGAAATTGGGAAGTTTTTATCAGAATCTGACTAGTATTGAAGTATAGCCAGTCTTGGAGAACCTCATTTTAATAAAGATGTCAAGTTTGGTGTTGAAATCGTTCATAGCATTTGACAATTGGAATAAAAAAACTGATCATTAAAGTCCACTATTTTTCCCACCTCTTTTTAGATGGGGAAGCAGAAGCTGACTGGCTGCAGGACACCGGCCTCTCCCCTCTTATTGATGACCAGAATCCTACAGAAGACAATGTCCTAATCCTATCAACCCTCACAAGGACACAGACCGCGGCGGTGCAGCGACGTCTCAACAGCTATAGCCAGTCCCTGAAGAAACGCTCCAAACCAGCACGGGATGTCAGGGAGGTGTTCAACAGAGCTAGCAGAGCGGTGAGTATCTGCAACCCCTGCAGTCTTACCCCCAAATCTTTAGTAAAGAGCAAGCAATTATAGTCAGTATTTCAGCTTTACCATAGAAAGGTGAGACCTGATAAGAATTGTCAGAGTATTGGCCAACCACCTAAAATCCTTTTTGGCAGCGTAATTTAACTTTTTGAAAGGGTTGTCTCATTATAAACTTATTGAGCTACCAATAGTTTGAGTCACATATGATGGGCCCTCATAATGTCTCCCACAAAAAGTTAAGGCATAGCACATTCTTAATGCCAATGCAACTTTGTTCTAGTGTAGTTACATCATCAGAAATTGGTGGCCGATCCAAGTTATCATGGGCTTTGAACATTGTCTTAAAGGGTCATCCTGGCATCACAACATTTCACCTATCCACTGGGTACATGTTAGATGTGATACCAGGAGATGGGGTGCCCTATGACTACCACTGTACACAGCAGTCTCCCTCACTCTATGGAATTTGAATGAAACTACAGGCGGTCCCCTACTGAAGGACACCCAACTTATAGACGACTCCTAGTTGCAGACCGACCCCTCTGCCCACTGTGACCTTTGGTGAAGCTCTCTGGATGCTTTACTATAGTCCCAGACTGCAAGGTGTCTGTAATGAAGCTTTATTGATAATCCTTGGCCCCATTACAGCAAAAAATATTGAAACTCCAATTGTCACTGGGACAAAAAAAAATTGTCTAGTACTTCAATTATAAACTATACAGTTTCAACTTGCATACAAAAAACAAACCTCCGGACCCTATCTTGTACGTAACCCGAGGACTGCCTGTAGTGTATAGGAAACACATATAAGGTATACAAATTGTGGTCCCAACAGGAGGGATTCCCGAGCTACTTCTCATCACTTGGAAATATCCGCAATTCTTTCTGCTTCTCCTTTTCTTGTGGTCTATATAATCCCTCTATCTTCGTATAGAACCTCCTTGTGGAGGAGAATGGAACGGATGAACAGAATGGAACGCAAAACGCAAACAGTTTCGTGAAGAAGAGTGAAAAATGTAAGCATACCCCTTTATGAACCCCTATATAATACATGTATATGTAGAGTAATGGGGTGAGAGTAAAGCGAATGAGAGGGATGCTTTTCTGAATTGGGCTTTTGGATCCCATAATTGCATCTAATCTTATGCTAAAGATACATTTTTTAAAAAAATTTCCTTTTATTATTCAAGCTCCTTCCAGTTTACACAGAAGCTCTGGAGAATCTAATGTGTATAACATGGACATGGCATATTCTGAACAAGCCGAAATGGGTCACAGTGGAAACTGCAAAACAGTCTGGCAAACGGAGTCTTTACCTGTAAGTTTCCTAAAGTTGTGGTGTTACCAGAAAATTGCCTATTTTTCGGGGGGTTGGAGGAGTGGAATTTTTAGAGCATTTTTAAATAATATATATACACAACCCCCCCCCCCCCCTCCCCGTCACAATCTAGATTTTCTATAAAAGTGCTAAATCCTGCAATTCAGACTGAATAATAGATAGAAATGTGCTAATTCTGTAGGTATCGGTCACATCCTTTACCTGACCTATATCATTACAACAGAAGAGAACGCCCCTATAGAAAGCGCAATCACGACATCATTACTGTTAGTAGATGTGACAGAGTATCTACACCACCTCCTATCATCACAGAGCAGACCTAGAAAACCCTCCATAGACCATGAGACGTCAGCTACAGGCTATCGCTGCCTATGGCCATGAGGCTGCTGTAAAAGTACTGTACAAGCAAAAATCTTCCACTTCTGAGCGCAAGCTGATTAAAAGTGAGGTTTTTCCATAACGTCCCCCATGACGGCCCACTAGGAGGATGACCCTTGACCTCTGTAGGGACAGGAAGCAGAGAGGTTAAAAGGCTCCCCCCCTCATCCTCCCGCCAGTGTCTTCCTGTCCCTACAGGGATCAGGTCAAGAGAGGGTCTCTCTCCTCCTAGAGGGGGGGGGGACGTTTTAAAAAAAAAAAAAAAAAACGGAAGAAGGATCTCCTTACCTGGGGTTACGCCGACTGCGGTCCAAGTTCCCCTCCGGACAGTCCTCGGTTAGCCCGGCGGCTGCGGGCTCTCCCTGGACAGGAAACTTCGTCCGGCTGGCGTCCTCTCCGGCGGGCTGGTCCGCCAGACTCTCGCGCGGACGCAGGGAACTACGTTTCCCAGAATTCCTTCTGGCCGATGACGACTTCCGGTCGCGACCGGAAGTGACCGCGGCGCCACGCGCAGAACGCGGAGGAGGCCACCGGCAGGGGGATGGGCTCCCCATGAAGGTATTTAAATCCTCAAAAGCGGGTAGTCAGTTGGTCTGAGGTCTATGTTTCGTTTTGCTTGGCTGGCCGTCCCAGACATCATAATGGCTGATGAGGCAGACTTGGGCCTACTCCACCCCCCGGTGCACGTGAGTGGTGCTGTATGGCAACATATACAATTGTTTTTTGCTGTGATCTCCAAGTCATTATCCCCTTGCCTTCCTTCCCTAGGAGCAAGTTTCTAAGGGGAAAGGCAAGGAAGAGAAATCAGGGAAGTCTGATAAAAGTAGAGAAAAACCTGAAAAAAGCAGGATTCCGGTTAAAAAATGCAGTATGTGCTTCCGTACCCTACTAGAAGGCTATAAGAAGCCGATCTGCAAAGCCTGCATTGAAGAATTTATGCGGGAGGAGAAGACGTCTTTTATGGACGAGCTTAAGTCCTTTATAGACGAGAAAGTGGGTTCTTCGGTGGCGGCGGCAACGCAGGGAGCCCCCCCACGTAAGAAAGCTCGGATAGTATCAGCGTCCTCCTCAGAGGAAGAAGAGGGGTGCATTTCAGACTCTCCTTCCTGTTCTCTGACGGGAGACCAGGATCACCAGGATCATGAGCAGGCAACAAGCTCCCGCTACTTGTTCCAAAATGATGACCTGGATGATCTTCTGAAAGCTATGCGGGATACATTGAACCTGGAGGACGAGGAGCCCCCTCTTTCTCGTGAAGATGAATTATTCGGGGGACTCAAAGCCAGGAAACAGCGTGTTTTTCCCCTTAACGATACCCTTAGGGGACTAATCAGTCAGGAATGGAGAGACCCTGAGAGGAAGATCGCGGTCTCTAAGAATTTTAGGAAACGCTTAGTCTTCGACCCTGAAGAGTCAAAGGATTGGGACTCGTTTCCCAAAGTTGATGTACAGGTTTCCAAGGTCTCTAGGAAGATGGACCTGCCCTTCGAAGATTCGGCTCAGTTAAGAGACCCGATGGACAGGAAATCTGAAGCCCTTTTAAAGAAAGCATGGGAAACCTCCATGCTAAGTCTAAAATCAAACTTAGGAGCCACCTCGGTGGCGAGAACATTATACTTCTGGCTGGGGAAATTAGAGTCCCATATCCGGGAGGGTACTCCCAGAGAAGACTTACTGGAAAGTATACCATTGCTAAGATCAGCTACTGCCTTCCTTGCTGACGCATCTGCCGAAGGAATAAGGTTTGCTGCAAAAGAAGGAGCTCTTACCAATGCCACCAGGAGGGCCTTATGGCTAAAGCAGTGGAGCGGGGACATCCGCTCTAAATCCAAATTGTGCAGCATTCCTTTCTCCGGGGACTTCGTGTTCGGACCTGAATTGGACGCTATTCTTGAAAAGGCGTCTGACAAAAAAAGGGGATTTCCGGAGTCCAAAACAATTCACAAGAAACCTTCCTTTCGTCCTTTTAGGAACACCGGAGAGACTTACCGTGGCAAGGGTAAGCAAGGACGATGGAGTTATCCCAAAGGAGGCAGGGGAAGGGGGTTCCTTTTCTCTAACCTCCCAGAGGGCCCAGGAAACAAGAAACAATGACGCCAGAGTGGGGGGGCGTCTCCTGGGATTCCTATCCCAGTGGACAAAAGTCACCTCGAATCCCTGGGTACTGTCTATCTTGGAATCAGGCTACAGGATAGAGTTCTCATCACCCCCCCCTTCTCCAAGGTTTGTCGCTCCCTTACCATCTCTCTCTCTTTCTACACATTCCTTCATTTGGCAGGAAGTTTCCCATCTGATCCACATGGGAGTGGTGGTGCCGGTCCCTCAAGAACAAGAAAAATTGGGATTCTACTCCCCGTTGTTCCTCGTCAAAAAACCAGATGGATCAAATCGCCTAATTATCAACTTGAAAGAGCTGAACCGCTTCATCGTTTACAGAAGATTTCGCATGGAGTCGGTAAGAACAGCTACCCATCTTATTCACACAGACTCCTACATGTGCACACTAGATTTAAGGGATGCATACTATCATGTACCTATCCACCCCTCATCTCAGAGATTCCTAAGATTCTCGGTTCTCTCTCCCGGGGGTTCTGTCTTACACTTTCAGTTCCGTGCACTTCCATTCGGTATCTCTTCAGCTCCAAGAGTCTTTACCAAGATTATGGTGGAGGTGGTAGCCTTTTTAAGACTACAAGGCATATCAATCATCCCTTACCTAGACGACTTGCTAATTATAGGGAAAGACAAACAAAACCTAATTTTGGCAAGAGAGTCTTCCCTAAGAATCTTAACAGAGTTGGGGTGGTTAATCAACCTGAAAAAATCAAGTTTAGTACCCTCCACTCGGAAAACCTTTTTAGGGATCATTCTAGACTCAACTCATCAAATGTCTTTTCTTCCTCAGGAGAAAATATCCAACATAATGCATCAGATTCGTTCATTCAGACGGAAGGATTCTGTACCAGTCAGACAGGCGATGAGGATCCTGGGGCTCCTCACAGCATGCCTACCTGCGGTCGCCTGGAGTCAGAGCCATACTCGGATTCTTCAGAATTGGATCCTAACTTTCTGGAACAGGAAGTCTTCAGGTCTAGACAAGAAGATCCGGATTCCTTCCTTCGTAAAGAGGGACCTACTGTGGTGGACAGAAGTGAGGAACCTAGAGAAAGGGGTATGTTGGCACCACCTCCCAACCATCACCATAGTGACGGACGCAAGCAGCTCAGGCTGGGGAGCAATCTTTCCTTCCCACTACGAGCAGGGGTCCTGGACTCTAGCCCAAGCAGGAAACAGCTCAAACTACAGGGAGTTAAGAGCAGTCTGGGAAGCGCTAAGATCGAACACGGCCTATCTGAGGAATCATCACATCCACATTCTCTCGGACAACGTCTCGACAGTGTCCTATTTAAGGAGACAAGGGGGTACAAGATCCCCAGTATTATCGAGTCTGGCTCGTACCATCTTCCAGTGGGCAGAAGAAAATATCTTTTCCATCTCAGCCACTCATTTGAAGGGATCCCTAAACAGAGAAGCGGATTATCTCAGCAGGAGGGAGATCCTACCGAACGAATGGTGTCTCAACCAGGAGATCTTCCTACACCTAACCAGCATCTGGGGCATGCCCCAAATAGACCTATTCGCCACGAGGGAGAATTCAAAATGCCAACAATACTTTTCTCTGGAGGCCGGCGAGTCCAGAGACCACTTGGACGCGTTCAGCCATCGTTGGAGCGGAAGTCTCATGTATGCCTTTCCCCCAATTCCCCTAATTGCGAGAGTACTCAGAAAAATTTTGCTCGACCGGTCAAGGGTGATCCTGATCTGCCCAAATTGGCCAAAAAGAAACTGGTACCCACTGTTGAGGTCCCTATCTGTCCAGCAACCCTTTATTCTACCGGTTCAGAAGGACCTTCTATTTCAAGGACCGATTTTCCATCCCGATCCAGGAAGACTCCGTCTGGCGGCTTGGATCCTGAGTTCGAGTTCCTAAGGTCCCAAGGTCTCTCTCGGGCTGTAATAACTACTTTAAAGGCAAGTAGAAAAAAGGTTACTTTCGCCATATATCATAAGATATGGAAAAAGTTTGTGACCTTCTGTGGGGCTAATCCCCCCTCTCAGTCTAACCCAAATATTTTACAGGTACTAGACTTCCTGCAAAAGGGACTAGAAATTGGACTCTCTACCAGCACTCTGAAAGTCCAAATTTCGGCTTTGAGCGCATTTTTCGACCATCCCCTGGCGGACCACAGGTGGGTCAAAAGATTTATTGCAGCTGCAAATAGAATTAGGCCTCAGATTCTGAAGCGGGTTCCCTCCTGGGATCTCTCCCTGGTTCTGGATGCTCTCTCCAGACCTCCCTTTGAGCCTTTAAAGGACGCTAGTATAAAAAACTTAACTTTAAAGACTTCCTTATTAGTAGCTGTGACTTCGGCTAGAAGGCTGGGGGAACTCCAAGCCATTTCTATTAGAGAACCATATATGTGTATTCTCCCCGACAGGATAACTCTGACTCTGGACCCAAGCTTTGTTCCAAAAGTGGCGTCTAGGTTTCACAAGATTCAAGAAATAATCCTTCCATCATTCTACGGGAATCCTTCTTCAAGCAAGGAATTGGAGTGGCATTCCCTGGATGTAAGACGTTCGGTCTTAGAGTACTTGAAGGTTACAAAATCCTGGCGCAAAGATCACAATCTCTTTGTTCAGTTTCAGGGGAAGAACAAAGGGGTAAAGGCATCCAAAACCACGATCGCCAGATGGTTAAAGACTGCCATAGCCTCTTGTTACACAGAACAAGGGAAGGAAGTTCCTCCTAATCTTAAAGCCCATTCCACCAGAGCCATATCCGCCTCCTGGGCAGAGAAGAGGGGCGCTTCTCTTGAACAAATCTGCAGAGCTGCCACCTGGGCTTCTTCATCCACCTTTGCAAAACATTATCGGTTGGACTTACCTAACTCACAGGATCTCGCCTTCGGTCAGAAGGTTCTCCAGGCTGTGGTCCCACCCTAACTCTACTAATTTTGTAGATCTCCTAGTGGGCCGTCATGGGGGACGTTATGGAAATTGTGAATTAGACTCACCGGTAATTCGGTTTCCATCTAGTCCTCCATGACGGCCTATATATATTTCCCTCCCATGTTTTCTTACACTCTGTTGTTAATTTCTGTATGTGATGTCAAAACATGCAGAATAAAATTACGTTGTATCTTCCACCGGTGTAGTTATTTGGTAGACACTGGCGGGAGGATGAGGGGGGGAGCCTTTTAACCTCTCTGCTTCCTGTCCCTACAGAGGTCAAGGGTCATCCTCCTAGTGGGCCGTCATGGAGGACTAGATGGAAACCGAATTACCGGTGAGTCTAATTCACAATTTTTTTTTTTAAAAAAAGTTTGTCAATAATAAAAAAAAACTAAACGGCATTTTGAATAGAGTCCAAAATGTTGTAACTAGAGCTCATTCAAGATGGCAGCCCCATAACCATGGCCATACATTCACTTAGAGAACTTTTCTACTTGCCTCTTCTCCTCAAGCCTACTTGCCGAGTGGAGAACTTTTACAAATCATTGAAATGAGAAACCTATATCACTTACAGGGTTTTATGACTCTTCTTCAATGATGAGCTTGTCACATATCTCACCCTGCTTCTTGTATCTGTAGCATTTTCAGATCCAGAAGGGAAGGCTTGGTGTGACGCGGATTTCTGACTTGTCCTCTAGTGACATGAAGCAGGTGCCTACACTCGCTCTCATTGAACTGACTGCACTTTGGGATGTTTTAGGATTGGATTTTAAAAGGAATAAAGCAGTCAAGCGTAGACCTGCGGGTAAGTACACCCTACTCTTGTCCTTATAAATATACAGCAGTACAAATCGAACCCACAAAGAAGGCTGGTCTGTAAGGGGTGATGGCTATTTTGAAATCTAGGGTGATGCCTCTGGAATCTCAACTATGCAGGGACACTTTCCCAGTCATGACCATAAAAAAACCTATTACAATCTACAGCGGGTATGGAAATTATTCAGACCCTTTCACATTTTCACTTTGATTCATAGCGGCCAATTGGCAAGATGAAAAAAGTTATTTTTTTTAGCTCGATAATGTTCACTCAGCACCCCATCTTGACAGATGTTTCAGAAATTAGCAAAAATATCTAAACAAGAAAAACTGAAATATCACATGGCCGGAAATATTCAGTCCCTTTGCTGTGACACTCATAATTAACTCACACGCTGTCCATTTCCTTCTAATCCTCCTTGAGATGGTTCTACTCCTTCATTGGAGTCCAGCTGTGTTTAATGAAACTGAATGGACTTGATTAGGAAAGGCACACATCTGTCTATGTAAGACCTTGCAGTGCATGTCATGGCACATGAGAATCATGAGGTCTAAAGAACTGCCCAAGAGTCACAATTGTGGCAAGGTATAGATCTGGCCAAGGTTACAAAATAATTTATGCAGCACTCAAGGTTCCTAAGAGCATGAGGGGCATAAAGATGTGTGTGGAGAAAACCAGGCTCTTTTGATCACCTGCCAAATACAATCCCATCATGCTATGTGGGTACAATTGAATTTAAGATGAATTTGGCCAAGTACAGAGATTTCCTGGATGAAAACCTCTTCCAGAGTGTTCTGGACCTCAGACTGGGCTGAAGGTTCACCTTCCAACAAGACAATGACCTAAGCAACAGCTAAAATAACAAAGCAGAGACTTCAGAACATCTCTGTGACCATTCCTGACTGGCTCAGTCCGAGCCGGATCTAAACCCAATTGAGCATATCTGGAGAGACTGGAAAATGGCTTCCACCGATGTTCACTATCCAACCTGAGGGAACTGGAGAGAATCTGCAAGGAAGAGGCAGGGGATTCCTAAATCTAGGGTGGAAAAACTTGTAGCATCTTCCCAAGAAGACTAATGACTGTACTAGCTCCAAAGCTGCTTCTACTCAACACTGAGCAAAGGGGCTGAATACTAATCACCAGGAGCTGAATACATATTACCATATTAAATTTTTTATATATGTATACATTTCTGATTTTTTTTTTAAAAAAAATTTTCTGTCAAGATGTTGGACATTAATGAGCACAAAAAAATACTTTTTTGATTTTGCCAATTGGCTGCAATGAAACAAAAAGTTAAAAATTTTAATTGGTCTGTATACTTTCCATGCCCACTGTACTTTGTGCATAACGGTCCAAGCACTCCTCCAGTGTTCCTCCATACAAGCCACCTATTTTAGCCCTTCCTACCCTATTCTTTAATATCCCTCTGAAACATTGAGACCCTTGGCCTTACCTTAAGCTATGAAATGGTCCAGGTATATACTTTTTTCTAGATAAAACCCACTAGTGACTCCTTTCTTGTCCTTTTTATATTAATCAGACAGTCGGTTATTTGGAGTACCTCTCAATACTCTTCTGGAACATGATCGAAAGCTAATAAGCCAAACGCAGGTCCCGCTCATCCTGCAAGCGGTAAGTATTCTTCACTTATTAGCTCTCACATGCTTAAGCTGAGTGACGCAGACCCAAGATATTCTGTAACTGAATGGTAGGATGTTGGGGATAGTCGTTTTTACCGGGGGTGGTACCAATGCTAATACCCGCCCTCTGCTGCTTTGTTTCTGTTCTGGACATCATATGGTACTGAAAATTTGTTTGGAAATGTCCTTTTATGGTATTTGGTTATACTATAGGTCATAACTAATGTATATTTCTCCATAGATTCTCAACTGTGTAGAGAAGAACGGTCTTGAGCTTCAGGGTATTTTAAGAATCTGTGGCTCCCAAGCACGCATAAAGGTAATAACTACTCTCTTTCCGAATACGGTTTAAAATAAACACCTTCATCCACAAAGCTCTGCACAATGCTGCACCTCTCCACTCTTATTTC